>NC_133776.1:18507975-18778882 GCF_003597395.2 Chelonoidis abingdonii
AGAACAGGGCCTCACCCTCCCTGACTGAACTAACCTCGTTATCTCTAGCTTGCTTGCTAGCATATATATACCTGCCCCTGGAAATTTCCACTACCTGCGTCTGACGAAGTGGGTATTCACCCACAAAAGCTCACGCTCCAAAACGTCTGTTAGTCTATAAGGTGCCACAGGATTCTCTGCTGCTTTTAAAGATTAGAAAAGCATGCCTTATAGTGTTTGAGCTCCTTGAGTATCTATTTAGCTTAACAAAGAGAAGGTTAAGGGGTGACTTCAGCACAGTTTACCAGTACCTACATAGGGAAACATATATATGACAGTGGGCTCACCAATCTAGCGAAGAAAGATTTAACACAATACAATGGCTGGAAGTCAGGTTGGAAACAAGGCACACATTTTTAACAGTGAGGGTAATTAACCACTGGAACAGTTTACCAATGGTCAGGATTGATTCTTCATCACTTGCAATTTTAAAATCAAGCTTTGATGTTTTTCCAAAGGGAAAATTCTAAGAATTATTTCGGGAAGTTCTATGACCTGTGTTATCATAGACTCACAGAAATATAAGGTGGCAGGGACCATGAGAAGTCAACAAGTCCAGCCCCCTGTGCTAAGGCAGGACCAAGTAAATAAAGTATACAAGAAGTCAGACTCAATGATCACCATGGTCTCTTCTGGCTTTGGAATCTATGAAAATATAAATTCCAAGTTCTGAATTAATTTGGGGGCTCATTAGGAAATAGGATTCTCTGTGGAGGCGATATTGGGGTTGTAAATTCTTACTAAGGGTGCAGAACACAAAACAATGAAATTTTGTAAGGTCAATTTGTTGCAGTACTGGGGCAGTTCCACTGCAGAAGGTGCTGCTAGATTGTTGCTCAAATGGCTCGGCCAGCCTGAGGTGGGGAGCGTATCAGCCACTCCATGGATCCTCCTGCCCAGTTTCCATGAGGCATTTGTAACTAGCCTCCATGGAGAGCATCGTTCTGCAGTCTGGCGTGGGAGGCGCATGCTCAGTTAAGTTTCCTTTCATTGCTCTCAACACTTCTCCCCAGCACTCAGCAAGCTCTTTGGCCTGAGCACTAGACTCAAGCTTTGAGCCTGGGAGCATATAAGAGTCCCACGAACAACAGCGTCAAGTTTTGGACGTTCTGTCCCTTGTACAGCATGTAAGCAGTGCCTGCGAGGGACTGGTTTAAACTGAAAACATACCAGGAAATCCTATGAATGATTCTACCCAAAGCTCAGCCAATAACTTTTTCAGAAATTAGGCCTCATCTTGCTCCCACTGAATCCAAAGGCAAAATTCCTATTGACTGGAAGAAGGAACCATATCACCTCTTATCTGCAGACTGTATTTTTTGCCATAGATTGGATTCCGGCCCTACCACCTTCTTTCCTTTTCCCTTTCACCTTTGGTAGTAATTACAGTTCATTTTATATTTTACACAAAGTGGGAAGTGATAATTATATGTCAGTGTCTGGCACTGGCGGGTACTTTCTCTTCCTTCCTGTGAGTGGGGGGTGACATTTATTGTCCCACCTAATATTTAGATTGTTGCATGTATCATTCTGTTCCATCTGGCACTTTGTTCTCAATAAGAAATTTAGGAAGAAAGAGGATTAGATTTCATTAGACATTTATTTCACAAACTGAACATCATTTTCACACATTTTAGGATTATCTGAAAAAGCCTTTTTTGTAGAAATGCCCTCGTTGCTCACTGCTGTGAGAGAGCTGCGGAGATAGAATTACTTAGTAGAGCCAGGCAAACATTGGGGTGGGGGAGGAGTGAGGTGGAAAAAATATCCACAAATATTTATGCGCCTATGTAAATGATTTCAGTTCAGTCATGCTCACATCTGTTCTGTGCTCACTATTCACAAACATTCATGCGATTGAGTTTTACTGGCATCAGCATTCACGGAAAATGAATTTCAAAGTCACATGCAGGAGTATTCACAAAAACAGCATTTTAGATTCTCATGTGGGAGTCTTCACAGAAGAAGGGCTACCACAGTTATCCAACAGATTAAATGTCACCATGCACGAACTCCTGGCTCCACTGAAGTCAGTGGGTGTCTTACACAAACATCAAGGAGGTCAGGATTTCACCCCACGAGTCTTAGCTGAACAATCACAATGAACCAGCACAGTGAATACCAAATACTTACTTTCAGAACAGTTCATAATCAATCCAGAGAGTTAAAAAGATTTGCCTAAGAGCATTCAAATAATGTATGAATTAAAGATATTACAATCTGCTTGCAAATATTTCGAGAGAGACTACATTTTTCAAATAATTAATAGAACTGGATGAATAATTTGTCAAGTTTTGGCACTGGTACTATTTAAAACAGACATTCTACTGCGGTCTTACTGATCATGTTAGCTTTGAGATGTAACCAATACAGTACTTACAAATTAACAAACTTTTGCATTACAATTCACTAAAATAAGAAACACAGCTGTTGACATGTATACAATTTTATTTTAAGGACTGACACAGCAAGCACAATGACAGCAACAGAACCATTATTTTAATACTGAAAGCTTTCCTCCATAAGCTTGGCTTGTAACTTAAACCGCGTTAAATATGGAAGTATTTAAACAGTGTCTTAAGGTACATTGTAAAACACGGCAAACCTTAAATATATCAATTATAAACTCAGTGTGCTTATTTCTTTCCTTTTTAGTGTGTGGCGTTATCAGTTAAAGTTCTTCAAAGTCATGGCCACTTGCATTCATTGCTTCTGGGTGCATGACTCTTCCCATGAACAAGATAGTACCTGAACCAAATGAGAGAACACACAAATCAGAACCACACAGAAGGACACACTTCTAAACCACTCTCTATTGTTTGAAGTTATTGGTGATTTATTCATCAAGATACAGATTTTATAGGGCACAACGTTTATTAATTTTGTGTACGCGCACATACATATATATGCATCTGAATTCAGTATCCATGAGAGGTGATGGATTGATAGACTTGGAGAATGAGTTCCTCTGTTTGTACTCAGAACAGGTACAGCACAGACAGAAGCAATGAAAACTTCTCCACTGCTCTGACAACACACCTCAACACACTCCAGAGGCTTGCTCCAAAGCCCTTGAAATCAATAGAAAGATGTATATGGACTTCATTGGGCTTTAGAGGGACCATCACTGATGTCAATGGGTAGTTCAGTCTCCACATCCTTTCAGTCCTTGGCTTCTAGACAGAGGATCTCAAGAAGGCTGCCAGCTAGTATCAACTGAAATGTGGACATCTGCCCACAGGCAACTTGCATGGTAACTTCATGTTCCTTCTACTATTGAAATCACTGGTAAGGCTCCCAATGATTTCAAAAAGAATGAAAATTTGGTCTTTTACTGGACTTGTTCCTCATTTGAATGGATACCAAGAGGTGAAAAGTTCTATATACCAGCACTACTGTTCTCAGCCATTCAGTTCCCATACATAGCACATCTTCAGTGTATAAATTGCTCACTAGACACTATCAGATTTAGGGTTTTGTAGTCTTCTGTGACACCCATCAGATTCCCCTTCCTCATCTCTCTGGAACACTCAGTAAATGGACATAAATTATCATGTATTAAGCCCTGTGTGGATGCCTTCATTCAGAAGTAATAAGAGTTTAGTTCACTGTAGCTTAATCCTCTTGGACAGTACATTGGTAGGGTGTCTCTGATGCACCTAGCTCACCAGGTGCAAGGTTTGAGACAAAGGCTGTTAATGTTTGTACGGCACTTAGCACAATAGGGCCCCAATGCTAGGCAGTACTGCAATATGAATGTTTAATAATAAGAAAACATATCTTGCACATGCTGGGCCAGACTGATCTCAGACGCACTAAAACCCTTGTGAACTGAAGCTACTGAATTTTGCGCCAGACTAGGTGAGATGTCATAACAGACAGCTCCAGCTCCTGTGTGGCCACATAGTAACATGCTATTTGTTATCCAGTCACCTCCACAACATTACCAAGAACAAATTACAAAAATCAAACCAATACATTGCTTCATCAGAGGCCATATTGCCAGTGAATACTGTTCTCATCCTTGCCTGCCACAGAATATATACCAACGGCACCATAGAATTATTCGTAACTGCAATATCTGTCCTTTCTGGAAATCACTTGGTATTGGGGCAAATTCTGCTCGACTTTCTAAAGCAAAGCTCTTACAGAAGTCAGAGGGTGTGTTCCAAGAATGCTGACTGCACAAGGGGAGTCACGACTGCGTCCCCTGATGAAGTCAAATGTAGAGCTATGGTTTAAGATTACAATGACAATTTTGCCTCAACCCTCAGGAAGTTCATTGGTGAATTTTTCCTACAATCACTTATCAAAAAAAGAGCAATAATATTTTCCAGGCTATTCCTGTGTGAGGTTGGGGTCGGGGAGGAGTGTTAAAGGAATGTGTGTTGAGAGATTAGTTAAAATTCCTCAACACAAAGCACCGCAGAGCAGAAAGTAGAGAAAAAATTACACTCTGAGACCAGTTTATTAATCCAAAACAGCCTCTGTTGCATGGGTCTGATGGAAATTCACTGTAAACAACGAGAAAGCAGCTTGGAAACCGCATACACTTACCTGTTCTCCTGTTCCTGACCAGAAAGAAAAATGGATGATCGACTATAACCTGGGGGTACAGCACAGCCATTCTACTAATGGCAATCATTCCTAAAGGGGAGAAAACACACACAAGCAGCATGTCAGGTATTACTTTATCTTCCCAATACTCTCCCTAGATACAGCATATTAACTTCTTCACACGTGATACTTGTAAAGCCCATGAATGGGAATTAAAGCCCACATGATTGCACTGTCACCAACTAATAGCATGAACCATCTAATCTAAAAGGAAGCAGACTTCCAAAGTAATTACATGTCTATGTATGCGCCGAGAATGATTAACAATGAGCAACGGCACAATTTATTTTCAGTGATGATGGAACAGCTTATAACTTACAAAAAGGCAGAACCTCTGGGTAATGAAGGCCATTCCCTTTCAAAGGAAAATGTATTACAGTAGACAGTATCACTAACCACTCTTATTGTGCTCCACAGATCTCTAAGCCTGACCCTGGTACTCACATTAACTCCTTATTAGATAGAAGAAGAGTTAAGGGTCTGGGCTGACCTTGAAATTTTTAATTTAGCTCTTTGTTGTTTACTGTATTTTAAAGAATAAAGTCAAAAGCAAAATATATGAGGAGACAGGCAGATTTTTGGCCCTTTGGTATTTTCTTATATTTGGAAATCTTCTAAGGTTTTCACTAGGGCTTTATTATTTAAAAAAGAGTTTAACAACTTTTTCATTTTGACTATATTGGCAAAAAAAACCTATGCATGCCAATAATCCCTGCCCACATGACTGTTAAATGCCAAGCTCAAAAGAATCACCGGGATTGACTACAAAGGGTGCTGCTTTTCTCTTGCTCGAAGAATAGTACAAGTGCTTATGGAGAAAAATCACATAGTAATACAAGCAAGTTGGCAAATGAAGTAACTCATTTGGAAGAGGGAGAGTCAAGATTTGCCTGTGACAACCAAGTATTTTCACAATCTGGCCCCTGAAACATCACTGCTGGCAAGCTAGCTTTTTCCAGTTATTGCATTCCTGCTCACATCCCTGTTTAAGTGCTTATTAAAACACAACAATCTCTCTGAGGTAACTGTTTTGGAGAAAACACACAGACCGTCTCAATTAGCAAATCACACACGATGGGGAAAAATAAAGCTACCACAACCATTCCAAATTGCCAAGATTCAAGTTCCAGAAAGAAAATCTATCTTCAAAAATGCAGCATGTAGCCTCCCACCTCTCATTAGAAAGGAAATGGGAGAAAGAAGCAATATTTTCTGCCGAGCACTTGAGACACTTTATGACCCACTCATACTAAGAAAATGTTGGCATTTTCAATTTCCAGCATCCTCTCTGGGAAGTAGGGACACTTGCCAGACTGTCTTCATGCTGTATTGTGCTCAGCTTTTCGGCTCCGTGCCAAGGCATTTTTAAAATACTAATTAATACAGGGCAGCCAGACCTATAATTTAGTTCAGGTTTTCAGAGTCAGATACCTGAGGCAGCAGCAGCTTCCGCACCTTCCTCATTAACTTCTAGGAACGACTTGTGAATTGCTTTAGCAAGGTAAAGCTCTTCATTATCTGGGGGGAGGCGGGAAGAAATAAAGAGACATTTTAAAGTGGGTTAGTAAAAAGTGAAGCTTTTAAAAGGCAGATTCAACTGCGATGGCTTCCTCCCCCATCTTGGTTTTAAACAGCCTTTTCCTTGTTTATATTTTTATTTAACTATTATTTGTATCACAGTAGCACTTAGAAAAACCAACTGAGACAGAGCCCTCATTGCTAGGTACCATATAAGCACAGAATAAAAAAGACAGTCCATACCCTAAAGAGCTTAAACTCTAAACAGACAAGGCAGACCAAAAGCTGGAGAGGAAAGGATGTAACACTACAAGCAGAGAGTGGTTATTTGTTTCTCCATTTGGGACCAGTGGTGAAAGATGCTATATAAACTTCTAGGAGGAGCTTGCACAATCAGGCCCAAATTTTTCATGCATATTTTCTTCCCATCCTGACTTTATAAATTAAACGTCAGATGGTATTGCATAGAATCACCACCAGCGATCACCAAGGATTCACCTTCATACCTAGTGAGGCCAATGGAAATTTTGTCATTGACTCTGAGTTCACTGGGAGAGGGATTGGGCTTTTGCTTTCTCCGTCGTGTGCTCTCTCTCCCATCCCAGCAAGTCAATATGGATCTGATCCTGTTTCTATTGAAGTCATTGGGAGGTTTGCTATCGACTTCAATGGCAGTAGGATCAGACCTTATCAGGTCCTGGGAATAGGCCCTTACACTCCTAGTTAGTACTATTATTAACAATTTTCCACCCTACCCCAGCAACACAATATATTACAGAAGTAGTAGATACACAGTGGATTAGATCTATGCTGTACATATACCCACACAAGTGCATGCGCTATGAAATAGCTCATATTCACATAGACGAGAGAGAATAAAATTGAGAGCTAGGAAAGAAATAGAGAGTGTTCATAACAGGGAAATAAATCAACATGCAAAATCTAAACTAAGAAGCAAATCAATAACCTATTTCTGAAGCCTTCCATGACATAACCCTTAGTACACAATACCTGCTATCAAATCATTAACTGAACACACTGAATCATCACCATAAGAAAAGCCTGTGGGAATATTCTTGTAGTTGATCTACATTTATGTCAGCTCTCTCTCATAACAAAAGATAATGGTTCTGGTACTAAAGTAAACAACTGAGAAAAAAAGATAGCCCTGCCTATCACATGACTCCAGTAGGTCTCATTAACTCAAGATAAGCTATGTTGGCTCTGAAATGAACTAGCTCTCACACTTCAGCTGCTCAGCATCTCTTCAACAAAAGGCCCAACTGATTTCCTATGGGACCATATGTGGTAAAAACTTACAGGAGACTAAGTACTGTACAAGATTTAGGCTTCAGCTCTAGCTTTCAGAAATGCTGCTGTTGTCTTGAAAGCAGGGAGAAAGAGCCTCCACTGTATTATTTTTAGCACATCTGTCACAAAGCATCTGTTTACGGACTAAGCACAAATCTCACTCATTTAGGTATTGACATAACAGCTATTAATAGAAAGATCTCAAATATAATGTGTGAAGTGCTCCCATGTGATCATTACTTTTTGCACTTTACTGTTTGTCTAAATGGTTTATTTACACTGCTAATCCAGAGGCCAAGTGGTTAAATCTAGTCTTCCTGTAAAGCTACCACTCATAGGAAAGTATTCAGACTTAAATAAAATGAACTTTCTGAAGAATGAACTGCAGCTTTTTGGCACATCATGGGGTGTGCTCCCTCACTCTGAATTTCTCTTCATAAGCAGTCTTCACATATGCTCACATTTTATTTACAAATATCTCAGCAACTTCATGTTCTATCACCATATGGCTTTTCCAAAGCTTCAGCATAGCCCTTAGATGGGGGGTGAGGGAGTAGGGAGAGAAAAGTAAAGAATCTCAGAGAGATGAGACATCCAGCTCTTTTCCCCCTCTACTTCTCTGTTGCCCATTTAACAGTCCATAGCAGACTAATTGAATCACCTTATTGACTGGTTAATCACCCAGAACTAATCAACTATCTCCCTATTCAGCAGATGTGGAGACCTTTAGGAAGTTCAGAGTGCTGAGCCAGATCTAAGCTACACCCACTCTGTCACATGGCACAAGTAAATTCTCAGCAGTAAGTGCTATATGCAAAAACAGTCAATTATAATAGAATTATTCTGATGAACACTTCTAATTATTGACATAGCTAGAAGTCTCTCTTTTACATCTCACTCCTATAATAGTCCCCCTTCTAGCCAATTTGATTAAATTGTAACCCTTCTGCCCCTCTGAGTTGGCAGCAACAAGGGCCGGGTTCAGTATCCAGGGGTTCTGTTTCAATAACACAATGCATAACCGGCTCGGCACCCACCCAGTGACCTGGACACTTACATACCACCCCCCGGGCCCTCTAGGAGGCAATACTCCCCTCTGCAGGATGGAGTCTGGTGTAGCAAAATCCTTTTAATAAAGGAGGGAACAATGTGGCAACAACCATAAGCAAAAAAACTCACCTCCAAGTATGTTTGGCAATTCCTTCCCCCTTAGGGTCTTAGTCCAATCACCCAAGTCCATCAACCAAGTCTCTGGTCAATGCCACCCCGAGTTCAAACAAGTTTTATCTGCAGAGTTTTACCCCCTCAGCCTGGTGGAAATAGGGGGGGGCCACACAGCTGGTGGGGCCCACACAGAGTGGTAGGGGCACCTTACGTGGGCCAGGCCAAGCTGCTCGCCTCTCGTGGAGTTCTGCTGCAGGTCTTCACCCGACCAGCTCCACTACACCACTGTGCCGCTCCTCCAGCCAACCACGAGCACACTCAGCCATCCCCGCAACTGCTCCACTCCGCTCACTGATCATAGGCTGCTCCAACATGCTGCAAACTCCTCGTGCTCTGCACCGCTTAGCAATAGTCTTCAGCTCCCCACTAGTTAAACACCACTCAGTGCTCTCAGCTTCAGTAATTCCAGTCTCTTTATGATTTCACTCTTAGCGATTTCAGCTCACAGTAGGGGAGCCCAGTGCTGGGCACATTGGCCCAACTGAATTCGCTCAGCGCCTTAGATGGACATCCTAATGGAATCAAAATTAGCTCTACTCTTTAACAGTGGAGAGAGGAGGATGTGCAATTGGTGTTCCAGACCCTCAAAAGGGGCCCATACCATCAGGTACACACACCAGTCCCCAACCTCTCTCAATTCACTGGGTTTTGGAACCCATGTCCCTTGTCTAGCAAGTGCTACTTAATTAAGGTTGAGTCATTTCTGTCATAAAGCAGTTTCATAGTTTCTCATTCACATAATCAGGATAACACCACTTTATTCTTCCTGCCCCAACAACAAAGATATTGGGGATCCCAGAGCTGTCAAAATAACAATCCCAGGCTGCCATGGGCTATGCTAGGTGAGGTGGCTGTGCCAATGCAACTACCTGAAATTCCTTTCCACATTCCCCATAATTCACCACCAGATGTCAGGGCAGAGCTCATCCTGACTCTGCTTACAAAATATTTGAGCTGACCAACGTATTTATCGAGAGGAAACCCTTTGGAGTAAGAAAAATGCCAACTATAAGCACACGGTAGTCTTAAATCCTAAGGAATGCTTATGCTTGATGGCTGCAGTGTTGTTGTAGCCATGTTGGTCCCAGGATATTACAGAGACAAGGTGAGTGAGGTACTACCTTTTATTGGACCAATTTCTGTTGGTGAGAGAGACAAGCTTCTGAGCTAACAGAAAGCTCTCAAAAGTTTCTCTCTCTCACCAACAGAAGTTGGTCCAATAAAAGGTAGTACCTCACTCACCCTGTTATGCTTAATGGCTGAGAAACCACTCAATCCTGCCTTAGGGAAGATGCTAATTGAAGTATCAGGTGTTTGAACCTTCTCCATTGAAACCCAGTGGCAAAACTCTTGATTGTGCCTGGTTCTGAGGACCTTTAGTTTCCAATGAAGTGTGTGGCTACTGAGTGTGCTCAGCACTTGGCAGGACTGGGCCCTATCACTGTTATCCTTAGTGGGTGTTGTGCGGGTAGGGCCTGATCCTGAAACACTTAACAACAACACTTATTCAGGGTGTAGCCCTATAATAATGTGCTTGGCTGCAAATGATAGCAGGATCTGAACCTTAAAAGCGCTGCACAGTGAATAGAGACTACAGAGCACAGAAACTCACACATCTAGTCCATGCTGCTTCTAACGTAGTCAGGACTGGTTCACATGCTTCAGAGGAAGGTGCACGAAATTTCATAGCTATGGCCTAACTTGCTCACAGGAGAAGTTTGTCAGTTAGCGCCAGGTTCATGCCTATCTGTGTAACTGTGGATACTTTTCATTGTCCACATAAACATATAAATCTGTTTTTGAATCCTAGGCTCTTGACCTCAATGATATCCAGTGGCAACGAGCACTGGGGGTGAATTTTACATTAAAAGAAAAGTATTCTTTTTATCAATTTTAAATCGATTGCCTTTCAGCTCCACTGGCTGTCTTTGTTCTTATACTGAGAGAAGAGTAATACCTCATTCCAGTTTTCCATCCCTGTACAATTTATTATTTTATACGTCTCTATCACATCCTGTCCTATTCATCCCCTCTCTAAATAAAACAATCCCAGTCTTTTCAGTCTCTCTCCATATCAAAGCATAATCATTTTTGTCACCCTGTTTCTGGACCCGTTCTCTTTCTGCTATAGCTCCGAGATTGAGAGAATTGACCAAAGTATTACAGCTTAAGATGCATAAATTTGTATAATAGCATTAATATCTCATCAGTATATTCTCTCCCCTTTATATACCCTACTTGATTTTTTTTTTTTTAAACCTCTGCATAATGAATGAGGTTTTTAATTGAACTGTCCACTAAAATGCTCTGGCCATTTCCCACAGCAGCTACTGTTAATTTAGGTTGAGATTTTCAAAAGGAGCCTGAGGCAGTTAGAAGCCCAAATCCCACAGAAACTCAGTAGAATTTGGGTATCAAGCTCTACAGACTCCTTTGAAAATTCCAGCCTAGGAGCCCAGGAATGTGTAAGAGTTATTCAAATTATTCCTTCTAGCAAGCATGACCTTGATAGTAAATTTAATCTGCCTTTGCACTTCACATCCTTGTGAACACAGTGGTATTCAGTCAAGCCATTCTGAAGTGCCTCAAAATATCCTCAAGTTTTCAGTAACTGGAAAGGTGTGTAGTAGGGGCTTCCCTGGCCTATTCTCCTCAAGAGAAAGGATAGCTACCTCAACCACAATGCCTCCAGGAACCCCTACAGGGGTGATGTACCTCCACCCACTCCGTCCTGTAAGATTCTGCCTTAAAATCATTTCATTCCTCATTGAAATGCAGGTCCCTTCTGGGGATAAAGGCAAGTTACCATTTTAGCAGTGCACACAAAGCACTATATATCACCTCAGGACAGAATGCGAGAATTACCATATTCAGCTGAAAATACAGGGAGTATTCTAGTGAGGCAGAATTTAGCTGCTCCAAAACAGTTCTTAAACCATGCTGAACAGTTCAGACCTCAAATTTAGGGTCTGTGTAAACAAAATATTATATTATATATATGAAACTCAATATCAACAGAAGCAGTTTCATGTTTTTTTTCATTTCATGGCAAATACAGAATGTTCAGTCTTGGGCACCTGTGGAGTTCCTCAGTTATATGCACATTACTCCTGCCAGGAAGTTCAGAGAACTTGTTTTCCCCTTTTGCACAGAGGGATCCAAAGAGCAGAGTATGTGAATTAGACCAGAAACAGATAATGACATGTCCTCAGTTTCCCACGTCAGCTTTAGAGGGTGCCAAAGAGCTTTTGCCCCCACAAGCATGCTACCTCTAAGACTAACATTCGGATTCAAATATTCCCCTTTACTGTTCATGATCCAGACACTGCAGTAAAGCTGACTAGTCTATTTCCATTTTCTGAGATGAATGAGGTACAAAAGTGAACAACCAGATAGTAAGTTCTTTGGGGCAGGGAATGTCTTTTGTTCTGGATTTGTACAGCACCTGCTCCAGAAATGGAGCTCTGAGGTGTTACTGCAATACAAATAATAAGAATGGTGGAAATTAAGGTTGTGGTCCTGGGCTTCCAGCATCCCTGCTACAGAAACCTAGGAAGTCTGGCTCAAACAGGGGCTCTCAGGGTACGTCAACACTACAGTGTAAGCCCAGGGATTGAACTCATTATGTAAACCCTTCCGTATACACAAAATTGCACTAACCCAGGGCCTGTCCCAGGCAGTGATGCTACCACACCACTTGGCTTGAAGTAGTATTAACAAACATCAAATACACGGTTTCCATCATCAGCACCCCCACTATAAAAAAATGTTCCAGCACCTCTGGTCCCAGGATCTCACAGGAATGGAAGTTCCAAGCCTAAATCAAACCAGAGGCCAGACTTCAAGCTCTACTGCTTTGCAGTTTACGTGCAGCCCCACAGAACTCATGCTCTAGGAGTCCATCAAAAGTATCCCATAATCCTACAGGCCAACTTTCTTCATCCTCCGGACAGTCAAGTTTGGTGGACAGTCAAGTTTTCCTATGTTGCACCATGAACAAAGGACTAGGCCCCCCCAGGAGGAGCCCCAGGCAGACCTTAAGAGTTAACTGGTGGCTCTATTTTTTTTTTTTTTTGAGAGTTTAGATTATTCTGAAAACTTTTTTCAGAATTTTCTTTCTGCAAGAGATTTTAAAGTTTCTAGTCTGTGTTCGTATTTGGAATGAAAACTTTTTTCAAATTTCAGAAATTTCCAAGAAATTGAAATCCTGAAGTTTCAATCAGATCTCCTCGAGCCTTAGAAATTCAAGAGGCTTTACATGGCAATAATTCAAAAGGCAGTAGCAGAAAAAAGTGATTAAAAAAAGTGCCAGTGTTCATTTAAAGCCTTTCTGTATTTTCTTTTATTTAATCTACTTACATTTTAACAACATCTAAATAGGTGTACTTCACTGAATTAAAAAAGCTTCCAATTGTTTGTATTTAACTTTCATTAAGTGCTACATTTTCCAAAAAATGTATGCACGGATCTGTGAGAGAATTTTTGGATATCAAACCACTGTTAACCAGGCATGTTGTGGAACCAGGCACGTTGTAGATCAATTTAAAATGGAAGCTTTTAAATTTTTTGCCCAGAAGTTCTTTTCCTTGTCTGACATTGGAGTAAACAAAAAAAGAGAACAAAAACAACCAAAAAAGAAACCTTTTGTAAGAAAGGAAAGTAACCGCAGCACTGGTGTTAACTTTGTCAAGACAAAGTTCCAAGTAATTTAAAAATATTACTTTATTAAATTAAGAAATAGGCAAACTATGAAGGTCCTTAGACATTGCCTCAGACATTCAGTGGGAAAAATTAGAGTGCAGCAACATTAATAATCGCTGTACTTAATGCTTTACATTACACTATAAAGAACTTAATCTTTAAATAGATGAGGAGGATGAGGTAATAGTTTTTATTGGACAAACTTCTGTAATGAAAGAGACAAGGCTATGTCTACACTTAAAATGCTACACTGGCAGAGTTGCATCACTGCAACTTGGCTGCTGTAGCGCTTCAGTGTAGACACCAACTATGCTTACAGGAGGGTTTCTCCTATCAGCATAGATGATCCAGCTCTATGAGAGGCAATAGCCAGGCCAATTGAAGTATTCTTGTGTCAATCAAGTGCTATCTACACTGGCAGTTAGGTCGGCTTAGTTACATCAAAAAAGGTGCTGATATTTTTTTTTTTTTTTTTACACTCCCTGAGAGACATAGCTAGAAGTTCCCAGTGCAGACCAACCCTGACTTTCGAGCTATACAGAGCTCTTAAGGTCTGGGAAAGATTCTCACACCTGGTCAACACTAGAAAAATAGGTCGTTTTAACTACGTTGGTGAGAGTTGTGAAAAATCCCACTATGAGCAGCATAGTTAAGCCAACCAGTCCTAAGAACATAAGAATGACCATCCTGGGTCAGGCCAATGGTTCATCTAGCCCAGTATCCTGTCTTTCGACAGTGGTCAATGCCAGGTTCTTCAGAGGGAATGAACAGATCAGGCAATCAAATGAGTCATCCATTCCTAGCTTCTGGCAAACAGTGGCTAAGGACCCTCAGAAGATGGTGTTGCATCCCTGACCATCCTGGCTAATAGCCACTGATGGTGCTAGGTGGATGGAAGAATTCTTCTGTCAACCCACCTGTTGCCTCTCTGGGAGGTGGATTATCTAGCAATTGGGAGAACCCCTCCCATTGGTGTAGCTAGTGTCTAAGCCATTGCATTGTAAGCATGGGCAAGCCCTCAGAGCTGCAGAACTAAATACAAGGTGGAACAGATTGTTTATCGTAAGCAGTTAACACATATGCTAAGAGACCAGTTAAGGTGAAGTTGTCCATTAACACTTCTCTAGTCACAGGATACAAAAGGGGGGTTATTGTTGGTTACAGATTGTTGTAATAAGCCATAAATCCAGTGCCTCTGTGTCTCTAAAAAGCAAAGTTAAATTGTCCAAGCAAGATATATATGTGGTCTTAAACTCTCTTTTGCAAGACATAATTGTATGAAATATACAATCTTTGAACAAATCATTATGGATTAAACACTAACAAATTCAATCCATCTGTTGCTCTCCTGTGCACAAGGCTGCTCACTGATGTTTATGCCTCTCTTTGGGTTGTATATGGAGTGAAATAAAGGGACATACTCCATTTCCCTATTGGATACTACATCAAAAAGAGATTGGGAGGGAGAGATGGTCCCACCACCACCCAACTTCCAAAATTATCTTCAATACATTCATTTTAAGATTTTTCTTGGGTAAGAGTTACAGATTACTGTGGGATCAGCATTTCCACTACTGGTCATCAAAACAACGGAAGACATTTTTCATGAAAAAATGTGGAAAATTCATTCCACAGGTTTTAAAAGGGCACAATTTTTTGTATATATTTTTTTCATTTTTATTTGTCCTGCCCTCTCCTTTTTCCATTTTATGTAATGGGGGGCGGGGGGGGAAAGAGAGAGACACACAGAGAGATGGGGTGGGTTTACGGGGGTGGGGGAGAAAGAACAGTGGTGAAGGAAAAAGGAAACATTTGGAAAACAAAACCTTAAACATTTCTGGTGAAAGTTTCAGCTTAAAAAAAAAACCTTTTTGCTGTTTGAAAACCTTCACTCGACTCTGATTTTCAGTAGAAAGTAATAGAGAAAGGAGACTTCTCATGACTCAGCAGCAACCCAAAAGGGCTACAGAAGTGGTACTCAAACTTTTGAATTGGTGACTCCCTTTCACACAGCAAACCTGAGTGCGACCCCCTTTATAAATTATTTTAAAAAAAAAATATTTAACACAATTATAAATGCTGGAGGCGAAGTGGGGTTTGGAAGTGTAGGCTGACAGCTCATAAACTCCATGTAATAACCTTGCGACCCCCAGTTTGACATCCCCGGGTCTACAGCTTTCTGGGTGGAAGGACAGTGGCTGCAATGTAGGGCCTTGAGAATGAAAGAAAGACTGTAGGATCCCATGAGGACAACCAAGGTATCAAAAAAAAATCCCACAACTGCAGAGCTAATGCAGAATAAGTATTGCAAGCAGAAGGCCACAGCATGAACAACTCAACCAGTATTTCTGTGGGCACTGGGTTACTCTGGAGTTTGTGTGCTGGATATGGCTTAACAGCTCAAATCCAGCCCAGCATGGCAGTGACTCAGTAATTATGGCTGTTTTCTTCCCACAGTCCAACTTCTAATGTCCACACCACACTGAAGTTTGATATAGATTGTGTATCAGTTTGTTAAGACTAGCGAAGTGTTCTGGGACAAGGGAGACAGAGCTATATAAATGTAAATTACAACAAGCAGCTCACTGGATCATTAATGTTGATTTTCAATAAGACTGGGAGCACTGGAGAAGTTCAAAAAAACTGGAAGAAAGCTAATGTTGTGGCAATTTTTTAAAAAAGGGTAAATGAGATGACGTGGGTAATTATAGGCCTGTCAGCCTGACATCGATCCCGGGGAAAATAATGGAGCAGCTGCTATAGGACTTAACGAATAAAGAACAAAAGGAAGGTGATGTAATTAGTGCAAATGAACATGGATTTCTGGAAAACAGATTCTGTCAAACTAACTTGATATCTTTTTCTGATGAGATTACAAGTTTGGTTGATAAAGATAATACTGTCAAGTATCAGAAGGGTGGCTGTCTTAGTCTGGATCTGTAAAAAGCGACAAAGAGTCCTGTGGCACCTTATAAACTAACAGAAGTATTGGAGCATAAGCTTTTGTGGGTGAATACTCACTTCGTCAGACATCACCAGCAGAGCCCCGCTGCTGCAGACCCGGGGTAGTGGTGGCAGGGCTCCAGAGGTGATTTAAAGGGCCCTGGGCTTCCCGCAGCAGCTGGAGCCTCGGACCCTTTAAAACGCTACCAGAGCCCTACTGCTACTATGCTATATGCGAACCAGTGTTATATCGGGTCGCGTTATAGCAGGGTAGAGGTATAATATGCATTTTAATAAGACTAAACATAAATGTGTATACATCGAGGAACAAAGAAAGTACACCCTGAGTGTCTCACTATAAGGAATCTTTTCTAATCCTTTGTTCATTCTTGGGACTCTTCTCTGAACGCTTTCCAACTTTTCCACATCCTTCTTGAATTTCAGGCACCAGAATTGGACACAGCGTTCCAGCAGCAGTGCTAAATATGGAGGTAAAATAACCTCTGTACTCCTACTCGTGGAACCCCTGACTATGCATCCAAGGATTGCATTAGCCCTTTTGGCCACAGCATCACACTAGGAGCTCATGTTTAGCAGATTATCCACCGTGATCCCCAAATCTTTTTTAGAGTCACTAGTTCCCAGGATAGTTCCCAGGATATAGCCCCCCACATCCTGCAGCTATGGCCTCAATTAAGCTTAACAAAGAGAAGAGGTGACTTGATTAGTCTTTAAATACCTATATGGAACAAAAATTTAATAATGCGTGTTCCAATCTAGCAGAGAATGGTATGTCATGAACGAGTGGCTGAAGTTGAAGCTAGACAAATTTAGACTGAAAAGGCAGCATACATTTTTAATGGTGAGAGTAAGTGGTAAATTGTTCCAACAGTTTCTCCATCAATGCAATTTTAAAAATCAATATAGGACATTGTGCCAAGAAATCTGCTCTAGAAGTTATTTTGGGGGAAGTTCTATGGCCTGCGCTATATTGGAGGTCAGACTAGATGATCATAATGGTCCCTTCTAGCCTTAGAATCTATTGAACTACCATAGTGAGCTAATTGTCAATAGAACCATAGAATATCAGGGCCCTCAGGAGATCATCTAGTCCACCCTCCTGCTCAAAGCAGGACCAATCCCCAAACAGATTTTTACCCCACTTCCCTAAATGGCCCCCTCAAGGATTGAACTCACAACCCTGGGCTTAGCAGGCCAATGCTCAAACCACAATAGCTGGCAGCTAGAAAGTAAGGACCAAATGAGCCTGGAGACTGAGTACGGGGGAGCTTGTGCTACAAAAGTGCCTGTTGTTATTGCGGATAAGGGAGTAATTTCCTCAGAGAAGGATGGCACTCTGTCACTTCCTGCGACTGTCTGCTCAACACCTTTCCTGGACTTAACATTCATTAAGCTCTTTTTGCTGATTCTATTTTAAATGAATTTTTAAATATTAAGGATTTTGGTAGGTATGAAAGTGAAATGCTGACAACTGGCTTGAACAGACATGCAGCAGATGTAGTTATTTGTGCTCATGTGCCTTAATCTTAAAAACTTTTCCTTTCCAGTGCTGCTTCTACACAGAAGATGATTAACCACACGATAGCTTAATGCTGTGGACAAATGGCCCCTCGCGTAAGAGATGACAAGTCACTTGCTGTTTGAATTCAAGCTACGAGATGAAAAACAAATCCATTGAACCACTGAAGCTATGATATTGTTTTATAAGAGGCCTCAATATTGTTCATCATGCCAGAGGGATCCACCTTTTGCATAGTGTTCCTTTTTCTCTTTACTCATGCCACAGAAGCATTGCTAGTTATAAAACACTAAGAGTAGGGGGTTCTTAAGCAAAGGTAAAACCCACACAGATTGGTAAAGCCTGTAAAATACTCTCTCTTAAAACTGTTCTTGGAAAGGTCACAATCCTGTGATAAATGCACGCTGTCGGATATTGCAAGAATTCTGGAGGGTCACAAAAACCTCCTGTATTATTATTGGCAAAAACAAATTTTGCAGTCCTTTTCAGTTCTCTCTCAATGTTGAAAGCCTGGAAACAAGAGCCTCTTACCCGACATTGCAGTGAGATCAGCATTTCTGCTGAATACTTCTGTGATTCCAAGACCCTTCAAAACATCTTTCAGATCAACTTCCTGTTCTGCTGTGAACCTGGTGGGGGCATAACAGAGAATTGCAAAATCCAAGGATGTATTAGTAGTATTTATTTTTATTAGCATGTTTGTAAATTGTAGTTAATGGAGGTTGAAACACCAAGTTAAATTTAAAAAGTAGCAAATTTAGTACTCAGATACTATAGTCTGATGATGCATACTATAGAAATGCCAATAAATACATTATAAATACATATATTTATTGATATAGAATATTCTACCCACGAATGTCCATTAACTACTATTTGTATTGCAGTAGCTCCCCAAATATGCTAACAATTATTACATACAAGAAGTATACACAAAATCCCTGCCTGTAAAAACTTAGCAATGTAGTTAGATTAAACAGATAGGAGAAAAAAGCTAGCAAATATCAAACCGAATCTAATTAAGTTTAATCTAGATAATAGGAACAATGAGTGATGCAAAAGAGTGCAGAAACTTTACAGACAGCTGTTGGCAAAAAGAAAGATTAGGAAAATAAAGATGCTCAGTTTTTATTAAAAAAAAAAAAAAATAAAACCCACAGAATACCAAGAAGGCTATAGCAATTCATTCTGGTCCTGCTTCCAATGAAGTCAGTGGCCAAAGTCTCATTGGTTTCAATGGTGCAGCATTGGGTCCTAGACTAGGAAGCCCTGTAGTGAAGGAGTTTATCAAAGTAATAATGAGAAAGGGCTACCCTTAGCTAGATTAGAAATGTCACAGAGGTCTATTGATAGATGAGAAAGCATAACAGGGAATGTTCATGTAATAAAGGCTCTGTGTAAAATGACCAGAACATTAATTATAAAGAATTTCAATTATGCGGCCAACAACTGTAGGGTCACAAAAGAGAAAGCACAGAGTATAGATGGGTTTCATTACACAATTTCTTCAGCAAGGCTTATGGCTAGAGACTATGATGCATTCACAGGGCCAGATTAACATTTTGTGGGTCCAACACCAAACATATTTGTGGCTCCCCCGGGGGAATGATTGTAAAAGGGGCCGGGGGCAAAAGCACAGTGAGGCAGGAGCTAGGGTTGTTCCCTGGAGCAAGGGAGGGGCCAGGGTTAAACTGCAAGCTCGGCAGGGCTTGGGTACCTACCTGGTTCTAGCCCAGTGGCAGGCAAATCTTTTGGCCTGAGGGCCACGTCGGGTTTCGTAAATTGTAAGGAGGGCTGGTTAGGGAAGGAGGTCATGGGTCAGCCCCTACCTCCTATCTGCCCCTCCTCCCCGAGCCTCCTGCCCCATCCAACCCCTCCGTTCCCTTACGCCCCCTCCCCCCCCCGGGCCCTTGTCCCATCCACACACCCCTGCTCTCTGTCCCCTGACTGCCCCTAGAGCCCTGTCACCATCTGACTCCTCCTATCATTCCTGACACGCCCCCCCAGACCCTTGCCCCATCCAACCACCCCTTCTCTCTGTCCCCAACTTCCCCCTGCTACTCCATCCAACTCCCACTCCTTCCTGCCTGCCCCCTATCCCCATTCAATCCTGTCCCTCCCCCGATCACCAACTCTAACTCCCCTGTCCTCTATCCAACCCCCCCCTGCTCCAGGCCCCCTTACTGTGCTGCTTGGAGCAGCGGTGGCTGGTGGCGCTACAGCCACGCTGCCCGGCTGGAGCCGGGCCACGCCACTGCTGCCACCATACAGCACAGAGCACCGGGTCAGGTCAGGCTCTGTAGCTGCACTGCCCCAGGAGCTCACAGCCCCACCACTCAGAACATTGTGCTGGCAGCTGAGCAAGCTGAGGCTGCGGGGTAGGGGAGACAGCAGGGGAGGGGCTAGGGGCGAGCCTCCCAGGCCAGGAGCTTGGAGGCCAAGCAAGAGGATCCCACAGGCTGGATGTGGCCCATGGGCCGTAGTTTGCCCACCTCTGTTCTAGCTCATTCTCTTTGTCTCTCTTTGCACTGAGCTGCCCCTCCTCCTGCAGCAGCAGGACAGGTTCTCTTCTAGGCCTCTGGGGTGGGTGTTGGGAGTGGGAAGAGCAGAGGCTAATGTGGTTACACCTATAACTGGACTTTTAGTTTCCAGTCAGCACTGCTAACCGTACACTCAGGGGAGGACGGGGGGAGAAGGGAGTGGAGAGAGGTAGTGGACAGGGTCATGTCTGCTGTACCGCCCAGGCAGGCTGGAGACTGGGGATCAGTCAATACAGTATCCCCAGCCTATGTGACATGACAGTCAGTGGTGGATTTAGAGTTAGTGGGGCCTCCTGGCCCCATTTTTGGGGCCCCTCCCTGGGACCCAGCCAAGAAAAAGAACGTTCTCTCTTATCTCCCCCCAGCTCTGTTTTATTTTCGTTCTTTTTTTCTTCATCTTCCTTCTATAAGTAATAGCAAGTAAATGAAAATAAAGTGAGGTATCTTGATTGGAAAAATAAGTTAGACTCAAGAACATAGACCACTTGAAAATTGCAGAATGTCTTGACAGACCACTTAATGATCTTTCCAAATATTGTTTGTACCATTAGCTAACTATTGTAAAGCGCTTTTGATAAGAGCGCTTTATTAAAAAAAATGTTGGTGTGCAGGGTCTGGCCAGGAACTAGGGTGAGAAAGTGGGCTCAGGCTTGGGGTTGTGGAGCGCTTACCTGGGGCAGCTCCTGTTTAGTGAGAGGTGTGCAGGTGCAGATGTGTGGGGGGGGTGTAGGAGTCAGGGCACGGGGTGTGGGGGGGGGCTTGGGTATGTGTATGTGTGGGCTGTAGGAGGAGTCAGGGCAGGAGGCTGGAGAGCTGTGAGGGGGTGCGGGGTGGGATCATGGGGGTGCTCATGGCAGGGGGCTGGAGGAGGTATGCCCTGATTCCAGCCCCTTCCCCAAGGCCTGCTCTTGCCTCTTCTCCTCCTCCTCCTCAGAGCGGTGAGCGTGCTGAGGTTCTGCTCTTCCTCCTCCCTCCTGCCGGCAAACAGCTGATCAGCGACAGGGGGAGTGGGAGGGAAGAGGCAGAGGTGGAGCTTGGCTGCCGGCAGACCATGCCCTGCTGCAGCAGGAGCCGGCAGCACCAAGCTTCCGCCCCCACAGGAGAGAGCGGGGGGGGGGGAGGATATAGGAGAAGCCCCCTTTGGACTGTGGGCCTGGTGCCATGTTGCCAGTGGCACTATGGTAAATCCAGTACTGTGCATTCAGACTGCAGTTCTTATTAAAATCTGTCTCATATACTCTTGACCCAGTGGAAAAAACTATTCTGCCAGTGTGCCATTTCTTGTAATAAAAATAAATAAGTCAGTCTTATTTCATATTAACAAACCATGTATAATACAATATATGTCAATCATCCAGCAGCATTGTGAGAAATGAGAGGGGCTGCACAGAATCCTGACCCAGCATAAAGCAATTGATGAAGTGAGGAGATGATCTCACGGAATGTCAGGGCATATGCAAAAACTGAAAGCTGAACAAAAAATAAAATAAACTAAAAAAATAATCTAGAGATAATGAAGAATGAAATGAAAAAGGTCAGCTGGATTTTCCCATTGTCAAAAAAATCTAACAGAAGAAAACGGAAAGCATGACTCATTCATGCAACAAAAATGTAGGCAGTAAAAAGTGACAACATAAGCCAAAGAGAATCAACAAAACTTCAGCCAAACAGACATTAATGTTCTTTACTAAGGCAGAATTTGTCTAAATGAAAAGATAATTTATGGGGGAAAGTACAGGAGCAGCTACAGCTTATTGGTGACAGCAAAAGAATTAAAGCACCATACCCAAACAACCTACAGGAGGTTCATGGTGCTTGGGAGGAAAAGAGGAGATGCATTCCCCCTTAAGAGTTCATTGCTTTGGCAGGATACCAGAGGACCAGCAAGTGACTAATACAATGTCATTAGTTGGGAAAGTCCCCTCTAGTGCTCTAGCAAATTTCACTGCAGTCAGCTTGACATCTTTTGTCAGAACACTGCACACTCTTTAATGAATAAAATATAGAGGCATAGTGTACAGATGAACCAAAGGCAGCCAACATGACTCCAGGAAGGGGAAAGTGTCCTTAACTAGTTTTGTTCTTTGAAAGGCTGCAGCACCCACTTTGCCCACGACAATGAACTGGGAGTTCACATAGGCCACGTCTAGACTACGCGCCGAATCGGCGGGTTAAAATTGATTGCTCGGGGATCAATATATCGCGTCTAATCTAGACGGGATATATCGATCCCTGAGCACGCTTATATCGATTCTGGAACTCCACCAACCCCAACGGAGTTCCGGAATTGACATGGCGAGCCGTGGACATCGATCCCACGCGGTGAGGACGGGTGAGTAAATCGATTTTAGATATTCGACTTCAGCTACGTTATTCACGTAGCTGAAATTGAGTGTCTAAAATCGATTTTACCTCGTAGTGTAGACCAGCCTATAAAGTGGAATAAAACCCCATGTGGTCAGCCAATGCAAGGCCCTTCGAACAACTTTAGCCCTACACTATGGGCCAAATCCTCAAGTCTTTATTCATTTAAAGCCCTCACTGACTTCAAGGCTCTGAAATGGTGGGCCAGATTCTGCTCTCAGTTATGCCAGTGTAAATCTAGAATTACTCCACTGACTTCAATGCAAACTTTTAGAAAGAACTGAATAGTGCTTGGCCCTCGATGCAGGGATTAACTGAGGTTTAAGTGGAGCAGATGGACTTGCATGGGCACCTTATATAAAGGTGAATGTGCTGAGGAATATTTATTGCCACGTTACAATTCAGATAAACTGTAAAATTTAGAGCCCAAGCATGCCCCCTAATCTACATGCACAGGGGATGACATTATTTAGTATTAGATTAGTTGGTTATATATGCATTATATAAAGCAATTGGCAATTTAAAAAAAAAATGAGTAAGCATTACAATAAAGGTGCTACTAATATCTCATACTGCCAGTGTCAAATCAGCTAGATGGTTCCCACGAGCAACAGGCTCTGACAGAATAAACATAACTATACTCATCTGATGAATCTCAATACTGTTGGTTAAACGTTAAGTGAGGAGGTAAGATGGTAGTGAGGTTAATGGGTTTGAAAAACAACCTAGAGGTTGCAAACAAAACACAACCCCTCCCCCACCCCCCAACAACTGCAAAGGGAAACTTCCAACTGTAGAGAGATCACTAGGAGATATAAATGGGATTTAAGTGGATTTAAGTCTCTGGACTACTAGACCGCAAATAACATGCTTAGCAGATAAATGACAAATAATAAACTAGAAAAAAATACAGAACGCAAACAGATACATGAAAAAAATACTTTTGCATACTAAGCTTGGAAGAGATTTGGGAGTTATTTTTGAAAAATCCCTAAACCTCGAAACAGAATATGCTGCAGAAGGAGGGGCTGGGAGGATGGAGGAAAAAAAGCAAAAAGTTTATCTGTGATATTACTAAAGAACTATATAAAATATTATATTGACAGTATATATGACATAGGTTGTATTCTCATTCAGACCTCGGAGAGGCCAAATGTTGAGTGGGTTAAGTTCACCAGAAGGCCTGCAAGAGGGATCTCATCAGATGATCAGATCTGATCATCAGAAAAATGTACACTCCTATATATGGACTGAGAAACATTACAAGTATTTCTTGAACTTCTGAAAACCAAGCTGACCCTTTAAGAAAGGTTTCAAAGTAGCAGCCATGTTAGTCTGTATCCGCAAAAAGAACGGGAGTACTTGTGGCACCTTAGAGACTAACAAATTTATTTCAGCATGAGCTTTCATGAGCTACAGCTCACTTCTTCTCATGCTGAAATAAATGTGTTAGTCTCTAAGGTGCCACAAGTACTCCTGCTCCTTTAAGAAAAGTAACACTAATCACACCCTGTTCAACTTTGCCATGTGTTGTTGAAAACTTATTCAGAATCAGCTGACTCAATTTAGATTCTGTAGATCTTTCTAATATGATACCTTCTTTCCTTTTTTACATGCTTTGTTAAGCGGTGAATTTACAATTAAAATATCACAATTGGCATCTGAATGAGCTCCCCTTGAAAGTAACGGGTCTGTTCACACCTCAGGGTCTTGGCAAACTCAGGAAGACATCATAGTATCAGTTACATTCAGGTCACATTTTCAAGGATTTCTTTGCAGCTGTAAGAGCTAGAAATTTAAATCAATTCTGACAACGATGATGACTATATTATTATTATTAATTATTATTATTATAACAACTAAAGTTGACAGTCTAGAGAACAACTGAGCAGTCTGTTCAGCCCCAGCCCCCAGGCTAGTCCTTTGGGGCACCCCACACTTTGGGAATGCTGCATTACATGAAATTCAACCATAAAGAAGTAATTTCCTCCATCAATTTCCTCGAACTATGGACAAGTCACTTAGCTTCTCCGTTTCCCATCTGTAAATCAGAAATTATAATGCTTAACTACCTCATAGAGGTGTTAGTGTTTGTAAAGAGTCTTGAAGATGAACTATAAAAGTATTTATTCCAAGTATCAATACAAGTATCTTTATGACCAGTTACTGGCCCATTTGGCAGGAATCCTCCAGCGTCTTGGTCCATGATGTGCAGGCTGTATGTGGGCACGTCATGCAGAGCAGAAGAATTGCATATTTCCAGGAGATCTAAAAGTATCTATCTTCCAGTCTTATACTGGCAACTGGACAAAAAGAGATGTACTTTGGAGCTTCAGATGCTATAAACAGGGCAAATCAAATTTTCATACCCATCAGACAGAAGGCATAGTCACTGAAGAAATGCAGTTATTTGACAGCATTTGAAACTTAAGTGGAATCTGACAAAAAGAAAACCTACATGTTAAACCCAAATCTATTCTATCAACATCCTGAGACACCATAGGGAGAGTAATGCAAACAGCAAGTGAAAAACTGGACTCTTCTGCAATGACCAAAAACAAACCCCAATACAACCCCCCCCCCCCAAAACCAGACAAGAGATAGAAGAGAGACAGAAATATCTGAGCTTGAATAAAAGCTTGTTTGTATATAATACATTGGAAAAACTGTTACATGACCTCATGCTTCCATGAGGATGAAAAATGTCAATGATCTATTCCCTGAGAAAGCATTAACTTGTAAACCTGATCCACTTTCAAAGAACCCAATAATGTTTATTGCCATAACACCATCGGTTAAGAGGTGAGATGACTGGTCTGACTGTACAGTACATTCATCCAAAGGGTGGATGCTACACACTGGGGATTATTTCCTCCATTATAGAAGCTTTGATATATATGTATTCCCATGTTAATATCTCTTTGGAGACTTTTATAAAGAGAGCAGATGATGGCAAGAGGCAAAGAAGCAGCACAACAAGGCTGAGGAGATAGCCAAGTATGAGAAAGAGTCGGGGTGAGTATTAGGGCATGACTACACTTGCAGATATAGGGCGCTGAGAGTTAAACCCGCCTTCATAGAGTGCTGTAGGGAAAGCGCTGCAGTCTGTCCACACCGACAGCTTCAAGCGCATTGGTGTGGCCACATTTGTGATACTTGCAGCGGCATTGGGAGTGGTGCATTATGGGCAGCTATCCCGCATGCAAGTGACTGCAATGTGCTTTTCAAATGGGGGCGTGGAGTGTGACAGGAAGTGTGTGAGCATGTGGGGGGAGAGAGACTGGGTTTTTGGGATGCTCAGAGTGTGTCAGCATGCTGTCTTGTAAATTCAGACCCCTCCTCTCCCCCCCCGCCTCTCTCTCTCTCACTCACTCAAAGCAAACAGTAAATGTTTGCTTTTCTCTGAGCTGATAAGCAGCTGGCTTCTCCAAAACTGAGCTTTGAAAGGGCATTTCCGCATTCCTACAGCCAATTTCACAACAATGACAAGAGTGGCCACTTGACTTAAGGGGATTATGGGACGTTTCCGGAGGCTGATCACAGCGCAGTAACGCAACACTTCGTTCATACTGGCACCGCGGCGCTCCAGCCATGCGCAGCAAATGTTATTCTGCTCACCAAGGTGGAGTACCAGCAGTGCTGTAGCTGCGGAGTCAGAGCACTCTACGTGCCTTGCCAGTGTGGATGGGGAGTGAGCCAGGGCGCCCGGGGCTGCTTTATTGCACTGTAACTCACAAGTGTAGCCAAGGCCTTAGTGTGGCAGTCATATTTTTACTAGGTTTACCTGATCTGTCTCTTCACTTCCTACCTAGAACTGTGGGCCTGATCCAGAGATCGCTAAAGTAGATGACCATGTTTTTCTTTAGAGCAGGTACCATATCATCTAGCAATAGCAAAACAGAATATCTAAACGTCTCTGATATGATCCAGCTTTCCAATAAATGTCAGTTTTCAATGAGTTATGGAAGATGACTGCATCAAGGATTAAAGTTATACAACAGTGAGATTTAGAGGAGGCATTTATGTCCTTGGCAGTACAGAGTCCTTAGTTTAGAATTTATGTAGAGAATTAATTAATACGATTCATCCAAAACCTTCTATGGTTCAGAAAGGACAGAAGAGAAAGGAGAGAGGGCCCAGTCCCACAAGATGCTGAGTGTCTCCTGTGAGGTGCTGAATTCCCACTGAACCAAATGGGAGTTGAGAGTACTTAGAATCAAACAGGACTGGGTCTACTTTTTGCTCATATGGCAAAAGGAATTGGAGCCAAAATTTAATTCAGCCCGAGGTTATCATTTCAAAGTTACTTAGTTTGTGAGAGGAAGTTGAAAATCTAGGTTCTCAAACTGGTCCACAGCACATTGCTTTTTGCTCTGCATAAAAGTAAAGCAAATGCAAAAAAAGAGGAACAAGTGCATTAGTTCAGATCACAGGTAAAATTCACACCTGCCTAGATGGCCAATATAAGCCCTCAGCATCTGAAGCAGTGTTTTAGTCTCCTAGCGAGCCTAGGCTTCTATATGGTCAGTTAATACGGCTTCAGACATATTAGCCTGCATCTTAACAGGGCTTTTCAACGGTGCCAAAAAACTCATCTGAGCAAACATGACCGAAACAGTCTCCTTCCTCCCCATCTCTCTCCATCAGGACCAGGCCATAAGCATACTCTGCTACAGCCCTCATTCACAGCAGTCAGAGCTGCTCTACCTCGAGTTCTGTACATCCCTATGATCATGTCACAAGAAGAACCAGAGCTGACAAATGCCAGAAATAGCAGAAGGGCCAAGGAAAGAATGAGCAGGTAGGAAAAGCTTCCCCCCCCCCACCCCCGACTCCCGTTTTTAAGGCACACCAACTGTGGCATGTGAAACTTTGACCAGACATATTTTAAAAAGGATGGCAAGTAAATAAAAATAAATGAAAGACAGTAATTTTAAAGTCCGGGCATAGTTAGACACTCCATAAGAAGAGCTGCTCAGACTGCACTCTTGTTATTAGCCAGTAGTTCTCTCTTTGGTTCTCTTCAAATAAATTATGTTTGGGAGACATTTTTGTAAATTAGTTTCATGGTCTGTTTCACTTCTACGCAGAAGTGGATTAAAATGTTGATCACTTTAGCCCTGGTTAAGCTAGAAACAATTATTTGAAAATGAAAAATTAGAAAGTATAATTTAACAATCCTGTATAATTCTCCCCTTTGCTATTAAGAGAAGTAATACAGAGTTTCATTTGCACACAGATAGCACAGACAGAAATTGGAAAAGTTGTGATTAACTCTGCTGTGGCTAGTCATTCAGGCCCAATTACAAATGTATAAGTTTAAAAAATGTTCACTTTATAATTGGATACCGTCTTTCGGGGGCATGAAAATTTAATTTTATTCCACTGCTGCTTTCGATTTCTCAGTGGACAGAGTCTGCAGGCCACATTTCATAACGTGCCTTTTCAGTCAGAGGATAAAATATTTATGAAGTGTTTATTTAGTGCACTGATAAAATCCTGCAGATCACCTCAGAATCCTAATGGAAATCTAGCATGCTGGGAGTGCACAGTTAATCTCTGCAATTTAATAAGGGAATTACTGTTATCTCTATGTTAAATTTCAAGGCTACATTAGTTTTTTTTAATAATCTGAAAAATACAGAAGATTAGTGGCACCCAATTTTATCCAGTTTGATTATCGTTAATTCATTAACATGCACAAAATGCTTTAAGGTGCTGGATGGAAGGTGCAAACTGATGTTATGTTGAGAGTAGAGGATCTGTATTTCCCCAGCTGGTTGGGACAGGCTCCTTCATATCAAGGAGCATGAAGACTAGCAGAAGAGGAGTTGTTGGTTAGAGGAGGAGGAACAATAGGAGTGGGGAAATGCACATAACCCAGCAGGACTGGATTAAAGTCTACGCACTATAGGCGCATGCCTAGGATCCTGACTCCTGGAATCATGTGACATTAGAGAGTCATGTGTTCCCTGTAAGCTGCATGCTTGAGCAGCCGTGGCGGAGAGATTTAAGTGCTGCAGACAGACAGCAGCCATATGTTCAGGTGCCCTTTCTCCCTCCAACATTGTTCCATCCTGCAGCTGCCCCTGGGACCCTCCTGCTGGCTGTGCCGGACTTTCTTAAAGAGACAGTGCATTATTTCTGAGATTGCCTTGTCAGTCTCTCTCTCTCTCTCACTCACACACACACACTTTTTCTCTGTCATACACACACTCTTTCTCCCCCTGCCCATGCACTCTATCTCTGCAGAGCAGGGGAGGGGAGACAACAGGGCTCAGATCAGAGCAGGAGAGCTTTCAGTGAGTGCCTTAAAGAGAGAGCACAGGGTTTCTCTCAGAAACTTCCCCAGCGGCCAGCACACACACACACACACACACACTCTGTGTCACACTCACCTCCCAACACATACTTGTATTATTATTGTTGTTACTTCTTGCAATGCACACATATATTCTCTGTAATTTTATTCTTTCAAAGTGTGTTATTTTAGTGTTTTGACTGGTCTATGCATTTCATAATTTTTATTTCTCTTAGACTTAAAATTTAATTCTTTGAGTAGTGAGTTCTAAAATGCCTAACCTGTCCTGGCTGGAGTAATTATCTTTAGTTAACGTTTTAAAAATATATAATTATATCTAAATTTTTTCGTGTCTACTGGTGGCGCACATGCCTCAGTGCACCTAACAAAATTTATTCCACACATTGGTGAAAAAAATTAGAGGAACATTGATAGTCTATGCAGTATTTTTTTTTTTTTTTTTTAAGTTTCTTGCACTTACGGTTGCAAAGAAAAAGCTTGAAAAATATGTGATAGAACTGTAATAGATGTAGTGACACCTGCCTGAGTCTGTAGACAGCCTGGAACAGTAGTTCTGAGAGGGATGAACTGC
Source organism: Chelonoidis abingdonii (assembly GCF_003597395.2). NCBI lineage: Eukaryota > Metazoa > Chordata > Testudines > Testudinidae > Chelonoidis > Chelonoidis abingdonii. The sequence continues at coordinate 18,537,666 of NC_133776.1, forward strand.
CCCATGCATCTCAATGGGGGCATTGCTCTGGAGGGCCCTGCCAACACCACCCCAACAGAAGAACAGTGTAATGGGCCCAGCCCAAGTAGATACACCCTGGCTGCTGTGCAAGCCCTCTCCCCCCCTCGCCCCCCATGCCTCTTCAGAGTGCAGGTGATGAGGGTGGTGGTGTAAGAAGTGGTTACCTGTGCTGCTCTTGGGGTGGAGGGAGAAGTTACCCTCCTGTCTGGGGGAGATGGAGACCCCAAGATAATGCTCTTGCCTTTCTGGGAGGGATTTCCCAGCCTCTGCCACTCCAAGTGGTGGTGGGATAGGGCATGGCTTAAGACATGGGGTGGTGTGATGTGCCCAGGGCCCTGGCTTGCCTTCATCTAGCCCTAAAACTCTGGATTTGCTCCACAATCCATAGCATGCTCTCATGGCTGCAGGTATCTTCTTGAAAAGGACCTTCACATGGGTAACAAGGGTTTGGTTAAGAAAGTTTTATTTTAAACAAATAAAACTATTATAAATTATCCTTTCTCAGCACACAAAGTGGTCCTCAGGTCATATGTACACCATTTCAATTAAATGTTACTGAAATAAAGAGGAGTAACTACCATTTTGTGTCTTTGTTCAGCAACAACAGAATGGTGGCAAAGATAACAGTTCCTTAAAACCACTGGACCATAATGCACTTCAGATGTCCTCTGCCACCATCTGTTTCCTGTTTTCAAACCATTCCTTTGCCACTTTTTTTTTTCTCCAGTTGTTCAGTTTGCAGAGTGGCTTACAGAAGCCTTACATAAAACAATAAATGAGAAGCACAATTATATTCTTAGATATATAGATATAATGAAAGTTCAGCTAGTCTAAATTGAGAAATTAAGATGATTAAAGAGCATCTTTTCAAAAACTGCACACATCACTGAGGGAAATTCTTGCTATACACTGAAAAACTATCAATGTCACCTAAGGATAACAGATGCAATAGCTTGATATAAAGTCCTCTGAAGTCCGTAGAAGTCTTGCCATTGATATCAGTGGACTTTGCATCAGGCCCAAAGGGAAAACAAATGTGGAGGGATTCCTGTATATTCCTGTGCTTATTACAGAATAACCTTGCATACTACAAACACTAAGGTTATGTAACTGCAAATACTTCCTTATCCAAAAGGTAACTGGTAAGGGTCACCACTGCAACAGAAAAGCCTGATGAGAGGTTTGTATCTGATGGAACAGATCTATCATTGCTCCAAGTAACCAGTGTAAATTAATCCTTAAACCCTGAAATCAGTGCTGACAGCAAGAAAGTTTTCAATTTGGATCAACTTACATCAAAATAAAATGGCCTCTTAAGGTAATTTTAATGGGAAATCTCCAAGAATTCTCACCCTGTTCTCTCACTGCCTAGAAATTTCACATCTGTGTTCTAAAATCCACCCCCCCTGCAAAGCACATGACAAATCTCAAGCCATCCTGAAAACAGAAAACACTGTTGTAATGATCATCAGCATTTGCTGATGCGCCTATCCTTCTCTACTACCTTGTACAGCCATATAATGACACAGCAGGCAAAGCACATACGAATGCACCCTCATTTAAAATGCGTTCTTGGAAATATATCCTCACCTTGGTAGATATACCTCCACTTTTTGTTTTTTCACAGAGTTAGCCCATTCCTCAATCAACTGGGCTTTGACCAATGGCTCCAGTGTGACTAGTGGAACTTCCTGTCTGGAAAGAACTATCATCATAGTTATCTCATCGCCTTCGTATGGTATTTCCAGAACTTGATAGATACCTCCTGCTTCATTGGAGCCATCGCTGAACTCCCCTACAAAAAAGGAATATAATTCCATAATACGCGTTTTCTTTAAACTTTGTCTTTAGTAAAGGAAGTGGGGAAAAATGCACGCTATGCAACACTAGTAATCTATCAGATGTAAATTAAACATAACATGTATGCTGTATTCAGAAGGCGGCAAAACAACAAACTTTAAATTACTAACCTCATCTTAAGCTTGGGTAAAAATTTCCGAAGAGCCTAAGTAAACTGGCTCACTGACTCTCAATGAAACTTAGGCTCCCAAATGTCTAAATTATATTTTAAAATGAGGCTTAAGCCAGGCCTATACTACAGATTTGTGCTGGCATAGTTATCTGGGTCAGGGCATGAAGTGGTGGGATCCCTAACATAATTATACTGGCAGACATCTGTAGTGCAGATGTAACAAAGACACTTTTGAAAATTTTAATCTTTGTCTCAATTACTAAGTCTTTCTTAATACTTGATTCCTTGTGATGGTCAATTAAAGTCTGTAAAGTGTTTCTACGATAATATATAGTATTTAAAAAAGTAGATCCCTCAAGTATGTTAGAATATGATTCAGAAAAAAAAACATGCCAGTTAGACTGAACACGGATCTCAGCTTTTGATACCACTTATCACTTAACCAATCCTCCTCTATTACCTTATTGTCATCATCAAGACAATTCAGCTATACATTGCTTACATTTACTATTCTAGCATTTTCTCTCTCCAGGTGTAGTTACATCTTCATGTGGAGAAAAAAGATTTACTTAACTTTCTCCCTGCTTGGTCTGCCAGAACCCAGATTCATTACCCTTTTGGGCACCCCTTTTCTCTCACAGTCTGAGATAGATATGTTTATAAAGCAATCCTTTACTCATTATAATTTATGAAATAGGTATACAGAGCACAGGACAGGCTCTTAGTTATATTTTAGAAATCTAACGCAATAAATAAGTAGACCAAAAAATTCAGTTTCCCCAAAGCCTAGTAACTTTCAGAGCTGCTTTTGAATAAGATAAGAGATGACACCTTAAACATCAGAACATGATGAAATCAAAATTCAGAATTACACATTTCATAATTTAAGGATCTTTACTTTGTATATTTGACACGTGACGTTGACAATTTGTGTTTTAACTACTATATATCTTAAACTTATTGACGCTCAATGTCTACTGTCATTAATTATTATTTATCCCATCATCATTTCCTGCAACTGAAAATTTAAGTTGATAAAAAAAAGAAAAAATGCTTAAAAATAAGCTTCAGTATTACCTGTTGAAATTATAAAACAAAATAAAAGATGAATTCTGTCAAGGCAACATTTAACTGACCATGTATGTGTGTGAAGAAATACCCAACAAGGGAATGCCAATCAGGTAAAAGCAGCAAAGAGTCCTGTGGCACCTTATAGACTAACAGACGTATTGGAGCATGAGCTTTTGTGGGTGAATACCCACTTCGTCAGATGCATGTAGTGGAAATTTCCAGGGGCAGGTGTATATGCAAATAGGTAACTGCATATAGTTTGGCAACCATATACAAACGTGCAGAATTGTGCATAGCTGAATAAGTAGTGTCATATTATTGCTACAATGAGTTAGAGTTATCTGCACTAATTAAGTCAGCTGTCCAGGTTCCAGCTTACCATAATAAAATTCTCCCTGTTGGTACATCATTGGAATCTGTACTTCACTTTCATCATCTTTAGTGAAAGAGAAAGTCCTTGTGTTTTCAGGTCTGAATTGTGACTTCCAGTTTCCCTTGAAGTAGACTGCATTGACGAGGGCCAAATGAGTTAGAGCACTGAAATCCCTTGATGAGGCAAAATCTTTGATCATGTCTGTCAGACAGAAAGGAAAAGAAGGAGTGCTTCAAACCGCACGTAAAATTGAATATTCAATCAAAACTCATCCAGCTCGCAAACGGCAAGAAAATAAAAAATAGCACTAACATAAAATTTCCATTTCAGATTTCCTCAGTAAATTCCAAATTAAATTTCCAGCATTTTCAAAACCTAAATAAATCACAGTGTCGGTATGTAAATCCTTCCTTCAAGTGGCTATCAGTCACTTGTTTCTAAGCATCACATCTAAAATATAACCCACACTGAAACCTTGAGGAAATGTGAGTCAAATAAAGAAAGTTTCTCCTGGTGCTATGGTACAGTTCACTATTTCCTTCCCAGGGGATCAACTTTTATGGACTTGGGCTGTAATCGAAAGAAACACCTGAAGATGTGCTTAACTTTAAAAACATAAAGAGTCCCATTGAGTGGGGCCTTTAATAGCAATGACATCAAGAGTGGGCAGCACCGTCACTAGGCATTTTAGTGTCTGGAGTGAGCAAGCATATTTGCACCCCCTACTGATTCTTTCACTCCCATGCAGGGGTGAAAGTGAGCCAATACGGGCTGGTACCACATAGGTAGGGTCTGTGCCGGCAGGGCCACTGATAGGGGAGGCAAAAGGGGCAGGGATGTTAAAGTGCTGCCGCGGCAGTGCTTTAACATTGCTGCCCCCCCTGCCCCCCGGCAGCCCTACCAGCAGGGCCACTGACCGGGAGGGGAGGGGGGAAAGGCAGCAATGTTAAAGTGCTGCCATGGCAAAGGACCCTGCAGCGCTTTAACGCCCCTGCCCTTTTTGACCCCCCCCTCAGCTGCCAATGGGCAGGAAGGGGGCAAAGGGAGCAACTGACCCGGGGCTGGCCTTTTAAATCACCACTGGAGCCGCAGGCAGCAAGGAAGGGCTGGCTGGGGGATGCTGACCCCCGCCCTGCCCCTTCCGCCTGAGGCTCCACCCCTTCTGGGAGCCAGCCCCAGCCCCATACCAGTAAGTGTCTGTAGTTACTTTCATCTCTGCCCCCATATTTTTCTGCCCTCACCACTTTGCGTCCTGGGCAGTTGCCCAGCCTTGCTTACAGCCCTGAGAGTGAGTCAGGTACTTGGTTTTCACACAGGCAAAGTCCCACATCTTACATCTACTGTAGTCATGAGAGGCCTGTTAGCTGAGCATAGCAGCTACTATGCTTACACTCCTAAATAAATTATTCCAATCAGAGTGCATTGTCTGTTACCTGATATAGCTGACTGGAAACAACTTGTTTCAGTAAAATAATTTTGAGTTTATAACTCTGTAAGAACAGTGACAAAGCTAGTCACTGAATTTAATAATTCATCCCAGATGGATTCCTTACTCCCATTTATGACCAACATGCTATATAAATAGGTTAAAAAAAAAAAGGCACTCTATCTATTACTTCTCAATTTATGATTTGTTCGTGAGTGTGTTTAGAGTCAAATTCTGCCTCTAGATGGATTTGCAGAACTCCACAGAGCAGCCAGTTGGTATCACCTTTGTGCATCTGAGGGCAGAATCTGGTTCATGCTGTCCTGGGAGTAACTGTTTTTGTTTATACTTCAGTTTATTCAGAGCAATGTCCCTTGAGGCAGAAAGATTATCACAGTCAAGAAAACACACACACACACTTCCAACATAAATGCTTGTTTGAATGGGGGGGGGGGTGGGAGAAAAACAGAATCTGAAGTCTTTCCTTTCCTTGTTGGAAATTTCATTTTCAGTGACATTTTCCAAACAGTTCTTGGTAACACACATTACTGTATTTTAGGTTTCTATATGGGGTGGAATATTTTCTTAAGACAGGTATGTCTCATTTATTTTGAACCTTGTTGAGCACATATTACTCAAAGCTTTGAGAGGAGTGTGTTTAACAAGCCATGGATGAAATCCCGACTACCCCCCTGCAGCACTGTTGTGAGGGAGAGGGTCTGCTCTTCCCTTGATAGCAACCAGGCAAGAATGAGCTCTGGTGCTACAGGGACATTAAGCTGAGGGACTACGATTGCCTGTCAGTGCATCATGGCCTCAGTGGATCGTGGACTGCCAGCTTGGTCAGCACAAAGGATGCTTGTGCAGCAGGCATTAGACAGGTGCTTATAATGTGCCTTCTAAAAACACAAAGGTGCACCCAACTGTACATTCACCTATGCCAGCATGATGTGACCTATTGCATGGCTAGTGCTACTTTGTCCCCTCCATTTCTGTGTTTCCAAAAAGCAAGGCAGGATTTTACCTCTGAGATGCAACACATTCCCAGATACTTTGGCAAAACAGGATGAATTCCAACTGGAGCAAGAGCCAGTACTTTTCCCATTTATACAAAAAATTTATATATTAAATAACGCATTTCTTCCCATGACAGCTCTACAGCTAGATTCTCAAATATCATGGGGATGTGTGTACGGTAGAAATTCCTAGAAAGATTCTGACCTTACCTTTAGACTTACAGTGTTGCAACTAAGGACAGAATCTGGCCTCTATTGATAATATTTTACCACCACAAACTAATTTAAGAGACGTAGTGGAAAAAGAATTTGAACAAAATTATTTTCTCTGATTCACAAGTTGGAACACGCTCTGCTTCTATTTGCTCTCCAAGTATGTATGGAACCAAGCAATCAATGGGAGCACCACACAGGCAATGATCAGAATTCAACAGCAAATCTGAGCAAATACATTTGCTTTTTTAGTTTTGCATTTACTGTTTTCTCCTACTAGAGATCTCTGTTCACCTTAGCAGTGATAGTCTTATCAACGGTCAAATTCTGTCTTTAGCATCACTGATATGGCTTCCACTGAAGTCAACAGGGGCTGCATGTGTCCAGATTTTGTCAGTGGATCTGCATAGGTCTACCAAAACTGACTTTATATTCCTTAATATATTTGGGCCCAATCCTGAGAAGTAATGAGCACCCACAATTCTCATTTTAAGTCATTACTAAGCTCAGGCCAGTAACGCCTTTAAACATATTTTATATTTAGTAACCAACAGTTTTAGAAAGAAAGCATGAAAAAAAATAATTTTCATTATTTTCTATTTAATGTAAATGTATTTTATTAGAGACTCAAATCACAGAGTGACTGCTAGTAAAGTGTCATTATTTACAAGTAGATACTGCAGTTATTTTCTTATATGTAGAAGAGGAAATGAGAGTCTCTCAGATACTACGATGTGGTTAGTGATGGCAAAAGCTGATTTTTGAAAGGACTATCATAGTATAGGAAAAAATATAATTGTGCTAAGAACTGATGCTAGAATTGTCTCAGAGAGAAGATACCTTAATCTTAAGTGAGAGAGAAGTTGACAGACAAGACAAAGGTCAGCCAGTACTGACCTACTTTAGCACGACACAATCAAACATTTACAGTAAGAGAGAAATAAAAGAACTAGAGGGACTTACTATTTGTATGATTCTCAACCCACTTATTGATGTGGTTAGCTACAGCTGCACTTTGACTAAAGTCTACATTTTCTACTTCAGCTTTAAAGTATTTTTTCACCAATTGCAAAAATTTGTCACTGATGTGAAATCCATTCTGAACATAGAGGGAGTTGGCAATTGTCATCACGTACTGGCTTTCCTCAGTAGTTGCCATATCAGAAAGGTCCTTCAAGAATGAAAATTCTTCACCTGAAAAGAAAATAAAAGAAAAAGAAAAAGATTAAAAGTAGTTTGTTTTCCTTAAGGCTCCCCACTACCAATTCATAATGATATTTTAGCCTCAAGTACAGAAAGTCCATTAACATTCTAGAATTGTTTACTTTTTTTTTTTAAAAAAAAGACTCAGACATCAGAAGTCAAAAATAATAATAAAAAAAACACACACAGTGACCAAGATAATATACCACATTACACTGACTTGAACGTGTACGTTGTAGACTGTTCCATTTCAAATACTGAAGATGTGAATTAATCTGCATGGCAGGCCACCGTGCAATGACTAGTTTGGGTTTCTACTGTCCACAATAAGCAGCATTAGCGAGCCATTCCCTCAACCCCACACACAACCCTGCCAACTGTAGTGCTTTCATTTGTCCTAACATCAAAATGAATCATTCTGACTTATCCCGAGAAAAAAAAAATTCTCACGTTTCCTTCCCAAATGCTCAGTGGGTCTTGTATTGTGTCCTAAATGTTAACAATTTGGGGCCATGGACAAAAAAAAAAAAAAAACCCCTCAAAAAACAATGAGTTTCAATGCTAAAGCCCTCCATTGAGAACTCTTCATCAGCGGAACTTAGGTCTAGGGACTTTAAAATTACTTCAGTTAATTTCAGTTGTCAGGACACTGCCCAGGGAAGGAGAAAAGCAGTCTCTTAGATAACCAGGAACTCTGACAGTAACAGGTTTCACAGATTAAAAATCCCAGCAACCAGAATTGCTCCTGGAGTCAAATCAGAAGCCAATAAAACATATGGAGAACAAGCATAGTGAGTTTAATGTGTACTGAACAAAGATTCAAGCAACCTGCTGCTTTCTACAATAGCTGAAGCTTCTCGTTGGTCTTTGGAGATAGCTTCATGTAGAGTGCACTGCAACAGCTGAAATAGGAGCTGATAGCTGTGTACACAAACTAGGTGTCTGAGATCTGAGCATGGCCTGGTTTGCATTAACTGGAATACACTTTCAAATATCAGAGTGTAATTGTCTGTTTTTCATCCCTTAGGGTACATCTACACTACCCCCCATATCGGCAGGTACTGATCGATCTGTCGTGGATCAATTTATCGCATCTAGTGTAGACGCGATGAAATCGATCCCCAATCGCTCTGCTGTCAACTCCAGAACTTCACCGCGGCAAGGGGCGGAAGCGGAGTCAGTGGGGGAGCGGCAGCAGTCAACTCGCCGCTGTCCTCACAGCCAGGCAAATCGACCTAAGATACGTCGACTTCAGCTACACTACTTGCATAGCTGAAGTTGTGTATCTTAGGTCGACTCCCACCCCCAGTGTAGACCTAGCCTTTGAGGCAAAACTGTAGAGCTAGGTAGCAAATATGATCGGCAGGCATCATCTGTGTAGGAAACTATGTAAAAAGGCTATTGAGGCTGCCCTTAAAATGCTGCTCCTCAGAGGACCCCAGGTCCAATGGGTTTTAATAAAGGCCAGAAATTTCACTCACGGGTTTCCAAGCAAACACATACGTACAGTACCTCTCAGAATCATTATGATCCTCTGACGTGGCAGTCTCTAGCTACAGTCACATTATGGGGTAGTTACATTTACTCAGAGACATGCAGTAAAGTGGAAATGCCCAGCAGATTCACTGCAAACAACCACCACTAATACCTGTGAACAAAATTTGCCCTCAGGTATGTCCACACAATGATATTGAAGGTACGTAGATGTAACTGGGGGTAGAATTTGATCCTATACTATTAAGAACAGGTATTTACACACAAAAGGATAACGTAGAATATAAGAGTTTTTTTTATAGGTTTATATTTTCTTGTCTCTATATTTCAACTCACAGCTAGTTCATATAATAGGTATTATCTGCCCATCTGTTACCAATTTTAAACGGGAGTTTATCTAATGATGCTAAATATTTACCCCAGTACGCCAGCTGTTAAGATTTCTTCTATTCTAAATTTGATCACCTAGTACCATCAAGGAATCACAAAATAGTTATACTAAAAATATTTACATTAGACATTAAACAACTTGCATAAAATTGCAGTTTCAAGAAATTCTACTAGTTTTCAAGTGCAACAACTAACAGGTGTTCATACTTTCCCCTTAAGAAATCCATGAACAAAACCTTGACCTTTCCATGGTTGTTCGATAGGCTCCATCTCTTCCTTTACAACAAAAATACAGAGATAAACACAATTAGAAGATCTTACCATTTTTCAAGATGTCATATCCCAGGGAATGTCGAATTTCTTTTAAAGTGGATCCATGAGCTCCAAGCTCCTCCATCCCCAGGGCAATTGCAATGCTCAGAGGAGAGAACAGAATATTTTCATCTTCCCCGATGGCCCGCAGCTGATTATAAATATTCACTGAAAACTCTGCAATAGCTTCATTAGGAAAATTTGTGCTGAAGGCCTTACTTTGCAAAACCAGCAAAGACAACAGTCCAAGGAAGTACATGTCTCGCGAGTTTCAGGTCTGCAAGATAAAATTTTAGAGAGGATGAGTAAACTGCATTTAAGAAATAACAGGCTCTATTCAAGAGGTTGGAGGGAGAGAGAGCACACCACAGTAAAGCTAATTATGTTGTTTTGTACCATGGTTGAAAAATATATATAAATTAGAGGATTTTAACATGCAACTTATTTATTGGGAAAGGGGTAAAGCGATGTGTGTGTGTTCCAAAGCAATTTCTGTAGCAGGTTATTAAGATAAATATTATATCTATCTATTCTATTTTGTGCCCTTTTACTTTCAAAAGTCACCTGCAGTTCAAAAACTATTTTGGTTGTCCATCTCTGTTCTAAAAAAAAACTCTGTTCTTACAGATGGGTTTTATCAATAGTATGTGTATTAAAAATGAAGTTACATGCAGGGCTTTGTCTTTGTCCACCTTGTCAAGGTCCCATTTACTTAACTAAAATTGTGGCACGTCAGGCAGTGGCTATGGTGTTAATGACTTGTTCTTTAGTTGGGAGATCAAAAAAGGCAGACCATCCATGGCATTGCTGAGCTCTCTCTTTGCCTTCCAGTTACACTGCAATCAATGTCCAAATCAGATGAAGATATGTCGTCTCCTACTGAAACTGCTTTGAGTGAGCCCACTGATACCCAGACCAACGGAAATGTACTAGGGAGGCTGCTTGGTCACAAAGCATGTGCCAACTTCCTAGAGTGAACTTTGAAAGGAAAATAATTTAAAATGGCATCTGAGTGAAATAAGACCCTTGTTGACAGTAAAGCAAATAAGAAGGCATTAGTTTTTCCAGCCAGAGTAAACATCCACCTGGGAATCTTTAGGAGTGGGGTCAGTTAACACAGTGTTTGGCTGGAGTATCCTTTGTTGAGAGTGTCACAAAAGGAGGGAAGAACTCCTCAATAGAACAAGCTCTGGTACTCAGCTCTCTCCATCAATGCACTGCAGGCCCAGCTGAAAATGCTTCAGCAAAGAACAGCGCTGCCAGCTTTCACAATTTTATCACGAGTCTCATGTTTTTCTTAAATCCTCAGCTCTTAATCACATAACTCTATGTGAGAATTTATTTTTTAAATAAAAACTGACAAAGTTTAAGTTTCTAATCCTCATGATTGTCGAGAAAAGCTTGGAAACATGACTCAAAAAGGCTCCAAAGCCAGAAGGCAAATAAACACTTTTTTTTTTGGTTAAATCTCATAATTCTTGTAGGGCCTGACTCATGATTTCTGAATGCTTGGGGCTGGCAATGCTGATTAGTTGTTTGCTTAACTATTTCAGGACACTAGGGCTCTTGAAGTCAGTGACCTTAACATAATATTACTTAATATTTATATAGTGCATTTTATCTTCAAAGCACTAAACAAATGTTATCCATTTAAAACTCACAACACCTCAGAGTGGTAAGCAATTAAGCATTACCACCCCCTTTTCACAGATGAGGAAACAAGAATTTATCAGACGTGCATGTGTTTTGGCTACAACTCTGATGTATCCATTATTTAGTGATCTGCCTCACCCGTAGCCACATACATCACAGATAAGATTTTAGCTTTGCTTTTTCAGTCAGAAACCAAAACACTTTAACTTGTTAACTGCTATGGCATCCACATGACATTCACAAAAATGAGGCCTTACTGATGAACTAAAGGAGCTCATGCATATTAGCCAGGCATTGTTTTATGGATCCATATTCTTTTTGGCTTATATATTTGTATGGACCTTGTCCCATCCTCTAGCTTCCAATTAAGTCCCCCCCAAATGGAATTTACCTATATGTCTTTTATTCCTTCTTATCAAGAAAGCCTGCAGTAGAGATTTTTATTTCATTAGTTTTTGCTTTATGTAAAACAAATCATCTGGGTCTGGAGCCCTGTCAGCTTTGATGGTTGCTTATGGCTTGACTACCTACTTTAGCATAATCATAAGACCATCTAAGATTTCTTGGTCTCCCTTAGGAAAATGTCTCCCAGTCTTTGAGGCATGACCTTCACTATTTCTTTCAAGAACATTGGAACAGAATGAATTCATTGCATCAAACTAACAACAACTTTATCTGTCACTAGCTTCCCATTTATCTTCCTTAATGACATTAAGGATTTCTTACTTGCCTGCTGGCTACCCAGCAATTTTAGGAATTTAATATTTTTCATACTATATAAATCTAATAGGTTGAACATGACTGCCTTTGCTAGTTGGGACATTTAAGGCTTCCTTCTCAACGGACATGTGTGTAGGCTATTTTATATTATTACAAGAACACCTAGAAACTCCAAAACAGCAGGGCCCCATTTTGCAAGGCATTGTACAAACATTTAGTAAGAGACACTCCTCCACCGTGAAGAATTTATAAGCTAAACAGCCAGGACAGACAAAGAATGGGAAGAAGGCTGTATGATCTTCATTTTACAGCTGGGGAACTGATGCACAAAAAGAGATTAAGTGACTTGTCCAAAGTCACACAGGAAGTCTGCAGAGACAGGAATTTAACCCAGATCTCCTGAATCCCAGTCCAAAGCCTTAAAACAGATGTCCATCACCCTTCTCCAAAGATGAGTTCAAAGCAACACCCTGCCTTTCTGAGCTTTCCCCAAAATTTGGGAAAGATCATATAATGATTAAAATAAAAACTTCATATGCTCTGCTGTATGGGGGTGGACTTAAGCACATATTTAAGTGCTTTGCCACATCAAGACTGTAGTTTTAACTCATGCCAGCTTGCTTTGAAAACTGAAAGGGGTAATTAGTTTGATGCGCATTGAATCATCTTATCCGTCATTTCAAAAAAGCTTTCCAATTACTTCTGATTGTGAAGATAGCTGTTCAACACTCTGATCAACAGCTTGCCATATGTGCTACAGCCAGATAGGCTATAGCAATAGCAGAAAGGGAGATGCACACATTTTATAGAGAGAAAACTTCAATGGCTAGTTTGGACCATTTAAATGCTAATATTTTTAATGAGGTTTATGCAATACACACATGCCCAACACCACCCCTTTTCCTTTTACAAAAATCCCACACACCTCAGATCTCAAACTTTTAAAATACATATTAGTTGTTTTGCTAATCAGAGCATATTTTTTATTTTTATTTTTGTAAATGAAGAACAGCAGATTCATGGCCATTAAGTTACCTGAAAAGAGAATAGTGCTGTTTCATTTAGTTCTCTGGTAGATAAAATGCTTCCTTATTTGTATATTTAGAGTCAAGCAGTATCAATATATAAAAGCAAAAACTGGATGACTATATTTAATACAATAATTTAAAAGGATATCATAAGAACAGCCATACTGGATCAGACCAAAGGTCCATTTAACCCAGTATCCTGTCTTCTGACAGTGGCCAGTGCCAGGCTACGTCTTCACTACCAGCCGTATCGGCGGGTAGCAATCGATTTCTCAGGGATCGATATATCGCATTTTATCTAGACGCGATGTATTGATCCCTGAACGAGCTCCTGTCGACTCCAGAACTCCACCAACGCGAACGGCGGTAGCGGAGTTGACAGGGGGAGCCGCAGACATCGATCCCGCGCCGTGAGGACGGTAGGTAACTCGATCTAAGATACTTCGACTTCAGTTACACTATTCACGTAGCTGAAGTTGCGTATCTTAGATCGATTTCCCCCCCTAGTGTAGACCAGCCCCCAGATGCTTCAGACAGAATGAACAGACAGGTAACCATCAAGTGATCCATCCTGTCAGCCATTCCCAGAGGCTAGGGACACTACCCGTGCATATGTCTAACAACCATCGATGGACCTATCCTCTATGAACTTCTCTAGTTCTAGTCAGTTTTATACTTGTTCAGTGTTACCTTTCCTTTTAGTGGACAAACAGGGATCTTTTATCTGATAGTTTTTTTTCTTCTCCACAATTTGGATACAGAGATTTGCTTTTTTAACCACATCCTGGCAAAGTTTTGAGAAATAATGATGTTTAAACCTGAAGAAAGATAAGAGATTGAAAACTGATTCAGGCCTCAATTCAGGTAAGCATCCCTATTCAGCGAAACACTCATGTACATGCTTAACTTTAAGCTTGTGCTTATGGCCCATTGACATCAATGCTTAAAATTAAGCTATGATAATACAGATAACTTTAACAACAAAACACAGACCCTTCCGTCAGCAAGGTCAATAGAGCGTCAGGCAGGTACAAGGGTCTGAGAGGTTCTCAGTACAAGACTGGGCTTTAGTCTCTTTGCAACTTGGCAAATAATTTATAATCAAGTTCTTCTTTCCTTTAATACATTTCTATTCCCAAATATTTGGGGCAATTGTTTTTATACAATGATTTGCTGGTTATCTATTTGCGTCCACTACTTCTTGTTTATAACTCACATTGTATATGCCTAATTCATACAGTATAATTCTCATCTCCCTCCTAAAAATATTTCAGTAATCCACACTGGAGAATAGTGCCTTTACAGAGGAATAATTACGTGTGAAATTTCGGGGGCAGCATATATTCTCAAACATCCAGCAGTTACATGACTATGCAAAAAATGAATAGGATCCCATGGACCACTGTGAAACAAACTCACTCCTTTTAAACATGCGTATATTTGCAAATTGAATTTTTTAAACATGCTCAACCAGCCCTAGTATTTTCTTAGCTAATACTAATATAGTCAGTATTCTAGCCAGGGAAACAGTATCTTGTTCTTTCACCCCAAATGAACTTTTTAAAAGAAAAAAGTGTTTCTGCAAAAGACCTATAGTATTTAATAGAAAATTATCACCTTTCTGTAAGAAATTTTATTGGCTTGCCCAAAACAAACAGAGAATTTTATCCCTGCTACAGAATTATATGGAATGGTTCAAGATTCTAGAAAGTGTATCGCTCTAAAAGCCTACTGAATGTAAGAGTAGTTTCTGTAGAACCGTAGCGGCCTTCATCACTGTTAAAAAACAATAAGCCTTTCCATCATAATGAATCTGTTATTTGAGACAGCTGTCTCTTCTCCTTATGAAGATTACAGAAAGAGGTTTATTTTTTCCCCCAAATAATTATATTTAATCAATTAACACACAAGAATCCAGCACACTCCTTTTATTATTTCAGTTCCAAAGCAGGAGCCATCACCTACTTTTCTAAAGGACTGGAGTTGGAACCTGCCTTCAGTGGAGGAAGCCAGAGAGATTTCTTTAGTAGATGAGCCAGGAAGCACAGAAGGTGGGTAGCTCACGGGGTGGCCTCAGTGTTCCAAGTGATGGGGTCTATGAAGTTTGCAGTGATTTTGTAGTTTTGTTGGGCCCAGGATATGAGACACACAAAATGGGTAAGGCAATATCTTTCATTGGATCAACTTCTTTTGATGAAGGAGAAACATCTGATCTCCACAGAATTCTTTTTGAGGCTGGAAAGAGGACTTCAGATTCTGAAATCCTTTTACCTCCAATAATTCAGATGTTGCCAGGTGGAATGGCCACCCTCAGCTTCCTCACAAAACATGTTACATCAGATCCTGATGATGCAAACTCATGTCTCTTGTTGTACCAGAAATTAAGACACTGCACTAGAAAAATCACCACAGCGTGTCACCTAAAAATAAAATGTCTTTCTCCTTCATGTTTATTTTTGATAAATTACTTGACTACAGCTTGACATACACCTAACATTAAGAAACAGTTACCTGTGGCAACATTCTGCTCTAGTGACATTTTTCTGTTAATTACCATAGGGTAGCTCAACTTTGAGTATTCACAGTGACCAAAAAATGTTAGCACATACTTGGATTAACAGATTATTATTTGTATTTCATCAGCACCACATTGTGTTAGGCACTGTATTAATGTGGTAAGAGAGTCTTTCCCCCACAAAGCTTATAATCTAAACAGACAAGGATGGGAGTGGAAACAACTACAGAAAAGGTGATGCGAGTTGCCCAAGGTCTCACAACAGATCAGTGGCAGAGCTGGAAATAGACCTCATGTCTCCAGAGTTCCTGTCCAGTGCCCTATCCGCAGGGCTATGCTGCCACTGGACATGTCAAACACTCAGCCCCTTCTGTAAGTTTTTCTTAACCCCATCCATGTGTTTCTTTCCCTCTTTCACTGGGAATTTCCAGTGCTCTACAAAAATTAAATCCTAGCTTTACCACTGTCAAACCACTGTACCAGGTCTATTTGACAAACCTGATGCCAATTGTCTAGGATGGTCTGGTTTTCATGAATTTCAGTAAAACACATCAGCAGAGAAGTTAGAAGGGTCTGAGGCTTTTTTAAAATCCTTTTTTCCCAAGTCTTAAAGAAAAGTTTAAAAAAAAAAAAAAAAGTGCAAACTTGCAGAAAACTTCTTCAGTTAAACATTTTTGATACCCTCTCTTTCAGTTCAGAGTTTCATTTAATATTTTTTCCTATTAAGCCATTACAATACCATTTTTGCATCTATATTAGGTGTCTCTAATGTACCCACTTCTGTTCCTGCTAGGCACCATGGACATAACCTATTGCACAAGATGATTCAATAGACTAGAAGATTCAGTACTAAGAACGAAGCACTTAATCTTTCATCTCTAGGTCTCCACATTCCAAGTCTTCCTCCTCTCTCTCCTAAAACCTGTGAAATGGGAATGAGAAGTATTTATATGCCTCACTAGGAGGTTTTAAGCCATAACTATCACTTAGACTTTGTCTGAAGATGGAAAATTCTATGCTAGTGCAATCCACTGGTGAGTGTGTGTTACAGTACCCCCCTGTGCATAATCTAGAGCAGTGGTTCTCAAACTTTTTTTTTTCCCCATGGACCACTTGAAAATTGATGAGGGTCTCGGCGGACTCTTAATGATCTTTCCAAATGCTGTTTACAATAGTTAGCTAACGGTGCAAAGTGCTTTGGATAAAAGCGCTATATAAAAAAACCCCTTAATAATAACTAACTTTTTTTGTTCTACAAATAAAAGCACACAACTCATATTTTAATATCAGCAGCCTTACCTTTCTAATGCGATGGATGCACCCTCTCTCCCCACTGCAGCAGCCACAGAGCTGAGGCTGGGAAGGAGGGCCATTTCTCCCCAGCATCCGTAGCCCTGGAGCTGGGGAAAGTCGCCTCTTTCTCTGGCCACCACAGCCCTGCACATCCCAAATTCCCCCACCCCTTCTTCTCACCCCACTGCCCCCTCCCACCCCACCGTATTCCCCACCTAATTAATGGAGCCCACCTCACCTGTGTGGCTCCATTAATTAGGTGGGGGGCCTTTCATTCTTTCATGTGCGACTGCCCAAGGCGCGCACCTTAGAGGGAACTATCCGCAGACCACCTGAATGACGCTCATGGACTACTAGTGGTCCATGGACCACAGTTTGAAAACCTCTGATCTAGAAGATACGGGTTTGCAACAGCTCCAGCTAAACAGGCTTGGCTCCACAGCTCAAGCTGTAGCGCTCATGCTTTTTAGAGGTCCCAGGTTCAATCTCTAATACACAGAACAGGATAGTGGCTGTCATAATTTCTATGTAGTACCAAGCCCTTAGTTCCCAAAATACTGTAAAAGATCTGCAGACTGATAGCAAAGGGGCTTCCCTTAGAGGGAAACATATCCTGTCTGCTCTGTATCCTAGCACAAAATTCTCTCTACATAGACCAGCCTATTAGGGTCCCCATCCCTTCTCAAAACACACTAAATCATAGAAGTGTGAGACTGGAAGGGACCTCAGTAGGCCATCTGCATCTTAGTCAAAGCAGGACTAAGCAATAACTAGACGATCCCTCCCTAGGCAATTTGTTCCAGTGCTTAACTGCCCTAACAGGAAGTTTTGCCTAAAGTCCAACTTAAACCTCCCTTGCTGTAACTAAAGCTCACTGCTTCTTGTCCTATCTTTAGAGGCTAATGAGAGCAAATTTTTCACTCTTCTCCTTGTTACAACCTTTTATGTACTTGAAAACTTATTGTATCCCCGCCCCCCCCCCACAATCTTCTCTTCTCTAGACAAATCAATTTTTTTCAATCTTCCCTCATAGGTCATGTTTTCTGAAGTTACTCATTTTTGTTGCTCTTCTCTGGATTTTCTCCAATTTATCCACATCTTTGCTGAATGTGGTGCCCAGAACTGAACACAATACAAAACCATATCTTTAGAAGAGTTGGCTTGCAACACAAACTGTGAGCCACGTAATTTTATTGTATTTTATTCCCAAGGGACCACTCCAGTAGAGATATTATGGAATCGCTAACTGCGGCTTATTAAATCAATTTGGGAATTTGGACTAGTTCACCGTAAAATGAAACCCTGGTTTCCCCCAACGGCATATTATTTTCCCCTCTGAAATTTACCTCCATATATTCTTGTTCATCTAATTTCCTCCAATATGTCTTGAGTTACTCGAGAAAGCTCATCCCCACAGCGGATCATGTCAAAAGAGGATCACACTGAACTCAGCCTTAGTGCAGCCAATGGGAAACTCAGTTTCCCCCAATGTTTCTTCTGGACAATTTTTAGAAAACTTCTGTGAATAGAAAGATCCTACTGCTTCAAAGTATTCCCTGCAAACCCTCACAGCAGATGATGGTAGCGGGTATTTAGGCGTGGCTTTCCCTTACCCTGCCCCTTAGCTTGAGCACCTTCAGTTTTGTTCCTGTATGGCAACAGGGTGGGAGGTGTAACTTCTAGTCTAAATGGTGTAAACAGAGCTGTGACTGGGTCAGGGGATGGGACAGAGGATTGCACTCCCTGACCACAAGGCTGGCACTAATAACCAGCCAAAAAGGGCCTGAGAGGCAGAATCAAAGCGCCTACTCTACACTGTTTGACTACACTACACAGCCCATTGTACACACCATTAAAGAGACACTCAAGTGACCTAGCACGGCCTGCAAGCCAAGATTTTTCTGAAAGGAATTATGCCTCCTGCAGCTCCCACCAGGGTGGTGAAATATAAATTGCTTTCCGAAGCATCAAGAAAAATCAGACTCCAAAACAAAGGAGGAATGAGCAGAACAAAAAAGTGTATACAAAGTGTCAAACTCTAATCTTCTGCATGCCCAGACAGGTTCAAAAAAAATGCAATCCTTTGTTTGCCTGGTCACACATTCAATACAGTTATTAATTTTATAAACAAATTATCCTTATGACTTTTCAAAGAAAGTAACTTTCCAGAAAAAACCCATGATCCTTTCCCTCAATTCCCTGGCACACAGGCATTAGACTAAGAATCATCATTTTATAGATCACACTTAGCTACTTGCAAGCAAAACAACACTCAAGGAGTCGGGAGCAGGAAGCATCAGCAGCTTTTCATTTCTGATCTGCAGAACAGAACTTCAGACAACAGCTAGGGGAAGTATGTGGGTGCAGGAGACAGAACTGACTGTGTTCGCTTGTTCAGAGAGGAATAAATAAGGGATAGATGCAGAAGTTTGACAGAATTGCTTTTGTGCTACAAGATGTTCTCAATTAACTTGCTGTCCAAACATAGCGAGACTGACTGACAAAAAGACTGTTAGAGGGGATTCTGGTGGAGCTGCACTTGCGGTGGTGAGGTTTTTTGTTTGCTATGTAGAGCAGTGTCAATCCAGGGTTCCAACTCAGGCTCAAACCTAACTTCTCTTCTGTCGACACACAAATCATGCTAACCCACGGCTCGGATCCAGTGTCCTAGAACCCCAGAGGGGTGGAGGGTTAAAGCTTGGATCAAGCCAGGACCCAAGATTCAAGCCCTCTTGCTTTGCAGTGTAGATGCAGCCCCACTGAGTTTGCCAAAAATATACCACAATCCCACAGGCTAATTTTTTTTGTCTTCTGGACTGTCAAGTTTTCCTATACTTCACCATGAACATATCCTCCCTCCACACTGCCCTGTCTGCCCCTAGCCTCCCTTCCTTCAGTGCCCCCTTCCCTTTCTATTGTCTTTTTGTTTAAGTAGTTCCTGCTCAACTAAATTCCACATACACACCCAAAAACCCAAGAACCTCCCCTCCTCCTCAACATTAGCATTAGCATTAGCATTAGCCCTGGTCGTTTTGTTCACTCTGTGATACTTCTTTCCCCTGCTCTTTGCCTGTCCTGTCTACTCAGATGTAAGATCTTCAGAGTAAGGACTGTCTATGTCTGTGTTTCTACAGCACCTAGAATAGGGCCTTCATTTCAGTTGGTCTATAGGCTTACTGTAATTAATAAATAATCATATACTATGGCAGGTCAAAGCAACCAGGCAAAAAGTGGGGTGCAAGTGGGAAAAGGAGGTAGTGCTAAAGCAAACCTTTAAAAGTAGTGGTTTTCAACTGGGGGGAGGGGGGGGTATGCATACCCCGGAGGCTATGCAGAGGTCTGTCAGGGGTACATCAAAATCATCTAGGTATTTGCCTAGTTTTAAAACAGGCTACATAAAAAGCAGTAGTGAAGTACAAACTAAAATTTCATACAGACTATGACTTGTTTATACTACTCTATATACTGTGTGTGTGTGTGTGTGTGTGTAAGATAGATATCTCTCTCTCTCTCTCACACACACACACACACACACAGAAATGCAAGTATAATATTTATACACCAATTGAGTTATTTTATAATTATATGGTAAAAATGAGAAAGTAAGCAATTTTTCAGTAATAGTGTGTTGAGACACTTTTGTATGTTTATGTCTGATATTGTAAGCAACTAGATTTTAAACTAGGTGAAACTTGGAGGTACACAAGACAAAGACTCTTGAAAAGGATATAGTAGCCTGGAAAGGTTGAGAGCCATTGCTTTAAAAGGCCAGATTTTTAAATAAAAATTAGAAGCGTGGGGCATCCAGGAGAACTATGTCTGAGGGGGAGGGACAGTAACCAGTTGTCAATAAAGTTACCAGATACCCCTATTCTTAACACTGCAAGAGTTGCATTAAGAAGTCTGTAAGATAGCTTGGTTGCTACAAAAGTGACGGACGCTGTGATTCTAATCCCGTCCTGCTCAAAGCTTTCCATAACTTGTGATATTCGCACCATGGCTTTCCCCCTAATTTATCACGACAACCCTGCAAAATTGCTCACCTATGTAGCCCCTATTACTGTGTTCAGTCAGTAGCATTTTAGTGCCTGTTATACTCTGGTTGCACATAGCCAGTGAGTCAGCTGATTCATGATATACATATTTGTTTGACTTGCACATTTGCAAGAACTGTGTATTCAGGAGAGTTTAATATAGTTATATAAGCTTATTATCTTGTTACGGAGTTGCTGTGGACAGATGTCAAGCATCGAACTTGTTTGAGTGAGTATGTTTGCCTTACCAATGTACGATTACATTTATATTTTAATCTCCATGAACATTAATAATAAAGTCATGACATTTTAACACCAGCTGTTGATTCACAGAGTCACTGCCTTCTGAAGCAGGAAACCCTGAGGTCAATTTCATTTTGTCTGCTGTTCTGTACACCTCATAGAAATATTACAAAAGTGACAGCAAAGTTATTTCAAAGACGATGGGACATTAGCCATTAGAGCCAATGCACAAGGAACTAAATCAAAAAGAAAAAAAAGTCCTCCTAAAGATAACATTTTAGAGATATCACAAGGTTTGAGATTTTTTTTTTGGTATCAGGCACGCTAGTTTGGGATGTGTGATTGCCTCAGCCATAAACCTGCTAGGGATGAATGGAAAGTTCCATTTAAAGAAAAAAATGCAAAGGTTTTTTTTTTTAAATCATCTTCCAAAATGGGGCTCAATCCTGCAGGGTAGTTTGCACTTGGTCCCCCAAAAGCTAACCAAATCAGATAGCTCATTCGACCTTCATATTCCCTCAATTCTAACAATTAATCCAACAATAATACTTCTTCCTGTTGTGATGCTGTGGCCAAAAGACACAAGCCTGGATAGCCTATAGTTACAGTAGACACCTAAATTGATATTCAGGCACTTAAAGTGGCCTCATTTTCACAGCTGCCAACTTCTGTGGGTTGTGTCGGTTAAGTGAACCTGTTTATACACAGCTTATGAATGCTGTATCTATTTGAAACGACAACCTCCATTTTGCCTCCTGAACACCATTTTGATTATAAGACTGTACAGATCCTTCACCTGAGCTCTGTACCTTCCATATTGAGCTGAAATGCACAGGAGGCGTCAGGAGAAATTCTTGCACTGAGAAGAGGGCTAACAATGGAGGCTATTATACCCTGATGATTGTCCATTAAAACGAAGACCCCCCTTGGATAAAGAGGTGGCTACCGCCCAGTGTAAACCAGTTTTTCAAGTTTAGACTCCAGGTCAATGATACCCAAGTTACAGACCACCTGACAAGTGACTTGGATCACCAGATGGGGCTTGAGGCTAATCAGCGCAATCATCTGATGGGTTACTGGAAGTCTATAGAAGGTTGGTTCTGTCACTGGCCATTGGTAGAAAAATGACCAGAAAAAGAAGGCAGGTGTATGCAGGATGAGAAGGGAGACAAGATCCTGAACTCCCTAAAATACTCAGCTCCTACCTCCACCTGAAGAAAGACTGATCATTTTAGAAATCCTTCTGCAAAGTCTAGATCTACTTGTTTTAACTATCATTTGTCCCCCAAAGGATAAACTGTAAACCAGAGTAGCCTCCAGAGGGTCCTAAGATTGCCACTTGTCCAGATTTCCCCAGGACAGTCCCTTCTTTGATGTAGCTGTCCTGGGAAATCTATAAAGGTGCTCAGTACACACTGCCAGCTGTCTAGCTTTATGGCTCAGGATCATCCCAGATATTCTTTTTTGTACCTCAGAGATGGCAGCTCCAGTGAGTCCCCCAAGATACCCACAAACATGACAGATTTGCAACAGACAACCCCTTGCTTTTTTCTATGGGTAGGTGAGTGCAGTACCCTCCCCACAATGGGCTGACCTGGGGAAGACTCCTCAAAGGAGGCATGAAGATGTGAGGGTTGAACAACACTGGGTCAAATAATTTTCCATCAGAAGCAGAAATGAGTTCTTAATTTTTATTGTTAAAGAAACTCCACAAGTTAAGAATATCTTCCCCTCTGCTCTCAGACATATCACAGATTCCATCATTTAAACAAGTTACACATTTTGTATTCGACTGTGAAATCTGGTAGATCAGTGTGATCCCATAAGCTAACTCCCAATTGTCATTTAATTAAAAGGGCAGTAGCTAAGTTTCACCATACGTAGCTGCCAGATGGAATCAACTGCAGTTTAAGTCTAAAGCGACGTTATACATGCTTTTATAAGGTATGAAAGCTGTCACTTATGCTACAGAAACTTGCTGTAATGCCTTCTGATATTACATATCAGCAGAATATAAAAAGTATCAAGTAAGACCTGAAGAAGAGCTCTGTGTAAGCTTGAAAGCTTGTCTCTCTCACCAACAGAAGCCTGGTCCATAAAGATATTACCTCAACCCACCTGGTCTCTTATTTTGTGAAGGCATTTACAGCTGATAAACTTTGAAAACAAAGATCAAAGCACATACACAACTGAACAACAAGAGACTTAAAACTCCATTCATACTTACATTGAGTGTCCCAACGTACTTCACATGATGAACTACATGCTAGGAGCACAGTGGGAGATTCCTGGACACTATCAGCTATTAAGTTTAAACGAGCTGATAGTTGATTCTGAGTATCAAGAATTGGAAGACTAAAGAGCTCAACTAACTGAAGGCTTGAGAAGACTGGGAATAGAATAGGGATCCCTTCACCTTTAGAAACAGCAAAGAATCCTGTGGCACCTTATACACTAACAGACGTTTTGGAGCATGAGCTTTCATGGTGAATACCCACTTCGTCGGATGCACGTAGTGGAAATCTTCAGGGGCAAGTAATTATGCAAGCAAGCAGCAAGCTAGAGATAACGAGGTTAGTTCAATTGGGAGGATGAGGCCCTATCTAGCAGTTGAGGGTGTGAAAACCAAAGGAGGAGAAACTGTTTTGTAGTTGGCAAGCCATTCAACAGTCTTTGTTTAATCCTGAGCTGATGGTGTCAAATTTGCAGATGAACTGAAGCTCAGCAGTTTCTCTTTTGAAGTCTGGTCCTGAAGTTTTTTTGCTGCAGGATGGCCCCCTTAAGATCTGCTATTGTGTGGCAGGAGGTGAAGTGTTCTCCTACAGTTTTGTATGTGTCATTCCTATATACTGATTGTGTCCATTTATCCTTTTCCGTAAAGACTGTTTCCGTAGAGACCGTGTCCAGTTGGCCGATGTACATAGCAGAGGGGCATTGCTGCATATTGATGGATATACTGCCTTGGTGGACGTGCAGGTGAATGAAACTGGTGATGGTGTGGCTGATCCATTACTGGTGAGAATATGTTTCAGGTTGGCAGGTTGTCTGTGGGCAAGGACTGGCCTGCCACCCAAGGCCTGTGAAAGTGTGGGATCATTGTCCAGGATGGGTTGTAGATCCCTGATGATGCGTTGGAGGGGTTTTAGCTGGGGACTGTATGTGATGGCCAGTGGAGTCCTGTTGGTTTCTTTCTTGGATTTGTCTTGCAGTAGCAGGCTTCTGGGTACACGTTTGGCTCTGTTGATCTGTTTCCTTATTTCCTCATACAGTGTATTATAGTTTTGAGAATGCTTGGTGGAGATTTTGTAGGTGTTGGTCTCTGTCTGCGATTGTACCTCAGTGCTTGGCTGTAGACAATGGATCGTGTGGTGTGCCAGTAACTGCACACCGCACCATAGTAACTCTACCTCAGGAACCAATCCATGCAATAAACCTCGATGCCAACTCTGTCCCACATATCATACACCAGCGACACCATCACAGGACCTAACCTGATCAGCCACACTATCACCGGTTCATTCACCTGCACGTCCACCAATATATGCCATCATATGCCAGCAATGCCCCTCTGCTATGTACATCGGCCAAACTGGATAGTCTCTATGGAAAAGGATAAATGGACACAAATCAGATATTAGGAATGACAACATATAAAAACCTGTAAAATTTGAATGGCTGCCCCTGGAAATTTCCACTACATGCATCCGACGAAGTGTGTATTCAACCACGAAAGCTCATGCTCCAAAACGTCTGTTAGTCTATAAGGTGCCACAGGATTCTTTGCTGCTTTTACAAATCCAGACTAACAAGACTACCCCTCTGACACTTCACCTTTAGATGGGTCATGTGAATGTGCGCTAGGCTGATAGTATCCTAAAGTCATTACTACCTGGGGAATGATCCTTCTCTCACTGAAGTCACTGGTAAGAGTGCTATTGACTTCCTTGTGGAAAAGACTTATAGGGTTCTACTGGAATCATTCTAAAACCCTGTATAATATAATGGAGAATGATATCCTTAAACCATGCCAGAGAACAGAGACTTGGATCTGCAATAGATTACTACAAATCCTGCACCTTCCTCCATGACTGAAGAAGTCCTCCATGGCTGTTGCACAGGTTCTCCACTGTGGGCAAAGGAGCTGCATAGCAGTGGATCATTTCCCTCTTTGCCCATCCCCATTGCACACTAGAATGCAAAGGGGCAGTGTGGAGCACTGTGCAGGGGATATGTGCTGAGCTAGGGGGCCAAAAGGCAGAACAGCACTAGCTCTGCTGCCATGGGAGCCTCTCGGGCTGGGAAGAACTGTTTCTCAGGAGAGATCTGAATGAGGAGAATCTGGTGCCTTGGCAAACAGGGATAGCAAGGGAAATGATGCCTGGAGATGGAAGTAGCAGATGGAAATAAAGCAGGCTGATATTATTGGCAGGGCAGGAAGGATGTGATGCCAAGTCAAGTCTGAGGTGGAGCTGATTTAAAATGAAACCTCTTTGGGGACAAAGGACTCTTCTTCTGTACATGATATTTTCTGATTTCCTACTATTTAGTTGCAGCTATGTCAAATGTTGAGTAATCAACACCCTCTGCATCAAAAATGGTCCAAATTCTTATTTTTTTTGTTGTCTTTGGACTCTTTCACTAAATGAAGTTACAGTATATGACACTTCAGCCTTGCCACATGTTTCACATCTAGTCTGTTGTTCAGCAGTCCTAAGAAGGAACGCTTCATTAACTTATTTTATGACAAACACATGTTATAATAGGATATCCTATCGGAGAGAGAGAAATACTTGAGAAATGTGGTTAATTGCTCATGATAGTTCCTTTATGTCCATACAGTTCAGATCTGTAATGAATATACCTACGTAGACTGAATGACTCTCTCCCTTTTCTGCAATCTCCTTTTAGAAGTAAGTATCTATCCAGTTACTTTTTTCCTTCCATTTTTCTGTTAGATGGTTTTTGGAAATGTTTGCACAAGTCCAGTTTTATGGGAAAGCTTGTTTCAAACTTGCAGCCATTGCAGCTCTGCTGGTCAGTTGGTTGGGCTTAGCATCTCTGTCAAAACAGCTCTTTCAGCAGGCTTTGGTAGCAGTCCTTTACAGCTCTTGGCCAGGTTCAGAACCATTGCCAGTACAGCTCTATTAACCGGATGGTGATAGATTCAGCACTCAGCCAGTACAAGTCCCACAGCCGTCTGGCTTCACAACATCTGCCAGCAGAGAAACTGCCAGGACTAGCTCAGTCCCTTTGGAAGCTTTGTTGGCCTATTGATGTGCCTTGTAGTCCCATTTTTAAAACACGTCCGTCGGTCGGCTGTCAGCAATGTGGCTATCATGACTGTTTGTTGATTCAAGTAATCACTTCCAAGGATAATTGCAGTCTGTCTGGGAGCTCACGAATGGCTGCGGCTGCTGAAGTCTTTCATCTTGTGTACAGTAATTGCCTATAAAGCTGAAAAACGTTGGAGAACCAAGGTCTGCTAGTTGTTTTATAACAAATACTTTGTAATAATAAATTGGCATTCCTCACACATTGTGTGACATCTCCTTTTAATGCCAAGGCTCTCTTTAATGCCATTCTTAAATAAAAAATTTAAAGGTCTGATTCTGGTCTGAGTTACACCAGCTTAAACCAAGAGTAACTCCATTGACTTCAGTGGAGTTATATTGGTGTAAACGCAGTCAGAATCTGGCTTTAAGTCTGATTCAAATAGGGCTTCACGAGAACAGGCAATTTGTTTCAGACACAGATCTTCATCCAGTACCCAAAGTAATACTTTTTTCCCTTTGAAGTATGAAATTTTTCAGTTAATTTTTCCCTCCCATTTTGCAGTTCCTGGCTGTGGACTTACTCATCTGACCTAGGTCTCCAAACAGCTACGAGGGGCCTGATCCTGTTTCCACTGAAGACCTTAGGGAGAAAACACTCCATAGAATTGAATAATTCTAATCCCATATTATGGGAACAATTCTGTCTTTGTTCTGAAGGGTTTGTTTATCCTGGCTTTGGAGCGCTGCTGGGGCAGATTCCTCCCACTTGGCTCCTCAGTGGAGTCAGCAGGCTAGTGCAGAGTCCGGTACCCAAGCTGTGAATTGGGAGGGTGGTCTTGGCTTTGACATACATCTCTATTCAAATCTCCCTGATAAAAGGTTCAGCACAATTGCTGCTGTTCCAGGAGTTCTCTCTATTCTCTAAGTGAAATTTCCCACCACATTTTATTTATGTGAGACAACTAGCACAATTCAGACAAAGAAGTCTATACTGGGTCAGATCTGACAACTTGTAACTGCTAGAATAGCTCTCACAATGAGCCAATTTCCACCCTCACTTATTGCCATGCAATCTCATTTGTGATGGATGGATATAGCTGAGGTCCCAGGTTTGTTGTTTAAACAGACACTAGTTAAAATGTTTTGTTAGAAAGGGCATTCACAGTTCTTTTAAAATCTGAATGTTACAATAATTTATAGCAAATAACCAAATCATCTCATTAAAAAGAGATCCTGTGCACTACATAATTTTTACAATTTTGGCTACAAGCTTTCCTGACAGGCAGAAATTGAACCCAGTTAACGTTCATGGAGTTGAGTAACTGTGGCCTCGTTTAAAGAAAATTATTATTAATTACTTCTCAAAAAGGAACTTTTGGGGGGGAGGGAGGTTGTTTGGATGAAAACTGCAGAAAAGAAAAAAAGATGTCTCCTAATCAAACCAGGTATTTTTTTGGCTTTTTCAGTTCAGTCCTTCAAACGAAATAATTCCATTATTTGCTCAGCCCTACTCAGGGCTCATTGGGAGAGAGTGTAGCCAGAGTGCACTGTGCTCCAGCTATTCTGTGCCAGCACAGAGACCCAGAGAGGGCTCAACTGAACCCTTATCCTTAGGGCTTCTGTAAGTTAAAGGCTGATCTGACTTGCAAGTGTCCAGTCCTGTTTAAGTACACAGTTACATGCCACCAAACATTTGATGTTTCACTTCCATTTTTGTTTAATATGGTAACCAATTCGTTGATTAGGTACAAGATCCAAGCCTCAAGTGGGATATATGTTATTGAGGGCTTCCTAGAAAGGACATATCCATACAGGTAATGAGGATAAAAATGCAGGAACTACTTGGTTAATAGCATATGCAGTTGTACTTTGTGAGAATGACAGTTTATTTTACATGGCCCCAGACATGCTTATAGGCATTAACAAAAACAAATACTACTACTGTTATAGCAACCACTAATATATTTCATTCTTCTGCTAGACTAGGCAAGATTAAATTTATGCTGCAGCAACCTGAGGTGATCTTTTTCCAATAATCAGCTGAATTTCAGGAATGATTTCTATGTATCAGGAATGACACTGCAAAAAAAAAACTTAACTACAAAAGAGGAATTACTAATACAATGAGGCTTGAAAACTCACTTTTTATCACAGCTGCAATTACATGCATGAAGGGTCATAGCGGATCTCCAAACTCATCTGCTTCTCATACTAAGTATTTCTTTTAATTTACTTGTGTTAGACAATCTTCATTCTGCACTTACGCAGCAGATGTTTTCCTTGTATCTATTTGAAAAATTAAAAATCTGACCTTTTTCCACAACGAATCAGCTCATGACTTTTACAAATGCTAGAATGTAACCACACCTTGTGCACCAGGGTTTGTCTCTCCCTATATCCACAATGTCCATCATTGCTATTCACTGAACACTACGGGGAGGGGGACTGCAACTTACTTTGCCCATGACTACTTGTTTAAACCATTCGTTCCTCCCTCCCTCTGTTAATCTCCAAACCCAGCTTCCCTCTGAGGTGCTCATCAGCAAGTCCCTCCATTTAATATCCCGTATCCAATTGTAGTAGTCTCAAAAAATAGATTTTATTAGTAAATTATCTTTTGTCATACTTTTTCTCTTGATAACAGGAAAGAGAGATTTAGTTAATACAAGAGTTCTGCCCCCAAATGATGCCTTTCAGAATACAATACAGGAATATTACCTGTATCAAAGTAGATCATCTGAAGCCTGGCCACTTTAGCTATCCCTTTTACACTGACAGTCCACGCCACTGAACAGCACACGAACCCACAGAAACCTTCCTACCAATGCTACAAGAAGGATTCTGCATGGACTCCTTCTGATGGTCGAAACAACAGACAGGACTTCTACAAAGACTGCTTCTGCCAACGTGCATGGGCTGAAATTGTGCAAAAGCAGCATCACTTGCCCCATAACCTCAGCCGAGCAAAATACAACGCCATCCACAACCTCAGAAACAACTCTGACGTTATAATCAAAAAGGCTGACAAAGGAGATGCTGTAGTCATCATGAATAGGTAGGAGTATGAACGAGAGGCTGCTAGGCAACACTCTGACACCACATTCTACAGGCCTCTGATCCCACTGAGGGGTACCAAAAGAAACGGCACCATCTGCTCAAGAAACTCCCTGAAGAAGCACAGGAACAAATTTACACAGACACGCCCCTAGAGCCCCGACCAGGGGTATTCTATGTGCTACCCAAGATCCATAAACCTGGGAATCCTGGATGCCCCATCATCTCAGGCATTCACACCCTGACAGCAGGACTGTCTGGCTATGTGGACTCTCTCCTCAGGCCCTATGCTACCAGCGGTCTCAACTATCTTCAAGAGACCACTGACTTCCTGAGGAAACTACAATCCACTGGTGATCTTCCAGAAAACACCATCCTAGCCACTATGGATGCAGAAGCTCTCTACACCAACATTCCACACAAAGATGGACAACAAGTTGTCAGAAACAGTATCCCTGATACTGGTGGCTGAGCTTTGTGACTTTATCCTCAACCACAACTGTTTCAGATTTGGGGACAATTTATACCTTCAAGTCAGTGGCATTGCTATGGGTACTGGCATGGCCCCGCAGTATGCCAACATTTTTATGGCTGACTTAGAACGCTTCCTCAGCTCTCATTCCCTAGCACCCCTACTCTACTTGCACTACACTGATGGCATCTTCATCATCTGGACCCGTGGGAAGGAGGCCCTTGCAGAATTCCACCAGGATTTCAACCTTTTCCATCCCACCATCAACCTCAGCCTGGACCAGTCCACACAAGAGATCCACTTCCTGGACACTACAGTGTAAATAAGTGATGGTCACATCACCACCACCCTATACTAGAAACCTACTGCCTGCTATACTTACCTACATGTCTCAAGCTTTCATCCAGACCACATCACACAATCTATTGTCTACAGCAAAACCCTAAGATACAACCGCATTTGCTCCAATCCCTCGGACAGAGACAAACACCTACAGAATCTCTATCAACCTACCTGATTGACAGAGCCAGAAGGATACCCATAAGTCACCTCTACAGGACAGGCCCAACAAAGAAAGTAACAGAACGCCACTAGTCATCACCTACAGCCCCCAACTAAAACTTCTCCAGCACACCTTTAATGATCTACAACCTATCTGGGAGGACCATTCCTCACTCTCACAGATCTTAGGAGACAGGCCAGTCCTTGCTTACAGACACCCCACAACCTGAAGCAAATACCTACCAGCAACTATATACCACACATTAGAAACAGTACCCCAGGAACCAATCCCTGTAACAAACCCTGTCGCCAACTCTGTCTGCATATTAATTCAAGGGACACCATCATAGGACCTAAGCACATCAGCCACAACATCAGAGGCTCATTCACCTGCACATCTACCAATGTGATATATGCCATCATGTGCCAGCAACGCCCCCCTGCCATGTACATTGGCCAAACTGGACAGTCTCTACGCAAAAGAATAAATGGACACAAATCAGACGTCAAGAATTGTAACATTCAAAAACCAGTAGAAGAGCACTTCAATCTCCCTGGACACTCAATAACAGACTTAAAAGTGGCCATTCTTCAACAAAAAAAACTTCAAAAAACAGACTTCAATGAGAAACTACAGAGCTGGAATTCATTTACAAACCTGACACCATCAAATTAGGCCTGAATAAAGACTGGGAATGGCTGGGTCATACAAAAAGTAATTTTCCCTCTGCTGATACTCTCACCTTCTTGTCAACTGTTGGGAATGTGCCACATCCTCCCTGAATGAACTGGCCTCGTTAGCACTTACCCCCCACTGGTAAGGCAACTCTCATCTTTTCATGTGCTGTATATTTATAGCTACTTACTGTATCTTTCACTCCATGCATCTGATAAAGTGGGTTTTAGCCCATGAAAGCTTATGCCCGAAAAAATCTGTTAGTCTCTAAGGTGCCACAAGAACTCCTTGTTGTAGTTACTATATGGTTATACCTTGCCTAGCATAATGGAGCCCCCCATGCTGGATGCAGCCCCTAGGCAGTAATACAGATAATATAATCCCCACTTTTCATCAATCTTGTCACTTTTGGAGCTCTTCTGGCCAATTCATAAAGTTGTGGCTGATTTGCTCACATGCACTTTTCCTCCCACATGACCCTCTATCACTCTTCATAATGCAATAAACCACAGAGGAAATTGGATCCTGAAAGGCAAGTCTGTCATATGCCAAAAGCAAGAATACATATAAATAACCAGGGCCCATTCTCCTTTAGTGATAAATGCTTTTACCATTTCGTCACCACTGAAACAACAGGCCAAATATTGATTCACCTTTCTGAAGTCAAACCAGAATGGTAAATCTTGTCTGAATACATTGGCATTTGAACTAGATTATAAACAAAGGCCTCTTTGTGTTCCTATATACATATCAACATTTAGGGCTAGACTACTGAGAGAGCTCAGTACCCAGGATCTTGTGAGAACAATGGGAGCTACTAAGCATTCGAAGAACTAGCTACTTATTTTGGTACTTAGGAGTTGGACACTTCAGAAACGCCTGGCCCTCATTGTGGGGGCAGAGCACATTTGAAAATCTGGCTTTTAAGTAGCATACCTATTTCTAATATTGCATACACAGTCACTACACTGGGCCAGATCTTCAGCTAGTCTACACGGATATAGTACCATTGAATTTCAAGGGAGCTATGCCAATTTACTCGAGATAAGGACATGGTCCATTTTCTTTTGTTCAACTTAATCGTTCTATAAACATGACTTCATTCAGTATTCCATGTTGAAGAAAATCTACTGAAAATCAAAAATGTTCCACTGAGATTAATTCAACCTGAAGGGATAATTGGGCAAGCCTACAGGCAATGTAGGCAGAACAGTAATAAGTTTTCTTCATATAAAAAGGTATCCAGCATATCTGATCATATAAACTCATTAACATACAACCCATGCATCCAGGTACAACTATCAGTCATAAATGGACTGCCTGGGGACTTTTGGTATTTGCAGTGTTAAATTCTGGAATATATTTAGCTAACTGGAAATGCTGAAAGAGCATTTCACTAAATAAGAATTAAATTTTTAAACATTACATTCTCTCTCATCCACCCCTGAAAAGAGTGAGAGAGAGAGAACGAACATGCTCCTTTTCTTTCCAGTGATGAGGGCACCGTTGGGAAAGGTTCAAGTTTCCTGACTCCTATTAGCCAGAAGCTGATATGCAAATATTCATTGTCAGGAGTCTTTCCCAGCAGTTTGAGGCGGAAGAGGGACTGCCCTCTCCAATATCGCAAACTTCAAGTATTCCAAATTCACGAGTCAGGTGCCCAAAAGTCATGAAATTTGGTTAAAAATAGTGAAGTAATAAATCTGCGCTTCTTTTTATTTGCCTTCTGATTTTTAAGTCTTCAGGGTTTGCATTTTCAAGCTTTTCTTTACAACCATGGGGGCTAGAAACTATTTTCTTTAAAAAAAAATAAAAGCTGGGATTCTAATATAGTCACCTGACTCCAAGAACTGGGGCTTTAAAAAATATAAAATCTGACAAGACTTGTGAGGGAGTCATGAGAATTAGCAACAATGTTTCTGACACAGAGATTACACTTGAAAAACTAGATCATCTTCCTTTCCTCTTCCTTTGCATCTGTCTAATAGATGTAGACCTTTAGGTGTTTGGAAGAATTTCCAAGCCGCACATGAAGGTGTGTGGATGGATATGGGTGTGAGCATAGAGAGAGATTATGGCTAGGATTTTCAACAGTACCTAAGGATAACTGACAGTTAAGGGGACTTGGGTTCCTAAATCACTCAGCTGCTTCTGAAAAAATTTAATCTTTAAAAGGATAAGTTAAGGAAAGATACTGTATGCAGAAAGACAACAAAATATAGGGAAGGAGGAAGGGAACACAGTGTAATATTGGTGGGGGAGAGGAGAGAAATAGGCACCAAAAAGGACTTAAGAGATACAGCATAAGACTATTGTTGGAAAGAGAGGGGAGGCCGGAAGTGAAGGAATGTAAAGCTTACAGCAAGTATGGTTGGTCAGTATTTTATTTGATGAGTTTTAGAGATGTTTCAGATAATTTGACAAATATTATGATGCAATCACTGGCGGAATAGCCGCTGGGCCAATGGGACCAGTGCCAATTGGGGGCCCCTGGAAAAATCAGTGCCCCCACATCCTGACCTGCTCTCCCCAGTGTTCCTGCTGGGGAGCAGGATCAGGGTGCGAGAGCTTGCCCCACTCCACCCACCCACCGCTCCGCTCATGAGAGCTTGCCCCTGCATCCCAACCCCGCTCCCTGGCAACAATGCCAGGGGGACACCACTTGCTGTGGTCCAGGGGCC
Organism: Chelonoidis abingdonii; assembly: GCF_003597395.2. Taxonomy (NCBI): domain Eukaryota; kingdom Metazoa; phylum Chordata; order Testudines; family Testudinidae; genus Chelonoidis; species Chelonoidis abingdonii. Next base: position 18,571,300 of record NC_133776.1, read on the forward strand.
TCACAAAATCCTAATCCGCCCCGGATGCAATGATAGACAAGGTCTCTAGCTGGCTGGATGTTAAGTTACCATATAGTGGTAAAAATAAAGCAAAAAAAATAAAGTAAATTTTTTTCTGCTATTTGATCAGCCTTAATAGTAAATTACTTTCAAAATAAATTAAGTAAAAAGTCGACTGATCTTTCACGTTACATTTAAGTTTACTACAAAAAGCTAGTTTTATTGTTTTAGTGCCAGGTACCAATAACTTTATTTATACCAAGTAGAAAGATGTCCCACTTAAATTAGTAAGACCATCTATATATTAAGGCATTCAGTACAAGTAAGCGTGCCAGAAACTTATGCACCTGTATGGGGCATCATGCAGAGATTTTCCATCCTGACTCCTAGGATTTATCTTCACATTAGTAGCAGCCAAATTTGTCAAGCCCAGATACTATCTATTAATTATTTATTTGGCAAGACGATGGATGAGAATCCTCTCAACAATGTAGATCTTTTCTCTGTCAGTCATTTTAGGAACTCACTGTTTCACATGTTTAATCTGGTTGGGGTATTTACCACAGCATGGACATTTTACTAAACTCCTGAGCTTCCATCATTCCAAATTTATTCACACATACTAGTATGTAGTGTTGCTTTAAAACAACAACAAAAACAAGTAATACATCATAAACAAAAAATAAAAAAAACCACCCTGATACACATAACCCTAAAGTCCATACAGATTTATTTTCACCAAACTTTCAGGAGTTAATTATGTTCAGATTTAACTTTTTTGCTTTCAGACATCTGGATACCTATAATTACTTCAAAAGCGCATGTCACTGTATAATTTGGATGTTAGTTACATCCATGTGTTAACACATGTACTCATTTACACAATCAATTTTTCAGAAATTCAAGTGGCAAGCCAGTCATGGTATCCCAATGAGTCACTTTGCTCTCTTTCCCTCCTTCCATTCAGCTGATAACTGGTTATGTTTTTAATGTTTCTCCCTTCTAGAACAGATAACATGACAGTACCACTTATTCTTGTAGGTCTTCATACCAAGCCCATTAAAGTCAATAGAAAGGCTCCTACTGACTTCAGTTGGCCTTGGAACTGGCTACCCAAGCACACACATAAACAGGTATGCAAAAGTGAATGCTCATTTTTGAAAATTTTGCCATATACACACAAGAATTTCTCACGTGCTACTGAAATAAAACTATCTTTGAGAGTGAACTTGGCAGTCATTCTATACCACCACACTATACACGGTTTTTGTTGGGTTTTTTTTATGGATAACTTCTCCACTTGAAAATGCAGGGGAAATTTAGATATAGAAGTAAATACTGACAGAGCATAACATCCAAGACATGGGGATTAAAATGAGCTCATATCTACTTGATTACCCTGAGGTATTTAATGACAAACAAACAGGTCTTTGAGTTTACAGTTCAGCCAAAATAAAGAACGCTGCCACCACACCACAAAAGCAGCACTATGCCTTTATTCTGGGATATTGATTCAATATCAATTCAGAAGCAAGACTCCTGCCATAATTCCCTGAGGGTTGTTTTGAAAGCACCCATCCAAATACTAACCCAGCCTTACTTTGCTTATTTTAGGATAGTTGAGGAGGTCACAACCCATGGTGGAATGGCAGCAGATTAAGTAGACCCTAGTAGTTTAAAACCCATTGACAATGGTGAAAATCCTTCACAAAAGAGGCCAGTGTTACTGTGTCATTTTTCCAGCCAGGTGACTACCATGGAGATTATAACCTGATTTATGAAGCCCTTTCAAATGTTATGCGGTAACCTATACTGCCTCATGGTGCATGCCCTTCAGAAAAATATAACTGACTGATATGCGAGTTCAGCAGATTCTCAAAAATGCGTAGGCTATATCTATCATTAAGTAATCCCATACTATAGTAGAACAAAACATAAAAAAGGCTAAATACCATATCCATTTAATTTTTACACAGTGAGTATCACTGCTTATTACCATACTATGTTAACGCTGTTTTCCAAATACAATATTTAATAATAATCATATGCAAATTAACTGTTGCCTTTTAATAAACTTATTCATGATTACTAATTTTATTTCTAACCAAAGCTAACAAAGTGCACCATCATCCATTATATGTACCAGAAGAGGAAGAGCTTAAATTAACTTGAAATACACAGTGCCAGAGAATATGTATTTATTCCCTCCAACACTTATTTCTTTTATTCAAAGGAAGAGTCAGGAGAAGTTTAAATAAAATTGTTCCCTTTCAGGTGTTTAACCTCAAGCAAATCTGGTTCACAGGTTACAGCCCAATGCTACCCAATACATAAAGCATTCTAAAATAAATAAATTAGTTATAAAATGCACCAGCAAGAGAAATAAATGACTTCCTTGAACATTTTCATAACTTGCAACAAGACATCAATTACTGTAGCTGGTCTTGCAAGTTAATAATTCACAGTGATGGACTAGTCATACATGCCAGCCAGCTGAACATTATACTTTGACTCTAGGGGGGAAAAGTGTAACAGGTCTTAATTATGCTTTGCGCAACCTCAGAGACAGTCAAACTTCAATAATGAAGTGTTTCAACCTGGACAAATTTTTAAAATAGGATTAACAACAATTTAAGAGTAAAAAGTCTTCACTGGTCTCCATAATCCCACATAAGTGGGACATCCTCTTACAAGAGCACATTGCCTCAAGTCATTTCTCTAAAACAGTCCTAAATTGCTATTTTAGAAATATACATTTTGTTGGCAGGTTACAGAATGGTAGCCGTGTTAATCTGTATCAGCAAAAACAACAAGGAGTACTTGTGGCACCTTAGAGACTAACAAATTTATTTGGGTATAAGCTTTCGTGGGCTAAAACCCATTTCATCACACCTACTCTACTCAAGCATGAAAAACTGATTTAAATTACATGTGAGCGTGCCTGTCTTATGTTGTTTCTATAACTTCACAAAAAACATAAATGATGGAACAATTTCTTGCTTCCAGAGCACATCAAGCTAATTTGCATAGACTTATTTCAATTCCACTCAACACCATGAATTTCTGTATGAGCGAAACAGCCAACCAACATTTCAGTCTCTTGAGCTTATTTTCTAAATAAAAATAAAAAGAACAGTTTCTTTCCTTCTGGAGTTCTGATGTTCACCTATAGCATCTCCATTCCCTGTTACATTTACAGGTGTTGTGAAAGATATTTACTTTGTGTATCATTTTGATCAGAATTGTGGCAAGTGTTGTTTGTACTGACACAAATCTAGGCTGTTCAGTAATAACATTGTTGTACCCAAAATGAAGTAGCTATTTCAAGCCATTACACTCAAAGTTCCTAAAAGTTTTACAAAACTAATTGATTACAGCTTATGAGAGAACCTAATATGAATAGCATTTCTAGCAGACTCCCACTGGGAATCATATTACCTTGCTCCAGGGGAGTGGAAAAAAAAAAAAGTCACCACATTTGATGAGTATTGTGGCCATCTAATAAATTATGATTTAGGAGTTTTATCCTCACAATACCCTTATGAGGTAAGTAAATATTCTCCTCAATTTATAGGTGGGGAAACTCAGGCACAGAGTAGATTACATGACTTTCCCAAGGTCATAAAGAAAGTGTGTAGCTAAGCTAGGAACTGAACTCAAGTCTTCTGGGTCCCAGTTCAGGGCCCTAGCCTCTGGACTATTCTTCCTTGTGCTCCTAGGCAGGGCCGGCTCCAGCTTTTTTTGCCTCCCCAAGCAGACAAGAAAAAAAAAAATCCGCAATGGGCGACACTTCGGAAGCTGCTGTATCGCGCTGCTTCATTTTTCGGTGGCAATTCGTCAGCCAGTGCTTCCTTCCGAGAGGGACTCACTGCCAAATTGCCGCCAAAGAGCCGGACGTGCTGCCCTCTTCCATGGGCCGCCCCAAGCACCCGCTTGCTGTGCTGGTACCTGGAGCCGACCCTGCTCCTAGGATGCAATCCTGGAACTTGAAATGATCCCAGAAACCAAGATGCCTAGTTACTTGCTTGCTTTCCCCCTGCCATACATAAGTACCAAACACTGAAGCCACTCTTTGGGCCCTCACCCCTTTTTGAAGTTATTATATTCATAACTACCCCATAGTCTCCTGCTGCCTTTGTTTTCCTGAATAAGGTACCAGCTACAGTTCAATTTATTTTCTTATTAATTTTTGCTAGATGCATCACCATGTTTCCTAACACTGGAAATCTAAGTGCTAGCTTTCTGTAAAGGGCAAGTCTACGCTTAAAACGCTGCAGCGGTGTAGTTAATCCACTGGCGGTGTAGTTAGTCCACCTCCACGAGAGGCGGTGGCTATGTCGACAGGAGAAGCTCTCCCGTTGACACAGCACTGCCTACACCGAGGATTAGGGTGGCAACCCTAAGCAACACACTTATATCGATGCAAGTTTATAGCGTAGACTTGGCCTAATTTACTGCAGAATAGTTTGCTAGTACATCCTCCTGTCTCAGGGCCTATCCTCATAGGTTGATCAACAGTGGGTAACACTACAACCAAGACCAAACTATGCTATGAGAAAAAGGTCTGCCATGTAATATGACCCCCCTCACCCTCCATCCCCAACATGTGCAAACAGTCCTTTGGTGTCATCTAGGAGACAAACAACTAAGAGTAGGATTAAATAGTCAATTTTCAACATGGCAGAAGGTAAAAGTGGGGTGCCTCAAAGTTTTGTAGTAGGTCCAGTGTTGTTATACACACAAACATATATATTAATATATTTATTAATTATGGAAAGGAGAGGTGAGTAGGCAAGTAGCAAAATTAGCAGATGACACAAAGCTATCCAGGTTATTTGGGACCACAAGGGACCTAAGGAACTTCAGAAAAACCTAAGCATGCTAAATGACTGTATAACATGGTGCTCAATGAAGTTTTATGTTGATAAATGCAAAGTTCTGAACACTTGAGAGAAAAATGTAAACTACTTGTATACTTTACAAGATTCTAAACTAACTGCATCAATTCAGGAAAGAGACAACAGTGCAGATAGCTCACTGAAGGTCTGTGCTTAGTGTTTAGTTACTGTCAAAAAATATTTAGGTTGCATAAAGAATGGGGTAGAGAATATTATAAATGTCTTTCTATAGAATAGGACAGTGCAGCCTCACTGCGAATATTGTGAGTTGTGATGGTTACCCCATCCTGAAAAGATATTCTAGAACTAAAGGCATTCAGAATGACCAAGGACATGGAAAAACTCATATATGAAGAGTCATTAAAAAAATTGAGATCATTTACCTTAGAAAATAGATGAATAAGAAGAGATGAGATACAAATTATATAAAATAATCAATAATCTAGAGAAAGCAGATCTCCCTACCTTTTAACACTGAAAAAAAAAAAGAGACATTAATTTAAATTGAAAGGTGCCAAATTCAAAAATGACAACATTTTTTCACATAACTTCTAGTCAGACTGCGGAACTAATGGCCACAGTAAGTCATTGGGGACAAGAACTTAGATTAACATTACAACCACTCTAGTAGGATAATTCCTATGTTCCTACTTGCAGATTTGGATCTGATGTTGCTCGTTCCTTCTTCCAAATAATTGAAGCTACATTACAGCACTGAGACCTGCTGTGCCTCACTCATTACCTTTCTCTGAGGAGTGCTTCCATGACTTTTGGAGCCTTAAATTCTATATTCAGGTCAGTAACAGAGTTCCAATGACTGGGTGAAATCCTGGCCACATTGCATGCAATAGATTTTGTGCTACTGAAGTCAATAGCTCCAGGATTTTATTAGGCTCTGGGGTGGGGCCAGAAATGAGGGGTTCAGGGTGCAGGAGGGGGCTCTGGGGTGGGGTAGGTGACTGAGGTGCCGGGGGGGCAGGTAAGGGCATGTGGGAAAGAGTATGGACCCTGGGAGGGGGCACAGGGAATGCACGCCAGGCGGCGCTTACCTCAGGCGGCTCCTGGAAGTGGCTGGCATGTCCTTCTGACTCCTAGGCAGAGGGGAGGCCTGGGGGCTCTGCACGCTGCTTCCTTCCACAGGTGCTACCCATTCATCTCCCATTGGCCGCGGTTCCCAGCCAATGGGAGCTGTGGAGCTGGCACTTGGGGTGGCGCCTGTGGACAGGGGCAGCGCGTCGAGCCCTCCCGCCCACCCTTGCACCGAGGAGCTGGAGGGATGTGGTGGCCGCTTCTGGGAGCTGCACTGACCCAGCCACTGGGGCCAAGTGGACTTTTAATGGTTCGGTCAGCTGTGTTCTGCTGACTGGAGCCATCAGGGTCCGTTTGCAACTGGGTGTTCTGGTCAAAAACTGGACGCCTGGCAACCCTACAGTAGCACAGGTTCTAATATCTTCTCTTTGCTAAGGCAGAACTTGTATTTATGTGAACTGTACTGTACTGAACAGGAGCTATCTGCACCTGTTCTACACTTAAACCTCAGCCTCCTTCACAGGGGGGAAAAAAATATGTTTTACAATTCTTTTACCCCAGTCACAACCCCTTTGCCACAGGATTCCATCTCACACATTAGACTTCACATATCCATCACTAAAGGCAAAGACTGCTCTCATATCCCATCTCAAAAAGACTCCTCCACCCCATGTCACATTACTGAAAACCTACAGAACTCAGCACTGAGATGAGGCATACGGGATGCGTGCATCTCTTTCCTTTGATCTTACACCTCCATGGAGAGCAAGCCCTCCTTCTCCAAGGACCCTAGACGTGATAAACTCTGCCAAGTATCTCCAACTGATCTCTGCACCATTCAGTACAGCTACACCTAACATAGCTGAAGTGCATGAAGATAATTACCATTGGTTATTGCCAGCTGCAGAAGGGTAGAGTTAAGGTTGCATTAGTATGTACTTTGACTCTGAATTTCCTTGTTTTCTGAAGTTTGAGTTTCACTGAACTCACTATCTAGAAAGGCACAAGACACCACCAGGCAACCTTAACTGCGTTAACCAAGTTTTCTGTCAGTGACTATTATACTATTGAAAGCCAATATAAGCTAGTTACACAATTAGAGCTGTGTGAACAACTGATTGTTTTTTGGGGTGTGTGTCGGGGGGAGGTCTTGGGGGCAGGCAGCAAAGGCCAGCAAACAAAAAAATCACTTTGGGTCAAACAAAAATGTTTCATTCAACCTAAAATGAAATGATTAGTTCTGAGCTTTATTGACCTTTTATTTTTTTACATTTAGATAAAAAATAAGTAAATTTTGAAACAGACATTTTGAATCACAACAGTTAAATGTTTTGTTTTGACTTTTTGAAACAAACGTTTTGACTTTAAAAAAACGGATTTGTTGAGTTCAACATGAATTTGCAAAATATTTCGGTCAACCCAAATCTCCTTTTTATTCTGGGCAAAAAGAGAAAGTTTTGTGTACAAAATTTCATCCAGCTCTAGCTACAATCTGCTTTTAAAAAGGCACATCTGCCTGTAGTTTATTTCCCTTTATTGTATTTCTGTTTATTTTTTTTAACATCTCCTTAGTTGCCTCTTACTCCCATTGATTTTTCTCTCCTTATCCACTTGGCAAATTTTGATGTTTTTCCCCCTCTTATCTTTTGAATGAATCAGAAAGTAAGAAGACAATAAACTAGCATATGTACAGTAAAGTGAACTTGGATTTTTCTATATCATCTATCACAGGACTTCTCAGGCAGACGGCAAAGAATATCTTGGTTTTATATGTAACTGATCATTTTGGTAGACTACTACGAATCTTTCATTTAGAACAGTGTGATCTCATGCTGAAGATCTGCTATTATAGTAAGTTGATCAGCCTGCCTTGGGCTTTGATTGATTATTATTTATAAATAGTAGAGGGAATTGGAGGGGATGCTTTTATCTGGAAGACTGAATATGTCTGACGAAAAGAAAAAAATATTAACTGCTTCAGTGATCTTAAATTGCTTCGTTAAGTACACAACAATTAAATGCTCCAATAACTGCTTTAATGTGAACAGAGGGGGGAAAGTACTCTAGAAGAATAGATTTATTGAGCCAATTAAAAATATATAAGTTGTAGTTAGATATACAAAAATATGACCAAAGTCCTCACTGGATAAACTGAGGTAGAAAGCATCACCAGAAAATCTTCAGATATGGAAACAGATGTTGTTGGAAGATGCAATTTTTGCTGTTGTGTTGAGAAATGTGGCAGATGTGTAGACACCTTTGCTTGCTGTCTCACAATTACCAATTAATACAGGGCATCTTTAGATAAATGCATCTAAATTACCCCTAGACTTAAAGGAGGCCATGTTCAATGAAGAAATAGTAAACAAAGAACTGGTGCAAAGACGAAGGGACAAATTCTGCCTCTCTTACATGGAGTAGTACCTCACTCCTAGCTTCCAATGGTACTACTATGGAACTGGGTTCTACACCACATGAGTACAAGGGCCAGGATTTGACTGTCATGGGTAAATGTGGGGAGCAAGTTAATTACTGCTAAGGCAGCTTAAGTCATCTTGCATTGATGAATACAATATAATAAAGGGAAATAAACTACAGGGAGATATGCTCTTTAAAAGCAGATTGTAGCTAGAGTTCAATTTTAATAAATGCAAAGTAATGCACATTGGAAAAAATAATCCTGACTATATATATAAAATGATGGGGTCTAAATTAACTGTTACCACTCAAGAAAGATCTTGGGAGTCATTGTGGATAGTTCTCTGAAAACATCTACTCAATGTGCAGCAGCAGTCAAAAAAGCAAACAGAATATTGGGAATCATTAAGAAAGGGATAGATAATAAGATGGAAAATATCATATTGCCTCTGTATAAATCCATGATATACCCACATCTTGAATACTGTGTGCAAATGTGGTTGCCCCATCTCAAAAAAGATATTGGAATTGGAAAAGGTTCGGAAAAGGGTAACAAAAATGATTAGTGGTATGGAACGGCTTCCGTACGGGGAGAGATTAATAAGACTGGGACTTTTCAGCTTGGAAAAGAGACGACTAAGCGTGGATATGATAGAGGTCTATAAAATCATGCCTAGTGTGAAGAAAGTGAATAAGGCAGTGTTATTTACTCCTTCTCATAATGCAAGAACTAGAGGTCACCAAATAAAGTTAATAGGCAGCAGGTGTAAAAACAAACAACAGGAAGTATTTCTTCACATAACGCAGAGTCAGTCTGTGGAACTCTTTGCCAGAGGATGTTGTGAAGGCCAAGACTGTAACAGGGTTAAAAAAAGAACTAGGTAAGTTCATGGAGGAAGGTCCATCAATGGCTACTAGCCAAGATGGGCAGGAATGGCGTCCATAGTCTTTATTGGCCAGAAGCTGGGAATGGGCAACAGGGATGGATCACTTGATTACTTGCTCGGTTCATTCCCTCTGGGGCACCTGGCATTGGCCTGTTGGAAGACGGGATACTGGGCTAGATGGACCTCTGGTCTGTCCCAGTATGGTTGCTCTTACGTTGTTACAAAGTGCTGGTGCACAAGCCAATGCACCATAATGAAGAATTCAGTCCCCTTTCTCAGAGTTACTGAAGCAAAACAACTCTAAATCCATTTAATGGCAAGTCAGTGGGTGTTTAAGTTTTCCCCCCTTGACAGATATGGCAATATGAAAGTTGTGTACATGGATTAAATCCATGGAAGGAAAGGCAATAATGTGGGAGGCCTAAGGAAACTGAAGTCTCTCTCAAGCATTCTCGTCAAGGTTAAACCCAGTAAGGGAGAATTCACACTTTAGATCTAAGGAACCCTACTTCACATATGGGACTGCATTGTAAGAGTATTTGCAGTCCAGTCTGGTTAAGTGTCAAGATCTTCCCGGAAGGAACTGAGTGCCCTTTCCCTTTATCATGTATGAAGGATTAAAAGATGTCAGCAACTCACAGGGAATTCTTAGCACTTTACAGTATTAAGTCCTTGTTCAGTGAATGCCCAGCATAACTGTTACATTAAAATGAACAACTGCAGGAGTTAAGTACAGCACCACAACAGATCTGTATTTCTCTCTCCCTCCATGTTAGTTTTAGTTAGCATTTTAGTATTTGCATAAACTAACTAAAATATGGCTATATTGTTTAACTTTCTTCTAGCTTGAATTCTAATCAACAACACAGAAGACCATTCCTTTGGAGAGAATATATCTTAAAAATGGAAAATATTTCTTATAAAAAGCTAGCTTTTTAAGATAATGTGCTAGTAGGCCAATAACCTTTTGACAAAAAAATCCCACAACATTTATTGTATTTAATGCATTAGCTTCCCAAGAGACACAGATACAAAATGAAAAAAAAATGCCCCCCTCCCATCCCTTTGAAAGAGAATCTGTCTGACTGCTTTGCAATCTTGCAACAATTGATACAGATCAGTAGCATCAAAATGGAAATCTTAGATTCAGTTTTTATTATACTAATATAGCTATATTCTGCAGCTATCTTCATTTATTCATATAAATTTATGAAATAAAGATCTATGGACACGTGACATGACACTTGAAATTTTAATTACTTCACAAAGGTGGTCAAACAGAGAATATAGTTATTGTAGAGCCCTGTGATGACAGGAATGGCCACTCTGCCAAGTACCATGACTAGGTACTTTTCAACCACACAATTTCTGGCACAAGTGGCTCTGCTTTGATTTTATCTGGGATGAAATGAGTGACAGGATATGGAGTACAATATAAGTATGTGTGAGTGAGTGAGAGAGAGACACAATCAGTCCAATCCACCAAAAGCAGAATCACACTTTTGTTTTTGAAGCACTGTAATGTAGTGTAGATTTACTGATTAGAGCACTGCTGAATAAAGTCATTGGAGTACAAGTTGTATGGGCTGTCTTATTTTCTGGATTTATGGCTGATATATCTTCACCCTACCAGGGCAGACTTTAGGAACTGTGGGGCCCGATTCGAATACCCAGTGGTGGTCCGGGTCTTCGGCAGCACTTCGGCAGTGGGGGGGGGGGGAGGAGGGGGCTTCCCTCCGCCACCGAAATGCCGCTGAAGACCCAGAGCGAATGAAGAGCTCCTCCACCACCGAAGTCCCGGACCGCTGCCAGGTGAGTAAAAAAAAATTAAAAAAAATAAGGTGCCGGCTAAGGCACAGGGCCCTCTTTCGTGTGGGGCCCGATTCCAGGGAAACAGGGAAAATTGGCCTAAAGCTAGCCTTGCCCCCTACTTCCCCCCAAAAAACACAACAAAAATGTTATCTGACTCAGGAACCATTACATAAATTTCCTACAGGTATTGTAATTCAACCCACTTGCATTGCTGTATATGGTTAATACTCTCTTTTTGGACACCTCCATTCTAAAACCTACATAACTCTTTCCATACCTTCTCTGTGATAACTGTAATGTGCATGTGCGTGAGCGTGAACACACACACACACACACACAGTATAGAACGAGCTAAATAAACTCCTTAATGCAACTTGCTGAGTTATCACTGTCATTTTGTATGTGTCTCATTTTCTTTTCACTAAGCATAGAACTTTGCAGTTTTTACAGCTAGTATTACTATAGGAGTCCCAGCAACAACAGCTGCACATAAATTTGTTGTGTTTGTTTTTTTTAAATACCTAGGAAGCTACATAAACAAACCAAAAGCTATATTGAAAGAACAATGTGGTAAGGTCGCAAAGTCAAGCACTCAAGAGTTAGGAACTGCCAAAATTAAGTTCTCCTATGGTACCTTAATTCTGTCCTCTTGGACACATGCAGTATGATACAATCTTTAATTACATGATCACATACTACTTTTTCCATAGGACTCCTCCTTCATTCAGTTCATAGGAGGCACTGTGCAGTGTTCAAGGAATGAGATGGCTGTTTAGTATTGCTTTCACCATGTAAAGTAATACAAGAATTCTCAAATATAATGTTTCATTGAAGTTTTTTACATATACTGTTTTTCATATAAAGAAAAATTATAAAGAGTCACCACTGATGATAGTATCATATACATATGCAACTAGATACACAAACATAATTATGTTATTTACACATATAAAATATGATAATTCATAGTGAATAAGTTCTGTTCAGTTTATCTGGATATGCAAAGTACCAGATACCAGTACAGGTGTGTGACTATTTAAGGAAAGATTTTAAAAAACAGGTGCTTAATGTTAGGCTCTAAGTCAGGGGTCGGCAACCTTTCAGAAGTGGTGTGCCAAGTCTTCATTTATTCACTCTAATTTAAGGTCTTGCGTCCCAGTAATACATTTTAATGTTTTTAGAAGGTCTCTTTCTCTAAGTCTATAATATACAACTAAACTATTGTTGTATGTAAAGTAAATAAGGTTTTTAAAATGTTTAAGAAGCTTCATTTAAAATTAAATTAAAATCCAGAGCCCCCCGGACCAGTGGCCAGGACCCGGGCAGTGTGAGTGCCACTGAAAATCAGCTAGCATGCCACCTTCGGCACGCGTGCGATAGGTTGCCTACCCCTGCTCTAAGTCCATATTTAGGCATCTGTTTCTGGTAAGCTCTTAAGCACGGAGCTCTGCACCTTGAGGAGAAACTGTACAAGGTCACGCACAAAGTGAATTTCACCCATAAGTGTGCTGTTACAAAGTTAATGGAACAAAGTATATGGCCTATGAAATATATGGATTATCAAATGCTCTTTTCTACAGCAAGTTTTTCAAATATGCCAGAGACATTTCTTTGCAGGTGAGTAATTCCCTAGCAAATTTGAAATTTTGAAAAGATGACACTTTAGTCACGTGTGAACAAAATGTTTGAAAAGCTAAGGGTAACAGTTTCCACATCACGATCAATCAGAAGTGGCTAAATAGAATATTGGCAAGCTACCTGCAGCCCCCAAAATAAAATTCAGCTTTGGCTAAAAATAAGCACAAGACATTTAGGTAATTTTCAATAAAGCTATTAAAGGCGTGTAAATAAAGGCTTATAATAAGTGCCTTCACAATAACAACATCACTAGCACAATGCTATAATGAGTGGCCATAGGTTTACTTGTACCTGAGAAATGCAGTAAGAGGGCCCAACCCTGAAGAGCAATGGTCTCCAACAGAAAGTGAAGAGACTCAACACCTCAAAGGAGGTGCTAGACAACCACTTTCATACAAGAGCTGACATCAGAGTCAGAATTCGTGCAGCTAAGAGGTTGCTCTAGGAAAGTAATACTCTCACTATGTAGTATTTTGACTACAGTCAAATATAGCAAATAAGGGACATGGGATCTATGGAGAGTAAATGGGGCTGGAAGAATATCACTTGTGCATTAGCAAGTATTCCCCATATATAGAAAGTGAATGATTTACTCACATATATTAAAATGGACCACAGGATGAAACAGGCTTAACCTCAAGATATAAGGTGTACATAAAGGATGGATGGCCTACTTCTGCCAGATTTTCTGTGTCACCTTAGACAAGTCACTTACCTGCGTTGTGTAGTACTGTAGATAGTATATACCTACCTACCTGTGCGTAGGAGACACTCAAAAATTGCAAAGAACTTTGAAACACACCCCCAGATTAGAATTCAGAACTAGCATAGCCATAAGAGTATATAAATGGGAATGCATGAAACAATTAGCCAAAATTTTATGCTTAAAATATCCACTCTAAACACTGTTCCCATTGAGGAGGAAAACATTACCTCCTTTATTATGGCTCAACAATTACATGAACAAGCCTTTCCGTTACTGATAATACAAGTTAAAAATCTAGATGAAATTGATCTGATTTCATCCTTGAGAATGATTTACATAAATGTATTTAAAAGACCTGGATAGCCATCTTTTCCTTAAATTGATAATGACACTCAAAGGTATCCCTTGGATGATCAAAGACTCAGTTTTGAACATCAGATTAGAATTAAACTCAAAAGTACAAGGTAGGATATGAAACATACCATAAACTCAATGCCTTATCCATTAAACCATTGTTTATATAAAAAAATTGGTGTTTCCTGTCTTTCTCCCACAGTTACATAGAACATTCCAAGACTGTGCTCTTGATATACTTAGCTACTTACTAGTGATAAAGTGCAGATCTTAAATAGCCAAACCTTAAATATCTAGATTAACCAGAAAAGATACTGTCAACATTAATAACTCTATTTTCTTCTCATTTGTCAGTGTACCTCCACTGACTTCCAGGGAAATATTTCTGATTTAATTCAGAGTGATAGGAGAATCAGTTTTTAAGTAATCTCCTCATCCCCACCACCCTTATTTTACATGTAGATTTGTGACTTTACCCAAATCTTCATGTATATGTTTTTGGTGAGTTTTTTTTAAAAGCAATATTTTTATTGCATCTTGAGATTGTTTTGTAAGCCTGATTTTCTTCATATTTTTATTTTAACCAATGTCATTAGATTAAAACAGTAAAAAAAAAATATTGTTTTAACATTAATGACACTTGCTGAACTCTCACTTGCGGTTTACTGAGCTTTTTAACTTTTCATCGTAACTAAAATAACCTTCAGAGGTAGCTGGTAGGAATATTTTCTACACTGGCAAGGCGAGGTAAAGACACCATATTTTGTCAGTTCTCACGGTCTCCATATTTCCCTCATGGAGCGAGGTAAATCATACGTAGAACCCTGCGTGGATACAAAATTTGTATCCATGGATGTAAAGCTGACTGATATCTTTAGATTTGCGGGGCCTAGATATAAAATTTTGATCTTCATCCATGCACAATCCGCAAAAATGTTCCACAGCCATAAAGCAGATATTTGCAGATTTGCAGGGCTTTAATCATATGGTTGCCACTCACTCACTTGAGGCCAACCTGAATGTAGCTCTTTTAACCATTTATCTATAATTTTATTCCCTTCCCATATGTTGGAAAGAACATAGTGGAAATAGCTGTGCCTTAAGCAAAACCACTTTGCACTGATATATGTCTGACTATCTATGACCTATACCAGGGGTTCTCAATCATCATTGCACCATGACTTCTTCCCCCTCCCCCTGCCGCAGGAAGGTGGACGGAAGACTGAGCCCACCTGAACCCCACCACCCCAGGTGGGGAGGCTTGCCCCATTGTTCCGGGTGGGGGAGGGGCTGAGGTGTTAAAGCTGAAGCCCAAGGGTTTCGGCCACAGGTAGGGGGCCTGTAACCTGAGCTCTGCCGCCCAGGGCTGAAACTCTTTGGCTTTGGTCCTGGATGGCGGGGCTCAGGCTTTGGCATTAGCCCAAGGCAAGTCTAAACCAGCCCTGGTGACCCAATTAAAACTGTCCTGACCCACAGTTTGAGAACTGCTGACCTATATTATAAAAGTGGCCTAAAGATATCATAAGACTTGCTTCATAACAGGGCAATCATCTATTGTTGCTTTTAAAAAGCCCCAAACTCCCCCTCCACAAAACCACAACAGACAACAGTTTTGAAAAACCAGGAAGGGATAAGAGAATGGAAAACGTATTAATCTCTGACTACAGGCTCTTGTCTTGGAAAGTCAAATCTGTGATTAAATAATTTGAGGGAAGAGAACCAGATATTTATCAGAATATTCTGTTCTATGAATTTTTAAACAAAAGAGTGTGCATTACTACACAGCTTCATTTAAAAAAACATACTTAGTTTAATTTTCTCAGGCATGCACGTGCGCGCAAGAGTGTGTCTGTGTATCTCACAGCCTCATCCACCCTTGATTTGTTTAATGGACTTTTCAAAGCACAAAAAAACCTTTCCCAACCAGTAGTTTCATTCTCCACAGGACTTACAGAAATAAGTCCTATAATTATTAAAACAGAAGTCTTTGGGATGCCAAACAAAGTTAAAAGCTATTAATATTTTTGTACACTAAACATATTCTAGATCTACCCCACCAATAGTGAGGGATGTGCATTAGTTGGCGTTCGATGGATTGCACAAAGACAGATTAAAAATAATGCAAAGCAGGGTAGAATGAGGGGAATATTGTGTTTTTTTTAAATGGAGCATAACATTCAGATGTTATCCTGGGTATTCTGGTTTTCTTTATGCATTAAGCTATCAGGACCTAACAGGTGATGGATGGTTCCACGTTGTGCTGCTGTCCCAAATATTTGTGATCTTTGTTCCGACACTGCAAAGCTAGAAGCCTCAAAGGTATGCACAGCTTTCCACAGCCAGTCCCTTTTTGTTACCAAAAGCTATAACCAATGATTGATAGGTTTAATCATCATTTATCTATTCATTCAGGTGTTGGCACTCTTCCTACACATCTGTTATGAAGTGTTTACATCTTTATCATGCGATACAGTATTCTTAAAAACTCTCTTTACATGAGCTAACAAATGTAAAAGACCTAAATTTAAAAGCCAATTTGTAAAAAACGTATTTCTTGATTGTTACATGCTATTTAAAGTTCTAAAGCTTTCCTGTAACAGTTGCTCTTAGCAACTAACATGTTACCATTGTTTAAACAAGGAAATGGATGGACTTAAAACAGTGATATAATTATGATTTTTACAGAACTGTGCATTTAAAGATCTCAAAGTGCTTTACATCATTATTATTATAATATCTTCATTTTTATTCATAAGAGGTGTTAGAAATAAAACTTAGTTTTTGCATCATTTTTTAAACCTTGGGATAATTATTGTATTAGTAGGCTGGTAAATGTACACTGCGAGAGGCTGCTGTTCATTTTACTGAGCTGTCAAGATATGCGTGAGACTTTGAACAAGGGAGATTTCAAATATGGTGTGTTGCACGTTTTAGTGAGCCACACAAGGCAAAAATCTTATGTTGTAAAGAGAATGACACTTTAAAATATATTCAAATTGAAAAAAAGTTTTTCTCCAAATAGGAGACACTTACGAATACACACACACAGACACATATATACAATATATACACATGCAGATACACACATATATACACAGATATGCTCTAAAATAGCCACCCGTTTTAAATACACTACTTCTACACTCATTCTGAAGTGACTTGAAACTGAAACACTTCTAATTAAAATTTTTTGAATTATTTTTCAGTTTTAAGAACTCCTTAAATCTTCAGAGAGTGTGTTAGCTTTGCTGTAGAAAATTATATTGAGAACTCTGAATTGCATCAACAAACACCAGATGTTGGTCCCAGTTTACAGTGAGTCATTGACAAAGTCAGCAAAGAGTCCTGTGGCACCTTACAGACTAACAGACGTATTGGAGTAAGAGCTTTCGTGGGTGAATACCCACTTCATCGGATGAGCTCATGCTCCAATACTTCTGTTAGTCTATCAGGTGCCACAGGACTCTTTGCTGCTTTTATAGATCCAGACTAACAGAGCTACCCCCCGATAACTGACAAAGTCGTAAGGCAAGTACAATAAAAGCCAGGACTCAGATTTACAAACCTATAACGGATGTGGAAATAGCCTCTGTCAAAACCACCATTGGGGCATGAAGAGAAACAATATTTTAATAAAACAGATTTTAAAAAACCACACACCATGTAAAGGGGTGGGCTGGGATGGGGACAAACATGCCACTGGACTAGGTTACACCTACACCCAGATTCAGGAATTTGTTTCACGGGGCTTGGTCTGCACGCTGTGCGAAACCGAGGGAGGTTTCTAAATAACTGAAAAGTGAGTTGGGTTTAAACGACTCACACACACACTGCAATCTATATATGTTCAGCAATAACCAGAGGAAGACTTTCGAACAGATCCCAAACAAGGAATGCGAAGTCAATTGACGTGCAAAGCTCTAACATGCATTAAACGGGGGGGCAGCTACCAAATGATTTCATAGGGCGGGGAGCCCCCCACGGGCACCTGGGCTGCTCGCACAGCGAAGTACCTGATGGCGCTTACCTCCCTCGGCGCGCTCCTGCAGCAGATGCGGACGCCCCCTGCCCCGGCTCCGCTAGACTGGGGTGTCTCCCCGTGCTGGAGCAGCCACTCGTACAAGGACCGCCTCAGGAATTGTTTCTGTGGCGTCCGCCGACGCCTGCATACTCACACGCCTGCCCCGCCCCTCTCGGGGCTACGCCCTCTCCTCCGGACCTGCACTCCGATTGGGCTAGCTCTCCACCCGCTCCTCCTCTAACTCCTCTCGCTCCCCTCAGTCCCGCGCTCGCACTGCCTTGTGGGAATTGTAGTTCTTTGGAACTGCACTACAGGTCCCAGGGGCCCATGCGGCTGCAGGCTGGTTCCGGACAACGCCTGGTGTGTGGTAACAGGGGCGGACGCTTCCTTCTCGGGAGGCACTTCCGGCGCGGCAGCGGAGCACACTCAGGAGCGTTTAAGTTCCCGAGGGGAGTGGGGGAGGTAAGGTACTGGGCTGTGTATGTCCCCTTTTCAGATGGTGGGGAGGCGGTGCTCGGCTCCCACGGGCCGGGCAGGGTCACTAGTGTGTTCTCTTAGGTCCTGGTGATTCGCTTTGGCTACGCTGCGTTAGGGGCGTAGGACGCTTTGGAGAATGCGGGCCCCGGCTGAGGGCCTGTGGGTCTCCGGTGTGGCAGGGGCGGTATCTGAGGCCTGGCAGTTCGGGAGCCGTTGTGGGGGAGGGGCTGGTAATGCCTTAGGTAGGGGAGGGGTCTGGGATCCCAGGAGTGCGGGGGGGGGGCATCTCCCCACCCCGGCAAACAGCAGCAGGCTGAGGGGGTCAGCCAGCGGCTGGCAGGTGTACAGCCGGACCCGGGCCATGAGAGGCTGCCCTTCGGCCCTATCGCAATGCTTCACCTCTGCCCCCGCCCCGCCCCCTGCGTGCTGGAGGCCAAGGCTTTCCAAAGGGGCTAGTGATTCTGGGTGGCTGTTTCCCCTCTTTCCCCCCCCCCTTCCACATTTTGAGACCTCCTCAAGGGGGCCCGATTTTCGGATTTAGCAATTTCTGAATGGCAAGTTGGGCACCTTCCCTCACTTGTGAAAATCTTGGCCTGGGTGTGTATCTTGTGTGTCCTTGGGATGTAATATTTTAAAAGGGGGCTTTGGTTTGATTTACAAATGTAGGTTTTATAAAATATTTGTTAAATCTAATGATGGGAGTCATTCATAATTTCCCTTTCCTAGTCTTTGTAACTCCAGTCTTGCAGTAGTGTGCATGAGAAGGAGAAAATGAAACTGACCTATTTGTTATCCAAGTTGAAAAGATTATCCAATGCAAAAAGTAAACAGCATAATTGCTGATGTGTTTTTCCAGTTTAATAATTGTAGAGGAACTTAAGGAAAATTTAAAACAAATAGTTTGTAACCTGGTTGTCCCTTTAAACAGCACATCTGACTGTCAAGGCTGGTTGACTTCCTTCCTCCAGCCTAACAGTATCAGGGCCAAACCTCTGTGTTGCTTCCGTATCCCATGAAATAAGCTCACCTGAAGAAGAGCTGTGTGCAGCTTAAAAGCTTGTTTGTCTCATCAGCCAAAGTTGGTCCAATAAAAGATATCACAGGGGTAGCTGTATTTGTCTGTATCCACAAAAACGAGAAGTCCAGTGGCACCTTAAAAACTTAACACATTTATTTGAGCATAAGCATGGTATCTGCAGAAGTGGGTTTTTTACCCATGAAAGCTTATCCCCAAATATATTTGTTAATCTTTAAGGTGCCACTGGACATCTTGTTTCAAAAAAAGGTAACCACCTTGTCTCAGCCTCACAGTATCAATTTACTCGGTGGGTTGTGGTATCACTGAGGTTAGTTTTAATTATGCTCTCTAAAATATATGATGCTTTTTAATTTCTAGAAGCATCTGATTAAATCACAGGGATAGGAACAAAAGCTCTGTGTTCAAATTCCTGAGACTGCATAGGGAGAGAGAACTTGATAAAGGAACTGATGCATACTGTCACCTTCACCACATTCATTGCTGTAGTTGCATTGTATCCATGCTGATAATTTGTTGCTTGACTAAATTGTGGTGGTGTGATCTCTGCTAATTCTTTTAGGTTTCATAATCATATTAATTTGGCTAGGTACAAAAATTGGGGCTAGGTACAATTTAACAGGGCTTTTTTGTGTAAGTGATAGGTAGAGATAAACACATGACCCATTTTTAATATATCTGCTTTTTGACATTGAAATTCACTATTTCAAAATAACGTATGGAGATGGGAGTGAATTGCAAAGCGGATGAGATTCAGAACAGTTTTAATGAAGCTGACTGGTAGACTTCCATGTTTCCTGTAAATTGTTCACACAACTTTTTGAATGGTGGCGCTCAGCCACATTCACAACAATGAAGGATACCTAATTTCCAATGTGCACTTGCATTTTTTATCACAAGTAAGCCCAATTATAATTACTTGTATATATGTTTTCTATAGAAATATAACATTTTGGAAACATATCGCTATAATAATGTCTGAAAGGTTATAAAATACCTGATACTTTTTGTTGGTTTTGCCGTACACATGCTGCTTTTTTAGAATAGCTTATTGCCATACAGTTTCTCAAGTATAGCCTCTGCTTAGGTGGCTCTTTATTTTGGAAAGTTTTGGGGCAAGCCAGTTATGAAACTGTGGTAAACGTTTGTCTCAAATCTGGACTTAGAGTTCAACATCTGAGTGTTTACTGTGAACCTCCCCCAAGCTCACTACCAGCTTGGATTTTACTTCGCTGCCACCAGATAAGATTTAGGCTCTTATCAGCCTGGGTTCCCCAAATACTCCTTGGGGGACCCCCTCTGTGGCCTCCCCAACTTCCTTTGGGAAGACCCCCCACGACTCAGAAATCTGAGTCTACCGGTAAGGGAAAAATCCCCCCTCCCTTCCCTCTCTCCGGCGTCCTGCTCTGAGCCACTGGAGGGAATTGATGCAATCTCCTTTACATCACAATACCAAGAAAACCTTGTCTCCTTTCTCTCCAAAGAGACAGTTTCAAACACAGGGAAACTAAAGTGATTCTTTCTCTTTTTCCCCGTAGCCTGTTTCCGCCCTGGGGACGATAGGAAAGTAATCACAAGATGTAAGGCTTCCCCTCGCCCTGCGCCGGCCCCCGCCCCCCCGCGCGTGGACTTCCCGTGAGGAGACAGGTATTACCTCTGATACAGAATTTCATTCCTCTTTTGTCCTCACTATGGAAAGAGGAATGACTTACCCAGGTCAGTTTTTCGAGAGAAGATAACTTTGTATCTAAGAAAAAAGTGAATACAATAAGAGATAATACTGCATTAAGTGTCGAGGATTACAGCTCTGCCTTATATTAAGAAATAATGAATAACAGTCTATGGTGAAAAGATAGCCCAATTAAACCAGTCCATGCTATTATATCAAACACCTCTGATTAAATACAAATCAAGTCTCATACAGCCGATGACTTGTGTGGCCATTTTGTACTCACTCAGTTGTTTGAAAGTTGTGAAATTTTGAAAGAGTGGAGTTAGTACGAAAAGCTTGTTTACTCACAGCCGAGGGAAAGAGCCAGATAAAGACCAGTAACCCAATAGGCCTTAAAGGAGGACTCCAGAGTCGCCCCGAGTTACTTTTTGAATCGCGGGTCCTGCATTCTGTGCGCGTCTGGTCATGGTGTTGTGTTCGCTGGTGTAACCCCTTGACATAGTAAGAGGAAGTTTAACCTTTTTACCTTATCCTATCTACTTATTGACTACGCCCCCCAAATCACAGACGGTAAAATTTTCACTTGTGATGGTTGTTTCTACCTAGAATCTTTATAAACTAATCCGAGGTATTACAACACATGCACCTTTACATTTTACTAGTAAGCATTGTAAACTCAGATCTTCTCTACATCTAAGGAAAAGTTCTTAACCAGTGTTTCCGGGAAACTCTCGCGGTATATGAGGCATCCGCCTACTTTGTTAGAAGCTCCTGTAATGTGTTGATTTGTTAAAATCCTAAAATCTGGAGAGCTAGGACTCCAACGAAGAAGTTTTCTTGTTGTTCCCTTTGGCGTATTGAAGCCACTTTAGCGCTAGCATGGTCTTAGTTTGTAGCTGGATCCACCTGTCCCCTAACTATGTGGATCGTTAGCTTTTCCGAAGCGTACACTAATGGTTCATAGCATTCCTTGTTACTGGACTTGACCATGGCTTCCTCTCTATCATTTGTCTTGCGAGAACCATCGACAGGATGGAAGTTCTGATCTTGGTCTTCTCTGCATAAGGAATCTGCTCCTATACCATGCTCAGATTGTCATCTGGTTGTTACTATGTGAGATGGTTGTTGTCCAAGGTCTGGGGGCCTCTAGTACAGGTCAGACTGTGAGCGTCGCCTATTAGTTGGGTAAAAGCCTTCCTGACATTTCCTCCTTCCATTTAACTGTAGTTGGCTGGGGCTTCTTGGTCAGGTCGGTCAGTGGTGCAGCGATTTGGCTGTAGTGTGGTACAAATCGCCTGTAGTACCCGGCCAAGCCTAAGAAGGATTGGACCTGTTTCTTTGACTTTGGGACAGGCCACTTTTGGATAGCCTCCACCTTGGCCTGTAGGGGGTTTATGGTTCCTTGACCTACCTGGTGTCCCAGGTAAGTCACTCTGTTTTGGCCTATTTGACACTTTTTGGCCTTCACAGTTAGTCTGAGACAAACGTTTACCACAGAAACTTTGATGGGGTATTATTTCACACTCTGATAACATTCTTTTAGTCCCCTGATAAATGAAACTACTTGGTGTGTGAGGCAGGGGAGGCCAGAATGTATTCAAATGAGTGCATATTCCTTTTTTATTTTATTTTTGCCCAGTTAGACTGGCAAAGTTACAGTGGTTTAACTTTTATTGATCTCATCATGTTTATAACGTCATTCAGTGGTCATTTGCTCTACGTAAACTAAATTTTCATTCAGTAAAAGAACCTTCAAAAGTGAACTGATCATTAGGTTTGACACAATTTTTCCTAAAACAAATAAACAAAACTTGTTTAGTATAATGGTTTATATTTTGTTCAGAGCTTGTTAATTATTTAGAAACTTAAATAAAGTTACTGTACTTTACTCATAAAGTTGGAACATGATTAAAACAAGCCACATTTTACTATTTTTCATCAAATCACCAACATTGCCACCTGTCTTCACTTGGTGACTGAATCAAGCCCCTCATGTTAGGAAATTTCTGATTACTCTGCAGATAAAAATAGGTAAGAGCCAAACTGCCTGATTCCATGAATGCAAAATAGGATCTAGTCAAGGCAAATGCTAATTTTTTTTTTTTCTAGTTGAGTTTAGGGCAGTTTAGGTACAGTCTGATGTACTAGGGATGTAGGGGGTTCGTTGTTCCTCAGCTTGACCTTTCTTGAACCCTTATCTTTTTTCTGTCTAGAGAAAGTGAGGAAGAACTTGCTGCAGATTAGCGGTGCTTCCAATGGTCAGGGTAGGATGGTGGCACCTCTGAGGAAATTGTTATGCAGTGTCTGCTCAAGAAACCAACACTTGACTTTGGGAATCTGCTATATTATTGTCTGATGTCTAATCTTCCATTTTTGGAAAATATTATAGAGAAGGTTGTGGTGAGACAATTCTGAGTATCTAGATGCCTCAGATAATCTTGACCTGAGACTGCATTGGTGGTATTGGGAGAACTTCTGCTGTTGTTATCTGCATGTTGATTAATATGTGCTGCTTTTTGATATAGTTAATCATGAGGAGTTGGTGAGATATGGCGTCATTTTTTCTGGATTTTTCTAAAAAAGTGATGTCAGGCAACTGCTTTTCCATACCCAAGGGTGCTGTCATGTAGAATTCCGCAGAGTTCTAACCTATCTTCCCACTTGGGAAGATTATTGAGGTGGTATACGGTATGTGGTGTTTTCAGTATGCTGATCACATACAGCTCTAAACTTCCGCTGCTTAGCTTAATGTCTGGAGCATGGATAAAAATAAGCTGCTGAAGTTCAGTCAGGGTAAGACCAAGGTAATACTGGTAATTTGAGGGAAGCAGCCAGAAGACAATTCAAAAATTATCATGTCTCTCTTATTGAGGATTGAGATATTCTGTTTGTTAGTAGATCTTGCAAACTGGAGTTGATGGTAACAATGTTTAGGAAGACATTTTTCACCCATCTTTGCTTAGCTATGAGTTGGACCATTTTGTTTGGATATGGACTTTGCTACTGCAATCCATGCCTTTGTCACTTTAAGGTTACAGTTTTGCTATGCATGGGGTTACCTTTCAAGATGCACTAAACACTGTCAACTAGCATGAGTCTCAAGTGGTATATCTTGTATGGAACACGTAACATCAGTGCTTTGTGGTATGCACTGAATTATTCTTGGTTTTCAGGTGAAGTTTAAGGTGTTGGTTTGATGCTTCTGTTGACACTCCTCTGTATAAAGGAGTGGGAGCTGGGACAGACATTTTTTTGTGAGGCGCTCTCAGTTTTGGAGCACGCCTTTTTTTTGCCCTTCCCATTAGCCCTGCAGTCTGAATAACCTGATTTTGTTAATCTTCAAAGTATGCTGTAATGCCTCTCTAGTTATCCAGCATTTTGGGGTGGGAGCAGCATAATAAAAGCAGTTGTTTCCGATGGTATTGTAAGGACTTGATTTTTGGTGTTTTAGGCTATTTTCCTGGTTTTGGAGTAAGGATAACCTGCTGATTTTACTTCTGACTTTGTATGTTTAATTTTTGGCAAATTCACCAGTGGATTAGAATAGGTATGTTTGTATAGATATAGATGTACATGTGCTTATATGTATAATAACACATAGTAAGGTCCGCTGTGGAGGCAATGTTCTAAGTTTTTTGTAAATTCAAACAAAAAAGAACCTGAACTCTGTTGGAAATCTAGAGTTTCCATGAGCTTCATGGTAGCTCTGCTTGTAACTGAAGTGGGTTCCCAGGATGTGCCAGGGATTTTGCATCTTACCTCATTTCCATTATTATGAGTCGTAGACCACTACTACCACCACATATACTAAATGTGTTGTCCTGTGAATCCTCTACCACCTGGGTTCTCAAACATCATAGCACTGTGACCCTCTTCTGGGGTCATGTAGTAGTTTTTGTTATCAGGAGGGGGGGACCAAAGCCTGAGCCTGTCCAAGCCCCACTGCCCTGCGGGGGGAGGGCTAAAGCCCAAGGGCTTCAGCCCCAGGCAGGGGGGCTGTAACCTAAGCCCCACTGTGCAGGGTGGAAGCCCTCAGGCTTCGGCCTTGACCCTGGGCCCCAGCAAGTCTAAGCCAACCCTGGCAACCCCATTAAAACCCACTTTGGGGTCCTGACCCACAGTTTGAAACCTGCTACTCTGCCATAGTGGTTCAGAGATACAGCGCTGAGTCAATACACTTCCTCCTCCTCCACCATGTTATGAGCTGGAGATCCAACTTCAGTTAAACTCCTTGGAGCAGAGACAAAGTCCTATGTTTTTGCAGTGCCAGGTGTGTGCTTAGCTCTCTAATTATCTTGTTCAGACATCCTATTCGGCTATCTCTATCCTAGGTTTTGTACTGGCTCTCATTACCATTCTAAGTAGTTGTCCTTTTAGATGGGCATCGGTAGTGCCTAAGTGACTTCTTAGATTCTTTGGCTATTCTTTTTTGGGAATAGGAAGCTCTACTTTTTATTTTAGGTAGGCTGGGATTACTGGTATAAATATAATTGTGGAAAAGCTTCTATCAAGAAAGTCTTGTAGCATATCCTCAATATGGTCACTGTCTAGGTCAGTCTGATATCCTCTGGAAGTTTGTTCCTCAGCTAAATCCCCTGAACTGGGAGTGCCTTATCTCCTATTCACCTGCTTGATTCTGTGCTTTGTGATCTTCATTGTACCACAGGAATGCATCTGTCTTGGTTGCTCATGAACACAGAGATAGTCTCTACTGTAGCTGAGATATGATCCATTAACAACTTTAAAAGTTAGAATCAAGTCTTCGAACTGGCAGTAGAAGCACATTGAGTCAGTAGAGGCACTTGAATACAGGCTTGAGTGCACACTGGTTTAATGCTTAGAGGAGGCAGACATCTGGATACTTTATACTGTTCTCACATTCAGCATCTGGAAATTGCACTGTATGTATCCTGTTTATCCTCTACATAGTGTTGAGAGAACCCTTTCTTTAGATATAATTGAGATCCTCCTTTGCTCCATACACTCAATATGCATTGGCTATGCAGACTACACTTAAGCCTGAGCATGCATTCTCCATGGAAAAAAGCCTGTGGTAAGCTGGTTTGAAAGCAGACTGCTTGTCAACCTTCCTTGTGTCTCTGCGAGCTTCTGCTGGCCATTTCCCTGTTAACATGCAGCCCAAATTAACTTTGAAATGGGGTTATCGTGGTTGATAGAAACCAGAATATGAGACAAAGTGAAGATGAGTAAGAAAAATGGACTGATTCGTTGACCTGTAATAAGACAGTTAAAGAATGTATTCTCTTGCTAAATTCTATATTTAAAAATCCCTTAATATTTGTTACAGATTTGATATTTGAATAAAACACCCTTTCACTGATAAATCCTAAAGTTGGATAATATGGTACAGGTATTTAGCTCTATCTTGTGGGTTTCTCATGAACCAGATAAAGTAGAGGTATGAGTATTTTTCCCTTTCAATACAGTGCTCGTATGCAGATCCCCAAGTTAGATGGGTTGGGTAGGGTGGAGAACTTTTAAGTATTAGATTCAGTTACTGGAACAGCTATTTTCCATTGAGCTAACATAGTTGCTGACACACCCTGAGTAGGAACAAGACATAAGATTTCTGTTTATTTAAAGGCAAAATCTGATATCGAGAACTGAGCTAGTTGGAGGCAGCCTATAGTGACGATTGATTGTATCTTTTAATGAGTGATTATTAGGATTCTATTGAAAGTGAAACTAGATACATAGGTGTATAGGTTAAAATTTGATTGTATGTTTGTATTTCTGTTGTTTATAGTAATTGTGCATCTTTAAATATGTATTGCCATTTCAGGTCTATAGCACGTATCGCTTTAAAAGTATGCATTTTACATATATGAATTATATTATTAGAAATCTTATGTTTCTGCTCACTAATGGTGGTGAGAGCTTCCAGTGTGAATCCTATAAGGGAAGAATCAATTCTTTCTCTTTTTCAGTACTTTCAAGAAGAGTTGTGTATGAGAACTTGAGATACAGCTGTAACCTTTCCAGTAGTGCCTTGCTTATCAAAACAAATTCTTGGATGGGCTACAGTGACTTAAAATTTTAGAACTTCATTAAGTAGAAATCCCATTCACTGAGGGATTCTTTTCTTGTGAATGTAATGTGTGTTTTCGTCTAATTGTCATGCAGTACTAGATCTGCTACTTGAAACCTTTTGTAGTAACTTTTCATCTGAAAATTGTGGCAGTAGTTCAGTGTTTATAATATGTATTTTCCCCTCCCTCCCAGGGCAATTTTATATTTCAAGGACTTTAAATATTCTTGCACAACGAGGAAAAAGAAGAAACCCTTCAGTGAATGAGGAGTCTTTGCTTTTGTAGCATTTTTCTTGAGAAGTGGATCTTTGAATGAGGATGACAATGGAAGAGATGAAGAATGAAGCAGAGACCACTTCTATGGTTTCCATGCCCCTCTATGCTGTTATGTATCCTGTTTTTAATGAGGTAAGCTGTGTTCTCCTGTTCATAGTGTAATACTCTGTTCTGACATGGGGGTGCCTGAAACCAAAAGGCAAGTGGCACACTAATACATGCTGTTTGCCCTGATATGCAAGGATATCCTACCAAGCCCTCAAGTCCAACGTCTACCATACGTTCTTTTTTGTATTTCTTCATCCTTCTTATCCTTGAAAGCCATCAGCAACCTTTAACATAATCTTCAACAATTTCAGTTTTTTTTCTTTTTCGCCCTGATCTTTGCCTTAACTCTGGTTTTTTGGAGAGAAGTAGGACCTTGAGAGAGAGATCAGGCTTCAAGTATAAAAAATGTAAACTTAAAGTAGCAGTAGATTTTTCCCCTCCCCCTCCAATTTTAGAAGTGAAGAAGGAGTAGGATGCAGCCTGTCCCTGTCAAGTAATACCTATTTTGGAGAATACTGTTCCATTGGGACAGTTATTTCAATGCCTCAGTTTATGACTTGGGAAGTAAAGATGGGGATTTAACTGCAAAATATAATTTTAAATTAAATGAAAATGATCTTGTGGTGCTTGAAATCTGTGTATTTTGTGGTACTCAAAGCAAAGCTGAACACCTAAATGGTTTGATTACTGAGGCACCCACACGGTAGTCAGAGAAAACATTAAGAACATTCCCATTTCATCATACATGGTTTATGGAAAAGAGGTCTTGTTGGATAAACTTAGTATTTATTGATGTGATCACAAATGTGGTTGATAATGTACTTTCCTTTCTTTGACTTAGTTCCATGTGGTATTCTGATTTTTTTTTTTTTTTTAAAGAAAAAGAAGCACCATTCAAAATTAATAGAGCCCATATTCAACAGATTGCGAAAAGGAACTAAATGGGGAATTGTCATCTCAGGGGTCTGGTGTTTCTAGTGGAGTCCTGCAGTGATCTGTTTAGAATCATTACTAATTAGTATCTTTATCGATCTAGAAGAAAGGATAAAATCATTACTGGTGAAATTTGCAGGTGACACAAAAATTGGAGTGATAAATGATAGAAACAGATCAGTTATATGGACTGACCTGGATCACTTGGAAAGGTGGGTCCATTTAAACGTTTATTCTAATGCAGCCCAATGCAAGGTCGTACATCTAAGAACATAGGTCTTACAGGATGGGAGACTATCCTGGAATGTAGCTACACTGAAAAGAAAGTAGTGGTCAGGTTAGGTGCCAGTTGAATGAGTTCCCAGTGTGATACTGTAGCTAAGAGGATGAACATAATCCTTGAAGGCTTAATGAAGGGCATAGCAAGTAGAAATAGGGATGTGATATAACCTCTGTACATGGTATTAGTGAGACTTGCTAGAATACTGTGTCCAGTTGTGGAGTCCATGCTTGAAAAAGAATGTTGAAAAATTGGGAGGGTTCAGAAGAAAGCTACAAGGAAGATTTGAGAGCTCAAAAACATGTCTTATAATGAGGCTTAATAAGTTCAGCCTTTTTAATTTATCCAAGGTTATGAAAAAGTGACATGAACACGATCTATAAATACCTACAGGAGAAGAGGTCCAGTAGTAGGGGAAGCCCTTTAATCTAGCAGAAATAGGAATGATGAGATCCAATGGTTGGACTCTGAAGTAGATAAATTCAAACTAAAAATAAGAAGCAAATTTTTAACTTTGAGGCTAATTATTTTTTGTAACAGTTTATCTAGGGAATGTGATGGATAGATATCTTTTTAAGGTATGCTGTAGCTCAAACAGAAGATACAAGTGTGATGCAGAAGCTATTGGGTGAAGTTCTTTGGGCCTATCTTATGTGGGAGGTCAGACAAGATTATCATAATGCTTCCTGTTGGCCTCAAAATCTGTGAAAGCAGATGTTGTAACAACAATTAAACTGGCTGAAATGTAAAACTGATGAATGTTATATATTTGTCCTGTGACTCTATGGTCTCAATTAATGGTAAGGCTTATCTTGTTGAGGGAATAATGATCCCAGGAGGACGTTAACACTGTTAGACATAAATGTAGACAACACACATGCACAAATTGAAACTTAGAAAAAACAAACAACAAAAAACTTGTTACTGCATGAGTAATTTGAGTTTAGTTCTTTTGCTGCTCTTAAAGTTCTAGTTTGAATAAGATGAAAAGCACTAACATTTTCCTTGGCATTGTTTACCCTAGAAGATTAAGTATTATGTATATTCATGCGACTGCATGATACACTTTAGTCTTCATGCCTATGCTGAATTTTGTCAATCCTTTGTGATAATTGTTCACAATTCAAAATGATTTTTTACACTCTGCAAGTTCCTAAGACAGCGATATGTGCTAATACTCAATTTTGTTTTAAATAACAATATGCCACCCGGTTTTACTGATTTGACGTATCCCATTATCTTCCCAGTATGGATCGGATTCAGCTGAGGTGATGTCCTTGAGAATGGCAGGAAACTTTCTTTATACAAAGTGAATATTTTATTTTTATAAAGGCCCAATTAAAACATTTTGGATCATAATTTTAATCTAAAATGTAACTTTCTATATTGTAAGATTCATGCTAGTACTGAATTGTGACGTTGTTTCCCCAATCTGGGCCATGTCTCTTTTTGCAAATACTGGAAGTAGTTTAGACTTGTTCATGTGGCTCTGGGTTTTGGTCAAACTCCTTCTGTCTTTGGTTCAGATTCTCTGACTTCAGGAGCACACAGTGGAGAATCAACACTCCTGCCTTATCCATTAGCATTACAGTTTTTAAAGCTTTTTTGGGACAACTGTGAGCAAAATCTTCCCTTTTTAGTGGCTGGATTTCCAAGCCTCTGTCCCTCAGTTGAGACCACCCACTGAGTGCCTCTCGTTTGTTCTGTCCTTTCCCATTATGGCAGAAAAGGCCAAACAAAAGCTCAAAGGTAACTACTGGCTTTTCTTGTTCTGATGAAATTCATGTTACTAATGATTCTGAACTTTCATTGCAGCTAGAGCGAGTAAATCTATCTGCAGCTCAGACCCTGAGAGCAGCGTTTATTAAGGTGAGAAACTAATAAAGAATGATTTCAAGTTGTGTGTGGGTCACTCAGAAACACTATAAATAAATGTTTGAAACATAGTTTAAAATAAATGTGTTTTCAGCTTTATTGCTCTGTTTTTCTCTTTGTGCCATCTTGTTTTAGAAGCAATATTTAGTAAGGATCAAGTGGCCTACAAGGAGATTACCCAGCTTCCACTTCTTCAGAAAGACTAATGGATTGGGCTGTCTTAAACTTATATGATTGATTTTAAAAGTTTGTGGTGTTCTGTACTGGACTTATGAGGGAGATGGAATTATTTGGTGTAATTGCTAAATGTACTGATATTAAGCACTTCTGATATGAAAAACCTTAGTAGAAGATACTTGTAAAAATCATCATTAGTATAGACTTACTATCAACTGCTACTTCACATTAAATGTACAGTAGGAGACGGGTAGATTTTAGGTTCTGAACACTCTGCTCCTTGCCTAAGACAGACAAACTCTATCTCCGGTAAATCATTTGAGTGGAAATTCTGCAAGGAGCCGCTTGAGTTTTCCTTCTTCTATGTATGTGGTTCTCTTCTGCCTCCAGTCTGCCCCGCCCCCCTCCATGACAGGAGGTAAACTGGCTCTAGGTTAGTTAATTTTACTGTTTTTATAGATTATACAGATGAAATCTTGCCTGGAATTAAGATGGAAAAACAATGTTGAAACTTAAAACAAATTCCTTGTGTGGTAGGCCTGAGATTCTGTGCTGTGCCTCTAAGGATATGTCTGCACTGCACACTAAGCCTGGGCTCTGACTCAAGCCCCATTTCTGCCCACACCCAAATCAATCTGACTTGAGTCAGCAAGCACTCAGGACTGGAGTCCTAGAAACCTGCCAGGGCAGGGGTGGGCAAACTTTTTGGCCAGAGGGCCACATCTGGGTATGGAAATTGCATGGTGGTCCAGAAATGCTCATGAAATTGGGGATGAGGGCTCCGTCTGGGGGTGTGGGCTCTGGGGTGGGGCCAGACATGGGGAGTTCAAGGGGCTGGAGGAGGCTCCAGGCTGGGGCAGAGAGTTAGTGTGCAGGAGGGGGTGAGGGCTCCATCTGGAGGTGCAGGCTCTGGGGTGGGGCCAGGGATGAGGGGTGGTTTGGGGTACAGAAGGGGACTGGGGATGGAGCAGAGGGACTTGGAATATGGGAGGGGGCTCTGGGCTGAGGCAGGGGTTTGTGGTGTGGGAGGTTGCATGGGTTCCAGAGTGGGGCCAGAAATGCAGGAAGGGGCTCTGGTCCTGGACTGGGGGTTGCGGTCCTGGGGAGGGGGCTCTGGACTAAGGGGTTCGGAGTGAGGAAGGGGCTCCGGGCTGGGACAGGGGGTTGAGGTGTGCGGGGAGGGGATGAGGCCTCCTGCTGGGGGTGTGGGCTCTGTGGTGGGGCTGGGGATGAGAGGTTTGGGGTGCAGGAGGTTGCTCTGGGCTGGGAACAAGGGGTTTTGAGACTGGAAGGGGGATCGGGGTGGGGAAGGGGGTTGGGATCCAGGAGGAGGTTAGGTGTGCAGGCTCTGGGTGGCGCTTACCTGAAGCAGCTCCCAGAAACAGCGGCGTGTCCTCCCTCCAGCTCCTACGCAGAGGCACAGCACCAGCGAGGTGGCTCTGCGCACTTCTCCATCCACAGGTGCTGCCCCTGTAGCTCCCATTGGCTGTTGTTCCCAGCCAATGGGAACTGTAAAGCTGGTGCTTAGGGCGGGGGCAGCATGCAGAGCCCCCTGGCTGCCCCTAGGCTTAGTAGCCGGAGGGGGGGAACATGCTGCTACCTCCAGGTGCTGCACGGAGCCATGGCACATGCGGAGCAGGGCAAGCCCCCGACCCTGCTCTCTGGCGGGAGCGTCAATACCACATTAAAAGGTCTGACGGACAAGACGCAGTCCGTGGGCCATAATTTTCCCACCTGCGGAAAAAGATACGAGCCTTGTAATTTTTACAGTGTGGGCTTAGGTTACAGGTCTGTGTAGTGCAATATGGATGTGTTAGCAAGGCTGAGACACCTGGGTCCAGCAATTGTAAAGCCAGGTTTACAGTGCAGGTGGACTCTCAAGCATGGTCTTGGAAATACTGAGTCCACAAGCCCGTATCCCACAGATCCAGGTTTAGTGTACATTGTACACATAACTTAAGAGGTTTAGCACAGAACTCACAGCCCAGGGAGTGACTTTCAGGTGGGCACAGAGGTGGCTTAATCTGGACTATTATGGTGGATGCAGAGAGCTCTGTCTGAGTTACAGAAGCCTCCCTAGAGCTTGTGGAGTAAAAATATGCAGCCTAATTTTACTGATTGGAAGTATCCCATTGTTTTCCTAGTACAGACTGGATTCAGTTGAGGCAATGTCCTTTGGAGGTAATTTTATGGCTCTCTTCTGCTGTTGCTGTGCTGGCATAATCCTCTCCCAGCTGTATATGTGACTTTGAGGGCCTTTTTACACCACTCCAATCCTTTTACATGGCATGCAAGGGTACGAGCAAGGATGAGATTTTCACTCAGACTCTATGCTTCTTTACAAATTAAATCTTGAGATGTTCTCTTTATGCTTCTCCCACAAAAATAGAGAATATCCATGCAACTTTGTAATTTTTTCGACCAAAAACTGACTTTTTTAACATTTTAGACTGATACGCAGTGTTCCATGTTGATTGACAAAAGATAATGACAGAACCACAGGAAACTGCCTTTAGGAGAGGAAAGAAGGGGAAAGTAGGGAATAGGATTCTCCTTGATCAGGTAAGAACTATGTATTTAAGAGTAGCTTTGGCCCTTCTACCTTTCCTTGGATACAAAATATAAAAAGTTCTTTAGATTTCTTTTCATTAGCTGCACAAAATACTATGTAGGAGGCAAAGAAACAGCAATCCAAAGATCCACTGAACAGAAATACAGAAAGGTGCTTGACTTTTTTCATTGTGCTTCTGTAATATGAAAACTGGGTGTATTTTTAAAAAATCAACTGTAGTGTAAATTTTTATCATAGATTGCAATAAACATTTTAAATTAAACATTTGTCATCTCCATAAAAATACAGTTTAATGTAGGAATATGTACTATAATCTACTTCAGCTCCTTAAAGTTCTTTACCTTCTTGAAATTCCAACTCAACAGTTGGGCTTGGTCTTAAATGCATTAATCAAACTATTAATACATGAGCATAATTTACATTTGATAGAATCAGGGGCACAGTTCCTTAGCTGGCTTCTGCAAACTAGGTGTTAGATCCTTCTGAACATAGATTAAGATTCAGTTTCTGACGTCGTCATATCGTGCTAAAATATAGGAGGAACTGTTGGTGAGTCACATCACTTGCCTCTCAAGCACCTGGTGCCTATGTAGATTATAAATAGTACTTGATTTCTGCTCTAAAACACTGATATCTACTGGCCTGAAGACCAATTTTCGTCAATGACACAACTTGTATTGCAGTACAGTTTTCATTGTTGCCTTGGTTTGACTTCATTGAAGTTCAGCTGCTCTCTCACTGGGTCTGTAGATGTATTTTGGAATGACATTCTGGAATTTCCTGATTAAACAAGTATGTATATGGAGCAGTGATTATAGTAGAGGCATTAAACTACAAACTCTTCTGGGCAGGGCCTTTCTGTCTTTTCTGTAAAGAACTGTATATGTTTGTAGTGCTAAATAAAACCATAGCAATAAGCAGTCAAATCGATTTGTGTGCAGACAGAGGAGGGTCTTGAGACACAACCCGGGCTTAGTGTGCAGTGTAGACATACCCTTAGAGGCACAGCACAATGTTACAATACCATTGCTATTGCTTGTTAGCAGCAAATATATTATGAAAGTATTACCTCAAAAAATATAACAGAATAGTGAGATACTTCACTTGATATGGGATTTAGAATGTGCTCTGCTGTATAGAATGCTGTTGGCCATTCCTTGTCATTGGTAATCATTTAAAAAATATACAGTGGAAGTAATAGCATTCAATAAGTTTCTATATATACTGACTATCCTGAGAAATCGAATTCATATTCTCTAAAGAGTCCATTCTGTGCAGGATTTTCACTTCAGAGTCTTGACTCTTTAATGTAATACTAGTAGTTCACTAGCTTGTAAAGTTCTCTGATCCTGGGGGTAGCAGTAACATGGTAGAGCATGAAGTAGGCACTCTGTGGAGTATAAAAGCTGCCCTCCAAATTTTCCAACCAGTTTTTTTTTTTTTTGACCATGGTTGGAGAAGACACTCCGTGCCAGACACTGGCCTTGAGCTGGTCATTTTTCCTCCTTTTCATGGGATCCCAACTTATTGGTTGTCCACCTGCAGTAACCCTGACTTTCAGCCAGGTCTGATATGGTGGTTGTATTTTTGAAGCCTTTTCATCAGGTGATTTGATACCTTTTTTTAAAAAAAAATTGTTGGTGCCTGGAGTAACTGGCATTTTGCGGGCATTCTAACATGCATTTTTTCTTTTGATCAAAGCCTCAGCACTACTTCAGCATTCTCTACTAAATGTACAGTGCTCCGATGTCAGCATTGTTCTCTGTCTACCAGCACTTGAATCTAGATGCTCTGTCGTCAGATTTGTTAGGCATCTCAACACCTTCCATCTCAACACTTTGTTCTATACCCGTCTCAGCACTTGTTCTATATATATTGGTTCAGTGCTTTCCTCAATGCCCTTAAAGGCACAACATACTGGTGCTTCTTTTTTCTTCATTTTAAGTAAGGCCTCTGAGAAAGGAAGATCATCATGAGTTCCAATCTTGTCAGAGCACTACAGACCAATGTCAAAAAGCTGGTGACCATGTTTGTTTGCTCTGACTTCCTCTAAGTCCGCCCTGATGTACAGAAGACCCACATATGTCTGTAGATGTCACTTAAAATGCTAAAGAAATGGGGGAGTACCTTCAGGCTCTCTTTGAGGCATTCCCCAGGACGCTATTTGAGTCCAGTACTGAGGTTGGTCCAGAATGCTTTGAAGAGTAAAATCTTCAAAGCTAAAGCCCATCAGCCAACCCTATGGAGTACTGAGATTCAGTGCCAGCGTTGCCAATGTTGATGCAGGCTTGGCTTCATTTTGTAAACCTTTTAGGGTAACTTTAATACCAAAGGGCTCTGTCTCCTCACCAGCAAACCTGAGCATTACAACTGCACTGAAGGGTCCCAAAAACAAAAAACCCTTAAGATGTGACAGTGAAAATCTTATAAGATGATGGATTCAGAGAAACAGCATTACAGCTAAATAAGCTTTTTTTGCCCTCTGTGTTCCAGTCCAAAAGCTTTCCAGTTATTCTTTCTTGAATTCTAATTAAATCCAAGGTGGTGTATGGGTACAAAACTATGAGCTCTGATACTGGAATGGAGTTTTGGATAAGAAGTTTTCACTTACTATCAGTGCAATACAGTGCAACATGCTGTTGTGAGACTCAAACATGACATGACTGGAATAAAATCAGACAGTAGAGATATACTATCCATGTAATTCAAAAACTAAGAGGAGGAAGTCATCAGTGAAGGTGGATGGAAAAATTGGTAGATGGATGAAAAAATTAAATCCAAATATATGACAGGAAAATATGACAGTTGACTTGTATAATAAGAAAATAGTGCATGTCTAGGCTGCTGGTGAGAGAACTGAGTTCAAAATAAAACTGATAATTTAACAATATATAGAGAACTTTTATTGATTACATGGATAAAAATAGAATTAACATCTTATGCTTACAACAGTTTAGTGTAAAAAACATCTCTAATTTTTTGTTTGTTTCATCTTTTTAGGGGGTTCTGCTTTGTACTTTATTTCTTAGGACTTGTGTTCTTGTAAGATCTTTGAATATTATGCGGAAATGATTTTGAAAATGTTGATTTATTTTGGATTTATATTTTTGTTTGACATGTGGGAGGGTGAAATATTGTATTAGATTCAAAAGGTAATAATGTTTTTGTGTTTAGTGCAACTAAATGAATAGTTACATTTAAGGATTATTGAGTTTAAATAACAAAGTCTCTTAATAATGGAATATATTGTAATAGTAGGTGGTAGGGACTAAAGTAAACATGAGTAGTGGGAAATAATTAAAATACGAAAAGGAGCAATAGTCATGTGTGAAGCCAGTTATTGGATTATGCAGATCTGTTGTAACACCTGGAAAGAGTGTCATCTTCAATTACTGACACTCCATTAGAAGAAACACTGAAGCATTTGAAAAGCTATGAAAAAGTAATACTAGTGATATGTGAGAGTTATGCGGACAAATTGAAAATCACAATATCTGTGTAATCTGAAAAAAATATGGTTGAGAGGAATTAAATAGAAATATATAAAATGTCTTCTCACCTTCTATGTCAATATAATTTTGATGTTCTCAATTTTTATTCAAAGGGTAAAACCAGGTAAAGGGAGAGTGTGAGATACCCATAAATACTTTTATGGAAATGGGTGAAACGACTTAGTGGGAAAATTGCGGATACAGTAGTTCAAGAAACATTGATGCGATCTTGGAAAAATGCTTTACAAAGTGGTCTGCTGTTATGAGCCTATTCAACTTCTCTAGTCCATAATAATTTGATCTCCTATGTACAGTCTGTTGTCCCATTGAAATCTAGCTTTATGCTTTAAAATGTCACTGAAGTCCTAAATATTTCTTAATCAAAATGTTCTTTATAATATAGGCTGAAAAAGAAAATCCAGGTCTCACACAGGACATAATTATGAAAATTCTGGAGAAAAAAAGCATAGAAGTGAACTTTACAGAGTCTCTTCTGCGTATGGCCGCAGATGATGTAGAAGGTATTTATCATCTCTGGGAATGGGAGGTGGGAATTGCATTTAAACCCATGTTCTCTGATATTGATGGGTATAAGCCTACCTTTTGATACTGTTTTTCAGAGACAAATGTGACATTAAATATGAAAATTAGCATAGAAAATCTGTCAGTTTTCTTTTTCGGGACAGGTTTCATCTTAGTGAGCATTTTTTACAAATCCTGTTTCAGTATAGTAAAAACCTTATTATAATGAGCACTTAAGGTGGTATGGGTATTTTATTGAACATAGTAATTTAACTTTCATATTTATTATACTCTATAATTCTAAAAGCATAATTGACCTCTGCAGTGAAAATGATAAATTATTAGAATGTACAATGCATGTTATTCACTCAGTATAGCATGAAATCTGTCTTTTCTACAAGTTAGGAGGCAAAATGTTCTTTCTTATATGGTGGTGTTTTTTCCTCATAGAACCAGGAATTCACTGTAAGAGGGTTTCACTTCATTTGGTAAACTTTTTTCATACTGTATTAGATTAGCACAATGCAGTCATTCCGTTCAGTGGATCTTCCCTGGATTATGTTTTTTGTAAATTACATTAAAATAGTGAATGTTCTGAATTTTTTGGATTGAGTGGATAAAATCAAATAAAGGCATTTATAACAAACAGACTGTGCTTCTATCAATATAGAAATCCATTGCACATGCATAATGCAAGTCTGTGTACCTCTTTTATAATAGAACTTTGAAGTACTGATGGAACTTTGAATAGCAATATTCAGTGTCACTAGAAATATACTTGAGGGTAAGTAATAGTTTCTTATTTTTTTTGCCTATCAGAGTATATGATTGAAAGGCCAGAGCCAGAATTTCAAGACCTAAATGAAAAAGCACGAGCACTTAAACAGATTCTCAGTAAGATTCCCGATGAGATCAATGATAGAGTGAGATTTCTTCAGACAATCAAGTAAGTGCTGCATTCTGTATTTATCTGAAGATCAAGCTGGAAGCCTTGACTTGGATATTAAGATATTATTATTATTATTATTATTATTATTATTATTATGTGTTTTAAGTGGTGTGATATGGTACTTTCAGTGCTCCTGGAGCTTTTGGCAGTACTGTGCTGCTCTAGAGGAATGGACCATCCTGTTCAAAGAGCATGACCAGTGCCTGGCTCTATCTCTTGTCAACTGGAAACAGGAGTTGGGGAGCATACATTGCACCCCCGTGTAGCATGTGGAAGAAGTAGTGGTGCATTAAGATACTTTGTACTACTTTTGCTTGTGCTGCACTTGTTTTGTGGCTAAATAGGACATTAGTTTCCATGATCATGAAAAGTCAAACTACAACCAATCTTGCTTGTATATTAAATGCTTATATATTAAAAAATAGCGCTGTTGTAATGTGTGATAAATACCTTTACAATGTTCCTCTTAACGCACAGAGACTGTTTGTCACAATAGGAAAATATAAATCACAGGACTAATAAATATAGGACAGGATTGATTATGTAGGTAGTCAATAATTGCATGAGACTAACAGTGTTACTACCATGACATGGACTTGTTCTGTGGTCTTAGGCAAGTCACCCATCTGTTGTGTGGATAAGTTAGTTAATGTCCATGAAATATTATTATTATAATAATGCTATATGTGCTAACAGTTGTTAACTTAGTACAAGATGCAGCTTATTTGAGAATGGTTGAATCTATAGTTACATGGTTAGTATAATAGGATGATATAATGCTATTTAATTTGTATACTTTTTATATTTCAATTACTTGCTTTTGTTTGGTTTTTTTAGTGGGAATTTTGAATGCACAGATGGGGCAATACTAGCTAGTGAAAGATTTTAGAGGGGTTTGTGTATACTGTGATATAGCATGGCCAGAGGGCAGCATAAGAGTGTTAGCAGGGGGCCTTATTCCTGGCCAAGGGAGGAAGGTTTGCTTTAGATTAACTAGAACAGCTGTGGCCAATTAGAGCACCTGACTCCAGTTAGAGCACCTGACTCCAATCATGGGATATAAACCCCTGCTTCAGTCAGACAGGGGGTGGTAGTTGAAGCAGAAAGGTTGGATTGGAGCAGAGTGCAGATTGCAGAAGAGAAGAGTTTGTCCAGAGAGAAATAGAAGGTTTGGAGGAGTGTTGCGGTGGATTGGGAAGCCCAACAGAAACCCTAGGTAAGGGGCACCAGGCTTGTATAGAAGAGAGGCGAGAAGCCCTTCACAAGCTGACGGGTATGAGAGGGAAGTAACCCAGGGGAAGAAACCGCTAGTCAAGTGGT
Organism: Chelonoidis abingdonii; assembly: GCF_003597395.2. Classification (NCBI taxonomy): domain Eukaryota; kingdom Metazoa; phylum Chordata; order Testudines; family Testudinidae; genus Chelonoidis; species Chelonoidis abingdonii. The sequence continues at coordinate 18,610,741 of NC_133776.1, forward strand.
TCACCACAACCCCAGGGCCCCTGGGTTGGGACCTGGAGTAGAGGGCGGGCCCAGGTCCCTCCCTCTCCACTCCCCTCCTCCAAGGACACTAGGGGAGTGATTAAGAACTGGTTCAGAGGCAAGCAATATCGCCCTGAACCTACCCCAGAGAAGAGAAAGCGCGAGACCCAGAGAACAGTACCGGCAATTTGCCACAATACATAATGTATAAATCTTAAAAGTGAATTTTATTGATTTTTGAGGCTTTCCATACATGTTGTAATATCATGTATCCAGGTAAATATATCTAAATGTCAATAGTTTTATCTTCCCTAACACCAACACAACTTACTATAGTATATGTGTATGTAGTGGATACTGGTGGATGAAGGGGTAAAATTTCCTTAATGCTGATTGGCTTATACATGCCCATGTTTGTACTGCTATTTTTAAGTCCTGTATTGGCTGAAAACTCCTGGCTTTATAAACAGCATTGGCTTACTAAATTGGTTAACCATTCTCAATTTCTATTTCTATTGCATATGTGGGTTTCATTTGTTTTTCCCAAATGCTTGTCTTACAGTGTGGCAGTCTTCACTTTTAGAGCTTGACATTTCAATAAAAGGGTTGAGGCAGTGCCTTTGCTTTTTATAACAGGGGGTGGGGTGAAGGAAGACATGTTCATGTCCCAGCAATATAGCAAGCTTGAGTTTGCTTGACATTCACAAGCTAAGAGGAACAGTTATATAACTGAAAACAGCTAATGTTAAACATGAAACAAAAAGGGTCAGACAAAGATGTCATATCTATGCAAAAACTTAATCTTGATTAGTTGGGCTACTTTCAATGAACTCTGGATTCACTGTTCTGGACTGATATAGTGATACAAAGTGTCAGCGATTTCTCAAGCAGGAAATAGCCTGTAGCACTCTATCAGAAGAGTACCTTGATCTCTGCATTCTGCTCAGTGATTAGGAAATGGGATTATAAACATCCTGAAATGCAATTTTGAATTTTGGTAAGATAGTCGTAATAGAGTATAATTTTTGACATTTTATATAATGGTGTTTATAAAACTGTGCACACTATTGTAGAGTTTTGATATAAAGAAAATGGTACAACACAGTAACTACTCTCTTCTGATCACCCTTAGTACAATAAGAGAGATGCTGGCTGTTCTTGTTTCAAATTGATTTTAAATCCTGCAAAACTAGACACTGTTGTACACATTAGTCCTGTGTGTGGGTTAGTGGCATCAAATTGCTTTCAAAGGCACTGGATGTAAACATTTTCTGCCAGGTAGTTGAATTTTTTTTGGTGTTATTGGGCAAGCTACACGGAATCCCAAACTTTTTTGAGCCCCTTGGTATCCTAAGTATAAGGTACATAATGGATGAGTTTTTTCATATTTGTAACAAGCATTAAGGATTTAATTCTGCTATTAGATCCATGCATGCAACTACCCCTTAAAATGCTAGGAGCTGTGTGTGCATACTGAAGACACAGTTTAATTCTTACTGTTAAAACAATGAGTATATAGTATTGTTTAACATAGGTTTCCATATTATTGGATAGATGCTGGCTTTCAGAGTATAAGGAGCACATTAAACTTAATTTGGATTTTAGTACTATGTAATTTGATTAGTTCTTTGTATTTGGTCTTGCTGCATCATATCTACATTATTTCTATAAAATACTTTAGAAATAAGTATCAAATATGATTTTTTTCCCTGGAAGTGATTAAAATTCAGCATTAACTTAGGCTAACTTAAAATATTATCTCTTTTTTTTTTTAATCAAATAGGGACATCGCCAGTGCAATAAAGGAACTTCTTGACACAGTAAATAATGTCTTCAAGAAATATCAATACCAGAATCGGAGGGTATGTGAATTAAGATTTGCATGAAGTGTTGTATTATTACTGCTAAATATAAACATGAAAGATCTTTCATTCTTATAGTGTAAGGGTCAGTGGTAGAATTTAGCTAGTCATTTAGCGAGTCAGAAGGAAATGTACATGAAAAGAAAAGATAAACCAGTGTAACTAATTCAAATCTGTCACTAAGACCATATGCTTTTTTCTATTTATTTCTTCCAGTATGCATGGGTTTCTAATATGTATAGATGTGTCAGTGTTGTATCATTTCAAAAATATTAAAGTATAATGTGTCATTTTCTAGAAATGTCTGACAAGAAACTTAAATTCCATTATCACTTACCTTTTCATTTCAAAATGTTTTGAATTCCTGGATCTGCGTATCTTTAATTCACTCTTTTTGTTTTTGCTCCCTAATCCTTTGTAGCTTGTTACCGATTAGTTACTATAAGTATGTTGTTCTGTAAAGGTATTGAATGATTTTTTTATTTAATTGTGAATTTGTATATTTTTAGGCACTTGAGCACCAAAAGAAAGAGTTTGTAAAATACTCCAAAAGTTTCAGTGATACTCTGAAGACCTATTTTAAAGATGGAAAGTAAGTATGCTTTTGAATGCAGCTTCACAGCAACAAATGTGTATGTTCCCTTTTACGTGGTGGTAAATTACTTGGGCTCATATGGCCATGGCATTTTTCTATCTTCATTTCTCCGTGTGTCTGTAAAGGGAGAATAAACCCATGAATACTTAAACATCAAGACAAAGTAATCAGGTGTGTAATTTTGAATATTGTGATTCTCTTTACATTTAGAAAATTTCCTTCATACTGCAGTTTCTCAAAGTACTTTTCAGATAATATAAGCACCAGTTAGATGTAGTCAGCAGACCAATAGGAGAAGAGGAGAAATTGTGATCAAGGACTTAGCAGCAAATTTCTGCAGTTAATTAGATCATATGGAGATATCGAGATGTTTGGCCAATATTTATCTCATAACACACATTCACATGAGTGCATGGAAACTTTAATATTCATGCAGAGTCCACAATATGTTTTATGCCAGAGCTGAAAGATAATATCTGTGGTGAACTATTTGGTGTTTCAACTACCTTAGGAGGAAGGGGAGAATCACTCTTGGTATTCCATTGTGGTTGCAGGGAATCTTTGTACACCTCTACCCCAATATAATGTGACCCAATATAACATGAATTCGGATATAACGTGGTAACGCAGCTCTCCAAGGGGGTGGGGCTGCACACTCTGACGGATCAAAGCAAGTTCGATATAACGTGGTTTCACCAATAACGCGGTAAGATTTTTTGGCTCCTGAGGACAGTGTTATATAGGGGTAGAGGTATATTTGAACCACATGCTAAGAGTGGCACTGACAGGATTCCCCCAAAATGTCTGTCATCAGCCTGAAGATGGTGACAGCAGTGTAGGGCCTTGAAGTTTGAGGGGTAAAAGTGTAGTTCTCAATAGAATGGTTCTTAAGTCTGTATTAGGAATGTGAAGAACACCCAACAAACTAGATAAATAGCAAGCTTCCTATAATAATCAGACATCAGTCAGGAGTTATCAATAAGATGCAGCAATCTGCTAATGATTGTGTTCAGTTTTGAAAGGGTCTTCTAGAATAGGAATACACCATAATATGCATAGTAAAATACATTTGAAAGTAACAGGTTTACACAACTGATAGAAGGGCAAAATTAGCATGGGAGACTAGAAACCTGGAATGATGATGATTAACAAAAGCTATCAGACCAAACACAAATACACACAGATTATTTACGCTCCTGTAGTGCCTTTCATCTGATAATCTTAAAGCATGGAAGAGCCAGTGCTAGGATTTGGAGGGTCTGAAAAATACTGCATGAAATCCCGTCTGAGACTTGAATTACTGACTATGTTAGGATGCAAGAAGTGATATAACCTGCATAAAACTGGCCATGGCCCAAAGCAAGACTTTCTGAAAGGCACCAGAAAAAGTGCGACAATAAAGCAAACAAAAAGACAGCAGTCTGACAAGTATGGATTAGAGAGGTGAAAAATCCCATCTGTGTTGACCTCATTCTTGGTCTTTTTTAAGTTAAAGATAACTGAGCAATGCTGGCACAACACAGTATAGTTCCCCTGTTGTATGGGGATGAGGGAGAAAATGGCAAATTAATCAACATCCACTCCTGTTAACTTCAGCTGGACTTGTAAGTGCTCATCACTTCTGAAAATAAGGCTTTTAATGACCACTGTTCCACTCTTTTCTAGCTAGCTTTGGGTTTTTAAACTAAATTTTCAGGAGTCAATAGTATTGAAGATCCTACCATCAGTTGCTAGTGTTCTTTGCATGGGTAAGGCATGCAAGACTGTGATATCTAGTTACCAGCTGTAAATTGAATGGAGGCTGCTATACTGCAAAATATCTGAATGTGCTTCACTGTGATGTTTTGCTGAGCCAAGATGCATGTAGTTATCCAGATTTGGTACTAAAATTTATTGCATAAAGTATTTTAAGCAGTCCATATTTGTCTGAAACTGTTCTTGGTGTTGAAATATGTTTTTCTTATCTTATAACAGGGCAATAAATGTGTTTGTAAGTGCCAACCGACTAATTCATCAAACCAACTTGATACTCCAAACCTTCAAAACTGTGGCCTGAAAACTGTATATGTTGAGAGTTGTACTTTTCAATGGTGGATAGGATACCTTTATATGTAAATTTTAAAGTTGACTGTATAAATTATCAGTCCCTCTTGAAGGGACCTAATGCAGGATTTCGAATGGGATTATTGCCATCTTACACCATATTTTTGTAAAACATTGTAGCTTAATCATAATCTCACGATGAAGATTTTGCATCACTCTTTGCTATTATCATTCTTTTCAGAATTATAAGCCAAAAGAATTTACGCCTTAATGTGTCATTATGTAACATTCCTTATAAGAATTGTAAATATTTGGTGTTCTATTTCTGACATTTTAACTTGAAAGCGAAAAACTGCAAGACTATGTATTTAACAATATTGGTGGCAAATATTCAATAAATAGTTTACATCTGTTAGTTTGTCTGTTTGTACGTGAACAAAAAATGTGTAACCTGTTTCCCTATAATTAAAGAATATACACTGGATGTAAGAAGTAAAAGAAAATTATGTGGGTGCTTTAGGTCAATTTGCTTTTAAATCACACCATAAAAAAAGGGAGCTTTCCTGTTTTCCATTTCAATCTGACAGCAAACTTTTTTGAAATGTGTGATCAATTGCCAAACTTTGAGTAAGATACTAAGCCACACTTCTGTTATTAAATCACAAAGATAAAACAAAGGACCCAAAAGTAGCCGTTTGTTTAAATAAATAAATAAATATTAAAGGCAAGGTGCTGCAGTGGGATTACACTCATGTTGCTGACAAATTACACAGGTAATTTGTCAAATCTAGTTTAAATCTCAATTAAAGCTAAAATATGTGACAGGCATCCTAGTGAGCATTTCTTTACGTCCCAACTGTGGCATCTAATTAACAAGTATTTTTAAATTGCTGAGGCTGTTGAGAAACAGGACTAGGTACACTGCTAATGTTGGTTCAGGAAGGAAGCTTGCATAACACCAATCCATAGCACTTCATTTTCTTTATTACTATCTTAAGCATTTAAAGTATGAGCACTGAATTAGAATATTTTATTTTTATATATATGTGTGTGTCCCTATACACACAGCTGACTTTGTTCAGCAAATGACATTTTGAAATGGATATTCATTTTACATGACAATTAGCTTTATTTGTACCCTTTCCCATGAAGAAGGACTGTATTTAAAACTATCCTGTTTTAGGAAAGACAAGAGTTGTTTCTATCTTGCAGGCAACCAATTTTTCGGTAACTGCAAGTCTGTTAATGGTGGTGAGGGACACATTGTAGCTGATTTGCCTAGGGATTCAGGAGCCCTAGAATTGGTGTCTAAATGTTACATCCGTTAGGCTTTGCGGTGAATTTTTCAAATGTTCCAATACACTGGACTGCTTGAGTCCACTGTGGTGATGCTTTAATTCTTTATTGGTATCCAAAATAGTGAAGCTCCCTAATTGCATTGTGAGCTCCCTCTAAGGAACATCGCCCATAGCCAGAAATGATCAGTTCATATTGTCTAACCTGAACAAAACAACTGGTCATCAAAACAACAACAACAAAACAAAAAGTCCCCTGAGCCATCAGTTTACCATAAACAAATCTAGTGTTCTTCATTGTACCTTTGTTCTTTCCCTACAACAACCCCTATCCATGCTCAAGTAAGTGTTCTGATGCCTGGATCCAAAATCTGCATCAGTTCCAGTGAGACTTCATCTTCTGACTGGTCATACTGGGGGCTGTGCCTGACTCTTAACACTCCAGACCCTCAGCTACCACCACCACTTGGGACCCCTGAACTATTCAAGCTTCACAAAGTGGTGAGAACCCAGCGTGCGCTCTCTCTCTCTTGGTATAGCCTTCTGACCCTGACTTATGTGATCAGTTATAGTTTTCTAAACCTGACTTCTATAATCAAATATAAATTGGATTTAATATTATAATTGTTTTGTTTGGCTCCTCTGTGGTTTTTACTCGGCAATAAACTTCCATGGTTAGGGTGGTTGCTTCTCTCTCTCCCCCCCTCACTCCCATGGGTGTTTTTTGGTTTCCTCATTCGCTCTGCAGAACCACTCCTTGTATCTAAGGAAAAGATCCCTGCAGTGCCCAAAAATTCTGTGGCATTTGCTCATCAAGTGGGTTAGCACCAGAATAATTGTAACGTAAAAGTGGGGATAGAGACGTGGTGAACCTGGGACATATGAGGGTGGCAGCTTGGAGGTGCTGTTTGACCCAGCCTGCTCAGGCATGCTCTATTCTGGTGTGATGCCCATGGCATATGAGGGGGACAGCTTGGAAATGCTGCTTGACCCAGCCTACTGAGTCCAGGGACATATAAGGGGTCACCTTGGGAGTGGTGATTAACCCAGTCCTCTCAGCTGTGCTCTGTTAATGTGTGTGTTTGTCTGATTCTGGGGATGGAAGAACCCAGCCCTGGGGAACCTAAGTCCTGCAGGATAGTTCCACTGGGAGAGAACTTGCAGCAGGGAAAAGTAGAGCTCTGTACGAGAACACAGGTGACACAAGCAGTACATCGATAGAATTACAGAACCCTCCCCACCCCAGAAGAGTAACCCTAATAAATGAGCATACCCCGAAGTAACAGGCAAATCTGGTAAGGCTTTTCCTACATATCGGGGAAATATTCCTTCTGTATTTAATGATCTGGAAGAAAATGTCTTATTCATTTTACAGGGATGATCGCACATATATGTTCCACATAGAACCACTGTCAAAATAAGACTGATTTATGAGGCCACTGCTTTCCATTTTAGCTTCGTGAACCTTTGACTCTTTTTTTAATCAGCTAGACGGAAACAGATCACAAATCTAAGGCTTAGAAAAAGGATATAAATGACCAAATTTTAAAGGGACAAGATGGGTAGGTAATATTTATTAAACCACCACCTGTTGGTGAAAGAGACACATTTTTGAGCCATATAGACTCCAGATCTGGGAAAGGTACTTTGTGTCAGCTGAATACAAGGTGGCACAAATTGTTTAGCATAAATAATTAACATGTATTTTAAGGTGAAGTGGCTTGTTAACAACACTGGAGTCATAGGCCAAAAAAGGGGAGTTATTGGGTACAGATTATTGTAATAAGCCATAAATCTAGTGTCTTTATAAAGACTATAATTTTTAGTATCTGGCAAAGTAATTGATTAAAGCTCCTGGGCTTGTCTTCTGAAGATGTTTTGTAGGTTTCCTTTGAGAACGAGGATAGAGAAGTCAGCTACAGAGTGATAGTTTTGTGAAAAGTGTTTGCCCATGCGTGACATGTTTTTGTGTTTTATCATTTTTCTGTGCGAGTTCATTTGAGAGCATAGTGCTGGTCAGGTTTCACCAACATAGTTGTTATTGGGGTATGTGGTGCACTGGATAAGGTACACCACTTGTGATAGGCATGTGTAGGATCTTGAAAGGTGTGTTGTGGGGGGTGGAACTGATCATGTAGCAGTGAAGACATGTCTGCAGGTTTTGCATCTGTTCTGGCAGGATCTGGTACCAATTTGAGTTTGTGAGCACTGATCAGTGGGAAGGATGTTTCTGATGATGAGGTTGGGTGTCCGGGGGTGGGGGTATTGAAGTCCAGAAAAGGGGTGTTAGGAAAGATTTCTTTCAGAATATATGGTTCCCATCAACTGTTAACTGTTTAATGATATCCCATATGTGTCCCAATGTGTGAGGGTAGGTGACAACTAGGGGTACGTGGTTGGAGGGAGGTTGCCTTTTTCACCAACAGAAGTTGGTCCAATAAAAAATATTACCTCCTCCACCTTGTATATCTAATCTCTCTTGGGACCAACATAGGTACCGCAAACAAATTTTAAAGGGAATTTTAAGGGAGGTGGAATTACAGTGTCCATGATAGATTAGGTCTAGATTAATCTCTGTGGATGCAAACTGATGATGTTTGCTGTTATAACCTTTTCTCCCCAACCCAGCTGTGATGGAGTGAGGGCCAGCCTGACATCATCCTTCCCTAGATGTTCTGTAGGGTAGGATAGATTTACTTTCTACTTGGATCTTTGTAGGAGCCCCTTCCGGGGAAGTGGCCCAAACTACGCTATCAATGTTTCCCATCAGTCTGGCCCCACTTTCCTGTGGGCAATGATTGCTGGCTCTGGTCTCTCCAGCAGAGGGGGTTACAGGTGATTTGCCCTCTTGACCAGTTTACCCTGTGACAGGATTCCAAACTGGCTTCTGCCAGTGAAACTCAAGGAGTTATGAAGCCCTGCATGTTTGTATCTATAGGTTCTGCCATGCTTTTATTTGGGTATATCGTTTTCCCTCTCATTCCCTTTTCCTTAGCAGAAGCTGCTTTCAAAATAGGCCATTAGAGGAGGTGTAGGAGGAGCAGACCTCCCTTCCACGTCCAACCACACCAGCTGTGTGATGCGTCTGAGCACCTCCCACTGATGGTGAGTTTTCAGGACCCTACTTTTTTAACACCTCACGTTTTTACTGGGACAGAGCAGAGAGAATATAGTGGAATCCTCTACCCAAATGTAGGCGCAAAACTGAAAAGGTAAAACAATAGGCGTTGCAAATAAATCCAGCTGCCTTCTCTTCTATTTTGTGAGAATGTAAGATAGGGTTTACATGATTGCTGGAAGGAAAAGAAAAGTAATAGCTATATTCCCGTACACTCAGCTAGGGCCTTAAAGAAATCCCCGTGCCTGGGAGGTACACTGAGATCAGGCACAGGTGACTGTAATCTGGCTACCATGCTCTCTACAGGAAAGAAAGAGGGCACTATGGAGGATTTAAAGGGACACTTCCAGGTTAAATTTGACCCTGAACTTCAGTTAGGTGAGCATAATCTTCTCCAAAACTAATGGGAATAGTTCCATTGTTTTTGTTTAGTTCCTACAAAGACAATTTTTAGTAAACCCAAATGCTCCATCACTAGACCAGATTCTCAGGTAGCATAAATCAGCTACATCTAGTTCTGCAGGTTTAGATCAGCTGAATATCTGGCCCGTTGTTCTAATGCATGTAAACTTGAGTGGAATGATAAGTGTAGTACAAACTAATTTAATATCATAAAATGAAGTGATATTATTAATATTAATATATCCTTATTTTCCATGTGCAAGATAAGAGAAATGCGCCAAACGATATCAGCAAAGCAAAAGAAACGAGATGTTTAAATTTCTTTCTGTTTTAAATGACTAGTTATGGGATTTAGAACCTAGGAAAGGAAATGTCCTTTTAATTATTCATAATTGGTATTTCAAAAGAATATAGTTCCGCTCTTCCAACAACCATGTTTGTGCTTTCTCCAACCCTGCCACTTATGGCTGAAATACCCTCCCTGAACTAATCAGTAAGAGCCCTACCACTTTCTCCTTCACATCCGTTCTGAAGATCTGTTTTCTGCCTGCTGCCTTCAAGAAAACACACAATTAGACTAACACCCGCTTGACAAGAGCCAGTGTAATTACAAACAAACAAACTTATAGCAAGTGTATACACCAGGGGTAGGCAACCTCTGGCACATGTGCCGAAGGCGGCACGCGAGCTGATTTTCAGTAGCACTCACACTGCCCAGGTCCTGGCCACCGGTCCAGGGAGATCTGCATTTTAATTTAACTTTAAATGAAGCTTCTTAAACATTTTAAAAACCTTATTTACTTTACATACAACAATAGTTTAGTTATATATTATAGTCTTATAGAAAGAGACCGTCTAAAAAGGTTAAAATGTATTACTGGCATGCAAAACCTTAAATTAGAGTGAATGAATGAAGACTCGGCACACCACTTCTGAAAGGTTGCCGACCCCTGGCATACACATATATATATAAAATGGTGTATATTTGATTTTTCTCCTTCTTCCCAACCCTGCATATGTTGCTTGTCTGCTCCATCACCAATCCTGCAAAACATGTGCACGCAAGAAACTTTTCTTACCATTCATGGACAAGTGTTGGCAGGGCTGAGGCCTCATAAAGTAGACCTCCGGCAGGAAGTTCAGAGCTGAGCTCGAGTGACTCGGGTGTGCAGAGCTAACATGATGGGGCTAAAAATATAAGTGTAAACATTTGGGTTCAGGCTGGAACCTGGGCTCTGAAGCCCAGTCAGACCCTAGGCTCCAGCCCAAGCCCAAATATCTACACTTATTTTTAGTCCCATAGTGTGAGCCCTGGACGTCAGTTGACCTGGGTTCTGAGATTTGCTGCCTCTTTTTGGGGAGGGGGGTCAAAAAGGGGGTGGGCTTGCAGCCTAGACATACCCATAGACTGCACACTCTTTAGGGCAGAAGAACCTGGTCTGCCTTTGTGCTTATACAGCACCTTGCACCTGGGGATCCAATCCTGATATTGGTTTCTGAGCACTACCATAATATAATTATGATCTAAACCCAAACATAGGATAAAAGGTCAAATCTTGCCCACCCTTTTTGCTAAATTGCATCATTTTTTACCTGGTGAAACGTCATTGAAATCAATAAGATTCTGCCTGGCAGTGGGTACAATGAGTACTGGCAAATCAGCCTCCAAATTTGCAGTTTACTGTGATGTAAAAGCTGGTTCACTTAAAACAAATCTTATTTTGTAATATGCAAAAAAGGTCACTTTTACAGGAGGGCTTTGTAGTATATTTGATTAAATGGTGCCATTGCCATTCCTTTATAGCTGTACTGTGCTTCTAGTTATGCTTGCAAATAGCCCTCTTATGCAAACACCTCCATTTTGACCAATAACCAGAGGAGAGGAGGGAGGGAAGCTTAGCCAGCTTTGTATACGTTGCCAGGAAACATTTGTAAGCACCAAGAGTTATCAAGAAAAGCAAAGGACTCTACATGTTCCTTTAGTTTAAATTCTTTATTCGAGAGTAAAAATAGTTGTAGAGCTTACCAAAGTGTTCTCCAAAAATAATGGAGTTATAATCACATACAATCACAACACTAAATATCACATTAACGACAGGGTAAGTAAAATGGATTTTAAATAGCTGACTTTCTAATGCATATTTAGATAGCAAATAGAAATGTTTGTACACTTGCTTTCTGTATTAGTTAGTTACAATCAAAGGAAGCCAGGTACACCGTACCTTTAATAAATAGAATGTTGGAGAGTATCTTTAATGGTTTGGTATGTTATGAAATAAAATTCAAAGTCAAGAGTTAAAAATGTTTTTATAGTTTTATTTAAATTGATCTTTTCCTGCTTGATATACGTTGTCTCAGAATTTTAACTATTGGATGTCTACAAATTTTTTCTTTTTTTTAATTCTTCTTAAAGGACAAGAACTAAGTCAAATACGACCCTATGTGCCAGAAGATGTTAAAGTGAATCAAGCATGAACTACACACATCTTTCACTTAATAACTCCCAGCCCAGTGCTGGGTGTCTGACCTCAGACAGAACAGAAGACACTGCAGCAATGAAAAATGTTACGAAACAACTTGAAAACAGACTAAGTATTTATGATTTTATGAAAATGCAGGAGATTTTTATGGTAAGTGAATTTCCTAATTAAAATATTAATTGAAAGGATTTTGAGTTGCTTATCAAGGAAATATAGAAAGCATTATCAATTATGCTTATATTGCCATATGGTATCAAGAAAAGTGGGTTTGTGTCTGCATAAGGAAATATAGGACATAGAAACAGACAAAATTCTCTTAGCTGGGTGTGAATCTAAGATTAGGATAAGAAGCGATGGGCTTAGAATGCAGCAAGGGAGGTTTAGGTTGGACATTAGGAAAAGTTTCATAACTGTCAGGGTAGTTAAACACTGGATAAAATTGCCTATGGAGGTTGTAGAATCTCATTGGAGATTTTTAAGATCAGGTTAGATAAACACCTGTCAGGAATGGTCTAGATAAGTAGTTCTCAAACTAGGGCTGCTGCTTGTTCAGGGAAAGCCCCTGGCGGCTGGGCCAGTTTGTTTACCTGCCACATCCACAGGTTTGGCCAATTGCAGCTCCCACTGGCTTGTGGTTCACCACTCCAGACCAGTGAGGGCTGCGGGAAGGGCATCCAACATGTCCCTCAGCCCGTGCTGCTTTCTGCAGCCCCCATTGGCCTGGAGTGGCAAACCACGGCCAGTGGGAGCTGCAATCGGCCGAACCTGCCGATGTGGCGGGTAAACAAACTGGCCCAGCCCGCCAGGGTCTTTCTCTGAACAAGTGGCGGACCAGCTTTGAGAAGCACTGGTCTGGATAATACTTAGTCCTGCCACGAGTGCAGGGAACTGGACTAGATGACCTCTTAAGGTCCCTTCCAGTCCTATGATTCTATTATTAGAAATACTAGTCAAATAAAAAACAAACAAACAAAAAACCAGAAATCAGGAATAATCTCACTGCCTAAAAGTGAGGCAACCAAAGAAAGGTTTATCTTTTTTCTTTCCCAGGAGCGGCTTTAAATAAAACTCCCGTACGTATTCAACATGACACAATACAACCCTACCTTTAGGCAAACAAAGAGCCATTGACCTAGCACTGCTTTTCAGGAAGCCATGCTACTTCTCTGTGCAGCCATGACTCAGGCAAATACTGACCACAATTAGAGATGAGCCAAAATTGGAAACTTAGATGATTTTGAACCTCTTCCAGTTTCAGGCAGATTCTGTGGTTCAGACTTAAATTCCTGGATTAGAACCCACCCCATCTGTTTTGGTGCTGTATAGGATCTAGGAGAGAAAGGGGCCTGTTGTCTGGTTGAGAAGCAGCCAAAATACCATGAGTAAATGGTGGAAATCATATGAAAATACCTGATCTCATGAGATTTCTGCCCATTTGGAGCTGAAATGTCACAAAAACATCTTGTGATTTTGGGAGTCGTTTCATTGGAGTCTTGATTTGCTCCTAAATCTGAGACCTGTAGGCTAAGGGTAAATTCTGATGCCAGTTACACCAGCATAAAATTGGAATGTCTCCACTGACTATAGTGGTCTCGGGATTTACAGTTTCTCCAGATTATTCCTGTGTAAATTAAATCAGAATCTGACCCACTTCCTTTTCAGTCTATCTCTAATCATGACATCTGTTGTTGGAGTGCAGTGGGCAAAACATTTCCATGAAAAATAATGAAATTTGCAGTGGCCCAGTTGCCTTGAGACAGCTAGACAGTGCTGTTAACTGCTATGCAGGTTTCCTGGGCTTGAGGCCCCCGTCCATGTCACACAGCAATAACCCTTTCCCTGAGCTGACTATGAAGGGGCTCTGATATGCGCCTAAGGGTGTCCCAGTCAATGGTCAGATGCAAAATTATGACAAAGACACTGGGATTTAGGAGGTTGAGTGAAGAGGGAACAAAAAGGGATATTTTTAGGGAGAAAAAATAGAGTTGTTCAGAGTTCCAACTTAGATTCAGCGTTTTCCTATCCTCAGACAGAATAGCTTTTCTTGATGGTAAATAGGTTCTTTTGGGTGGGCAGCCCTATTAGCAGTTGCCATCAATAATCTCGACAGGAGCTGCATTCATAAAGCTGAGTCTTAGGGCTTGTCAACATGGTGCAGGAAAGTGCTCTACAGGGGTGTGATTTGTAGAGCTCTCTAACTGCCTCATGTAGACTCTGCTGGCATGCTCTTTTCAATACCTTTTAATGTGCATCCAGCAGGGTCTACATGGGCTAGTTAGAGCACTCTACAAGTCATATTCCTGCAGAGTGCTTCACTGCATCATGTAGACAAGTCCTTACATAAAACATGGGCTGCATCCATGAAGCAGTGTAGCGAGGCAGTCACCCTGCTCCATCTCTGAAAGGGTTAAAAGCCAGCCCTGGGAGACAACTGGAGCTGAGAGTCAATTGGAGAAGGCTGGGAGGCAGCCAGTCAGGGCTTGCCAAGCCAATATAAAAAAGGGAAGACCAGAAGGGGTAGTCAGTATCTCTCTAGCTTTTGAGAGAGATGGACCTAACTGCCTGAAGGAGCAAAGAGTACCTTGGACAGAACAGTACTGGAGAAGGGGCAGACTGAGCTGTGGAGCTCAGGCCTGGTGACCTCCCAGGCTGAGGCCTGATAGGAAGGCCTAAGGAGGTACTGGGGTTAAGGGAAAGGCAGCAGATCCAAACTCCCTTGCTGATGATGAGTGGCCAATTCAGACTGCAGTTTGCCCCTGAGGGAAGGGGCTAGATAAGGACTAGTAGTGGGTCACTGAGGCAAGGTGGGCTTAGGGGATTGAAGTGCTTGACCGGTTACAAGATGACACAGAATTAGTAATGAGTGGTTTTGTGCCTTAGAGCACTGGTTTGGGATTTGAAAAATCTGAGATTTATTCTTGGTTCTGAGAGACTTAATTATTAAGGTACTCAGATATGATAATTATGAGGAGTGGAGTGGGAGAGAAAGTGCTCAGATAGATAAAGGGGCAAAGTAGCCCAAAGAAGAGAGCCCTATGACACTGCAAAAGGAAAAATACCCGTTTTTTGTTTGTTTGGGGAAGGGGTGTTGGGTGCAGTATAATTCTCCTTTCACTTGCAGTAGTGTATATCTGGAATAACTCTGAGGAAGTTGTCAGGGATATACCAGTGTAAAACTGGTTTAAATGAGAGGAGATTCAGGCTTGATAGCTCTATAAGAATAGCCAAAATGTTCTAAACCTACTTGAATAGGCCTCTGTGAAACCTAAGTGCTGAAGTAGAAAAAATCTGAACTGAGTCTTACTTACAGTTTATATACTGCTGTGAGTAATGGATGTTTTCAGGTAAACTATTCCTGCGCCCTATTCATTTGCACAGAAATGTTTCCTGTCACTCAATATCTAACTAAGAACTCCAGAGGTGATCTGAGCTGACTTTTCAGAGCAGAAATATGGTTTGCCCACTTCATTAGATTGTAGATTTTGGCACAACAGAACTTTATTTTAAGAAATACAAGCAATAATATCACCTGAAGATGAAACTGAGGATCAATCTGTTGACCCCTCTTCTGTGTGGAGGAACTTCTCATGAACATGGAAGCAACACTGCTGTAATTTCCTGCCAAGATACAGTACAATAAATACGGAAGCAGCAGGCATTAGCAGAACAACACCCAAGGAAGGTACAGCTGAGGCAGAGGAAGCTATTGTAATCACGTACTTCATTAGACCCAAATTAAACCACCTGCCTGACACAATGGAATAATTAGATCTCAAAAATTCTATCTAACCAACCATCGCTTACTGAGATTATGGGTGACCCCACACTAGTGCTTTATCTGCAAGGACGTTGAGCCCCGCAGGACATGCTCAGTAATTGCACTAGGTGCTTCACAGGGATTAAGAGAACTTCTCTACTATTGCTCTTCATTTGCCAATTACCAATATCGACACACGTTATAAGATACCAGTTTAAAGTGTGCATAGCTACCATTTCCTCCAATACAGACTATACATTGCATGTACAAAATGCAAGAAAGACAGACAAGGATCAAGTACAAACATCTTGACAGATCAGAGAGCCTTTATTTAGTGATTGCAACACAAAATCATTGGTTTTAGCTTCACATGATACAAAGTTGCCTCTGAGTGTAGTTTTTTGCTTTTAAGGCAAAAAAGCACTTGTGGTCTTTGGGTCTTAATGTTCAGGGCAGATGGACTAGACTGCATTTGGATCCCCTTCCTCTCTGTAGCCGTGCTGTGCTAGGCAATAGCTTTACCTCAGGGGTATAATTTTTAGTGCGGGCTTCATATTTGTTTCCAGTTGCCCTGCTTTTGTGGCCTTTGAGACTGCTTAAAATGGATGGAGTTCATTTTGTGCAACATACACCTGCAAACTACCATTTATTTTCATAGCTACAGTCACTGGGTTTCCTTTTGTATGAGTTCAGCCTAAGAACCACAATTTCTATTTCTCTCCAGACTATCAGTCACTTTCCTTTGAGCCTAATTTTGGGAACAAATGGAATGGTGCATCACCTAACATGCTTAAGATACATAGACTTTACTGTGGGTATGGTCCAGCTGCAACCAACCATCGTTTGTTTACCTCCAAGCTATCTGTCACTTTGAATCACATTTCTGGAACTCAATTTGCAGAGGGTTGCAATTTGCTGAGTCACCTTTAGTAAGTCTAATTGTGTAATTTTATATCTATCTAAAAACATGCTTTAGATGAGTCTTTTCTGAGAGTCTTGTGAGTGATATGGAAGCAAATTTCAACCACATTAAATGTTGTTTGATAAATTATACTCTCAAATGCATTCACTCAATTATTAGTACTTCTGGCCACTCATATTCATCAAAATAACTTGTAGGAAACAATTACTTAAAATGAAGATAAACACATTAGCCTTTACATTTATATTCTCCTCTGATTTGAATCCTCCAAAATAGTCTCTTGTTTGATTCTCTAGGTCAGTGGTTCTCAAACTGTGGGGACCCCAAAATGAGTCGCAACCCCATTTTAATGGGGTCGCCACAGCCAGCATTAGACTCGCTGGGACGCAGAGCTGAAGCTGAAGCCCAAGCTCCATCCCCACCCAGGGCAGCGGGGCTTGGGCTGCGACCCTCTCTCCCCTGACCCAGGGCATCAGGGGGTCACGGCGCAATGAAGTTTGAGAACCCCTGCTCTAGGTTATCTACAGTCTTGCCTTATTGCCTGTTTCCAGTATTACATAGGTTTGTATTGTACATCAATTAATTTTTATACAAAAAATATAGGATTCAAATCTAGTTTCCACTAAAATCTATTGGAATTTTGGTACTGTGGAAACAGGATAAGACCCCAGGTTTCTAATTCATATTCCAGTATGTGCACAAATAGGTGGTGCTAGTAGATTCACCAATAGTTAAGATTGCAAGACACTTTCCATTATAAGACCCTGTTTTCAGTTGCTTATAACTTTGCCAAACTTTAACTGTTGAAGCTGAAATTTCCCATGTACAGGCAACCTTAACTCTGACTTTTCATAATTTTTGAATGCTTGACTTTGCAACCTTAATAATGTTCTTCGATCTCCTTTGCGTGTGTTTGTAATACATACATAAATCTAAAAACAGTGGGCTTTGATGGTACTACCTGGAATGTGGATGGGAAGACCTCTACTTGCTAAGAGCCCTTTTGATGGGCTTGGCATTATAGTTTAATGCAGATGGAACTTAAAATGATTTTTGGTATCAATTGTAAAATATTACCACATTGTTGAAGTGACCCCTTTGCCCACAGCAAAAGTCTGTACAAGTCTCAGAATTTTTCAGTAGAGGAAACCCAACTTCTTTTATTGAATGCAACAGTAATAGGAGCAAAAGGATGACGACTTTGGTTCTATATGTGTCTTTGAGCTGTTGGAACGGAGTTTGGAAACCCAATGCTATTTACATCTGTCATAGATGACATGCCTAGAAACCTTTCACTGACTTCCAGTATTCCCATTCAGTTAGGGCTGCCAATTTGAACATATAAGTGAACCCATTTGACGATGTAAAGTAGGACCCTCCTCCCCCCGCCCCCTCCTAAAAAAAAAACCTTTACCATTAATAGACCTAGGAAATGAGAAAGTTGGAACATTGTTTTAAATGCTATAATTAACCAAAATATTTTAAAAATGTACCTTACAAATATTGTAAAACTGAGTGTCAGTGCTTTTTCTTACTAAAAGAGCACCCAGTTTGGCTGGCCGTGTTAGTTTAAGAACATCGGTTTCCAGACTCAGAGTTCCATACCTGGACCACTAGGGCACATTGTTCTCATGTTCATGTCTTAGAATAATAAATACTTCACTCAACTAGTAGAACTGCTAAACTTGCCCTCTCACCACCCCCATATTTTGGGAAAAAATATTCTAAATTTTAAAGTTGTTTATGCTCAACAACTATGCTGGATCAAACAGGACCCAGATTTTGTTTTTTTCTGGATGTTTTGTGAAACATTTAAATAATTGTTTAATTAAAACCATGATGGAAATTATTAACTAATGGTTTTGATAAATGAAAATGGTCAACCGTTGGAGTAATGGGTTTGATAATGTTTTCAATAAAAATGTGCATTAAAAAGTTTAGCAAAACAAAACATTTTGGATGAATTGACAATTTTTTGCAAACTTTTCCATTTTTGAAAAAAAGAGGTAATTTTGCAAATTTGAAAAAAATGTGGACCAGCTCCATTTTTCCCAGATCCTTTATTACTGAAGTCAATTGGAATTTTGCTGTTGATTTTATTGGAAGTAGAATCAGTCCCTAAATGAATAGTCTCATTGCAGCCAATGAAAATCGCATCCTACATGTGTCAATATGTGATACTCAGATCAAGACGGGCATTGTCGTGGCATTTTTTAATAAATGCCAAACTGCAAATACTTTGATATAAAAACACTAAGATCACCTGCTGAATGCCTAGCACAAGTGGTTCATTTCCCCCCCACCCCCGTGAGAAAAATTACAGCTCTGTTCTTGACAGTGTCAGCAAATCAGAGTAGTATCACAGGATTTATTTCCTGTTTTAAAGGAGTTCAGTGAAGTCAAATCAGATACTATCATGTGTGAGACAATTGGAAATGACAGTTGTAGATTGCCAAGTATCTTTTTTTTTTTTGGATGTAGTGGGCTGTTAGAATTTATAACTGATGTTAACATAAAAATGTAATTGCTGGGATGGATACTTAGGAGAGAGCATGCATTTAATAGAGATCTTTAAGAACACAAGTTATATGCTTTTTTATTAAATATTCATGTATGCTCTGTACTGCCATACTTCTAGGTATGTGCACCATAAAGTTTGTGCCAATGTTCCCTCCTAGATTTTTTTTTTTTTTTTTTTTTAAAAAGACATACCTGTACCAAAGAGTGACTGTCCCTGGCACTTCCTGAGGTTTCCCAGCACATTAACCACATTCTGAACATTAACATCAATATACACTTGCAGAGAGGAAGAATAGACAGGGTCGGCACTTCCATTTAGGTGTAGGGCGCTAGGATTGGGGGGGGGGCGGCATTTTGCCACCCTCGGCGGCAATTCGGCAGTGGGGGGTCCTTCCGCACTCCGGGTTTTCGGCGGCAATTCTGCGGCGGGTCCTTCACTCTCTCCGGACCCACCGCCAAAGTGCCCCGAAGACCGGGAGCGTGGAAGGACCCCCGCCTAAGGGACCAAAAACCCTGGTGCCGCTCCTGAGAATAGATAACCTTGTGGTTAAGGCACTGAACTAGGACTCATAAAATCTGAGTTTTTTGCCATAAAAGTCCTGCATAACCTTGGATAAATAACAATCTCTGTATGCCTCAGTTCCCCATCCACAAAATAGGAGCTAACAATGCTTCCTGCCTCCCTCTCTTTAGACTGCAAGGTAGTGACTCCCCAGCTTTTTGCTGCCATGACCATATTTTGATGAATTATTTCTTCTTGGGACCCCAGACAGTGTGGAGGATGCCATTTTGAATAGCAAAATGGCATACTCCACAGTGTGACCTCACATGCATCATACATGTGAGGTCATGCTATGAGGCGCAAAATGGTGTCCTCCACACACTAGATATTGCCACGACCCCATCTGCTGATGGCATGAACCCATTTGGGGTTGCAACCCACAGCAGTGGTTCCCAAACTGTAAGTTCTTTTGTGCAAGGGCTACCTCCTATTGTGTATTTTGTACAATGCCCAGCATGACATGGCCCTGATGTCAGTCAGGGTTTGTAGGCACTGCCACTATAAAATATATTAATAAAACTTCCTTTCCTAGGAATGCACATAGGCAAGATTTTATAGGTGCCATAAAGACAAGACTTTGAGGGCCAATGAGCCTGCTACACTTTTAAATAGCTCTGAATAAAAGTCTTTAACAGGATCAATATCATTGGTAACTTCCATAAAGGTAAATAATTTACAGCAGGGGAAACATTCAAAAACTATATGGTGTCATCTAACTATACTGCAGATAGCAATATGACAAAGAATTTTTTTCATCTGGTGAGCTGAAACAGGCTCCTGTATGGACTATGCAGCCAGAAGAAGTCAATGAAGCAACTAATGAGAAGATGATATACGCCCAAATCTGCAGAAATTTTACATCTGAAGAGTGAGATTCTGTGTTGTCTCTAAGGGGGACAGCACAGAACTGTAATCCAAGGGAAGGAGGAGGCTAAGGTGGCTTTAAATCTTCCTGATCTGGGTGTGCTTCCTCTGCCCGTGCCGCTTCCCACAGCTCCCATTGGCCTGGAGCGGAGAACCACAGTCACTTGGAGCTGCAATCAGCCAAACCTGTGGACACGGCAGGTAAACAAGCCGGCCTGACCCACCAGGGGCTTTCCCTGAACAAGTGGCAGCCTAGTTTGAGAACCGCTGCCCTAGAGGACTAAGTGATGGCAGCCTGCTCAATGGACTGCAAGGCTACCTGTCCTCAGTGCTGTGTGCTGCATACCTGGACACAACCATCCCATCTCCATCCCCACCCCTGGTACGCCTGTTTAACTCTCAGCCTGGTTTCTGAAGGGGTCTTCTAGAGGCAGCCTTATAGCTGGCATTCACAGTGCTTGCACCAGAGGAATCCTCATGCAGCTGGCAGCAGCAAATGTATAGGTCTATGATTTAGCCATGGTGGCCAGAAGAATGGACTTGAATCTCGAACAGTCCCTCGCAAGTCTTCTTCCTTTGGCAAGAGTCAGTCTGGGAGAGTGACACAGGCTGACACTTTCCTGAAATAGCCTGACTGAACTTTACTGAGTTAAGTTAAACCTTATTGAATTAGTTTTAATACCTTTAGGGTCCACTGTATTAAAAATGCAATTGGGTCACTTTCTGCATTAGTATGTGCTATGAGAAGGCGGTGTCCCACCTCCTGCCATCTTGAAAGCCAACTCAATGAGAGCTCAGGCTTCATCAGTGGTGTTTCTGGCCCAGGTCCCTATCCAAGACATCTGCAGAGCAGTGACCTGGGCATTGGTACATACTGTCTCATCCTACTATGCTATTACCCAGCAGGCTGGTGATGATGCCAAGTTTGGCAGAGCAGTGTTTCAATCCACATGTCCAGGAACTCTGAGCCCATCTTCTCGAGTACCTCTTGGGAGTCATGGAATAGACATGAGCAAGCATTCGAAGAAAAAATGGTTACTATCTTTTCTGTAACTGTTGTTCTTCAAGATGTATTGCTCATGTCTATTCCATGACCTACCATCCTACCCCTCTGTCAGAGTTAGCCGGCAAGAAGGAACTGAGAGGGTGCAGGGCTAGCTGGGACCCTTATACCAGTGCATCTGTGCAAAGCACCATGGCACTAGAGCTGGCCTGATGGATACCACTGAGGGAAAAATCTCTGGCCATGGTGCACGCTCACCTAACGTGGAATGAGAAACACATCTTCAAGAACAACAGTTACGGAAAAGTTAGTAACCATTTTTTCCTCTCTCATCTCTCTTTTTCTAACTGTTCATATTCTTTAAGAATATGATGTGAGCGCTCAATGTTTAAATGGAAACAAAATCTGCATCTGTTTCTGTGCTCTGTTAATTGTAAAATACATAGAAAATTATTATTTTTATATTAAAGTAACACCTAGAGGTCCCAACAAAGACTGTGGTCCCATTATGCTAAGTGGTATGCAAATACAGTGAGACAATCCTTGTTTCAGACAGTTTACAATATAGACAAGATAGACAGAGAGTGGGAGGGGAAAGGCCAAAGGACTTGTCTAAGGACACTGGCAGAGAAGGAAAGAGAACACTGGATTGAGCCTCAAGAAACCTAGGTTCAATCTACTAGACTATGCCATCTCTTACTAGGCCAGCCTGCTTCTCTTTAAAAAAAAAAATACACCATTTGATTCCATGAATACTTCAAAGCATGGGCAGTGGGTCACACAGGCAGGGGGAGGAATTGCCTCCCCAAACAGCCAGGCATGACCCTGCTCCCTGCTGTGATGCTTCCTGTGTGTGGCTGTGGCTCCAGTCCTCCTCCCGGCTCTGAGTCCAGTCCCCCAGTGCGCTGGGGCCACCTGCCTACCTGCGCTCTGGAGCTGGAGAGGCTGGGGCCACGTGCCGCCTGCCTTTCTGGTACTCCTTTGGGGCTTGCAGGCTAGCTGCGGGAGTGGGCTGATGGCCACAATGCATGTGTGTGCGGGGGGGGTGGCGGCAGTGGCTCTGGGCTCCGGTTGGGAGGGGCTTGGCTCCAGCGGGACTTCGGGCAGAAGGGCTGGGGCTGGGGGCTAGCCTCCCCCAGCGGCGGTTCACGTGCTGCCCATGCTTCAAAGCCTGTGTTACTCTAGACTCTTAGGCAGAAAACCATCCAGAAAATGATATAATTGAAACTTGAATAACTAGTAAAACCACTGATGTGGGAAGGAAAAAAACAAATCCTCCAACCTTCCATCAACCTGCAGTCTAGTTACATGCTGTCTGCCTCCTTACAATCTTTCATTAGCATACCATGTTCAGTGGATGGTGGAAATAGCGGAGGAGTAAGATAAACTGGTGCATCTGTGCTGGAAAAACATATCAATATACTTGAGAGTCTGTTCACAGTAGCTGGCAGTGATTCTGCTGTACGTATTCATTTAAAATATATATTTAGTAATTGAGTCAAATTGACCAGAGAAGCACAGAATCAAAAGATGGAGAAAACAAAAGGAAGGTATAGCAATAGAGAGAGTACAGTAGAATCCTTCTCACTGGGGTACCTCAATAGACAATTTATCCTGATTCTGGAAATACTTAAGCTCATATAACTATTCATGTGCTTAAAATTGAGCACGTGCCTATGAGTTTGCAGGATCAGGGCCTAAGAGATGTGCCTGTTAAAAAGGAAAATCTTGAAATAAAAGACTTCAGTGAATCTTTTTTTCAAAAAAATCTTTCTATTCAATAACTCTTTAAATGAAGTGTGTGTAGCTCTCTCTCTGTACTGCACCTTTAAATTTCCAAGCTATGCGATTCTTTGCGGGGATGGCTGGTATTCTGGGAGTCCCATGCTAAAAAAGGAGCAAACTCTTTCTCATGTCACATTTTAACATCTCAGTGAATTGAGACCAAATTGGGTAAATGCAAAACATATCCCTGGAGATGACTGTCTCATTTACATGGCAATGTCTTGATGCTAAACACATCACAGTGGGAAAATGTTAAATTAGCTCCTGTATTAATATTACATTAAGATGTAAATATATAATGCTGGGAAATGCAAGACTGGGAATGGGTACAGAACTTTTCATTTCTAAGCTGCTGCCATCAATCCTCCCTAGGCTGAAAGTGTAACCATCTGAGGGATGTTAGGTATCCCAATGAGATTCTCAAGGTGCGTGCGTGCATTGGAGGGAGGGGGGTGGGCTCAGCCCTGTTTCTGATGCACAACTGTTCACCACATCACCATTGCAAATCTACATCTTTGTGGTCGGTGTCAGCAAAGGCTCTAGCCAAGTGGATGGGTATGGAGACAGACATATTTGCTTATCCTGAGAGCTTGTCCCCAAGGTCACGTTTCAGGCAAGTTGGCAGGGAATTTGCAGGATAAAGGTTGGTACCTCATTCCCTGTAGCTCACACCTTCTGGGGATACAGGATTGCAGACTCCAACTCTTTCATTTTGCAATTTGGCACTTGGCCCGAGTTTTAGGTTCTGGTCATCCGCAACTCCCACTGACCTCACTGTGGGCACCATGCAGCACTTTTGAATATCAGTCTACAAAAGAGGAGATCTCTGTACTCCTACACAAAAGTGAAATAAAAGTTCCTGTGTAAATACAAGATAATTTGCATTCTAGTATAGTGTGTCATTACTGTGAGACATGGAAAAACAAGATAGATAACCAAGAAATGTTAATGGGATGCAAATAGGAGAAATAATTAAACCTGATTTTCCACAAAGTTATTGTGAATTTACTTTTTTTTTCATTTTTTTACTTGCTATAAAAACTGTCATGTCAGCCTCTGCTGGATTTTTCAGCAACTAATTGCAATAGTGAGCTTGCATAAGGCATTGAGTTCATAGCCTTTTTTTTTAAAAAAATGTAAGTACACTTAATTTAATGGCATGAGAAAATTAATGGAATCAGAAAAAATATGCAGAGTTGACTGAATGGCTCAGGAGATTAGTAATAAGATGCAGAGTCTTCCAGCCAAGTTCGCCAGGTCAAATCCAGCCCAGTGACTAAAAATCACTACCATCTGACAGCTATTAAATAGTCCATATGAGAAGAATGTTTGGTCACAGGTGTCCACAGTTTAAAATGCACCATTGCAACTTTGTTAGCAGTCTCAGCAGCAGGACCGGCTTGAGGAAGTGTGGGGCTCAGTTTGAACAGTTTCGATGGGGCCCCAGCAGGGATGACTGAAAAAAAAAACACATGGGGCTTGTACTCACCGAGCAGTGCTCCGAGTCTTCGGTGGCGGGTCCTTCACTCGCTCCAGGTCTTCAGCGGCACTGAAGGACCCGCCGTCGAAGACCTGGAACGAGCGAAGTACCCATCATCGAAGTGCTGCCAAAGACCCGGAGCGCCTCTGGGTGAGTAAAAATTAAAAAGGCGCCTCTAGCCAGGGAAGGGATTCTCAATGGGCTTGGGGCCCTCTTAGGCATGGGGCCCGATTTGAGAGAATTGGAGGAACAGGCCTAAAGCCGGCCCTGCTCAGCAGAATTTTTTTTGGGGGGGAAGGGTGATGGGTAATATTCACCCCTGTGCAGAGAGCCACAAGGGTTAAGTGGTGCATAGGGCCTTGTGTTTGGTCCTCTGCACAAAGGAAAATTTTATCCTGGCTGTCTAGAGAACTGTGACTCCAGGGCTGTCAATCTGGTGTGTTATACAAATATTTCATTGTTAAAAAATCTACATGGCCCTCTTGTGAAGGGACAGACTCCTTTGATCAGGTTTTGTAAAATAGTTCATTATTACAGACAGAATGTGCCTTTAGACACCACGAATAAGATTACTACTTGCTGTGTGGCAAATCTATGTTTATGTTTACTAGCAGGGGCACACCAGTCCAACTACTGTTGTCTCACTCTGTCCTTTTTGAAGTCTCCAGGTTTAAACGGAAGAGTGGTCATGACCAGAGAAGAGTTCACAGAGCAGATGTGTGCAGTGATCAGACCAAGTACTAAAGAAGAATTTGGTGAGATGTTTGATAAGATAGATGTGACCCGAGATGGTATCATTGACTGGGACAAAGTGACCTCTTTCATGCTCTTAGACCTTAATGAGAAGGATGAAGGAACGAAATCATCAGTTATCTCCCAGTGGAAGAATCTTCGACTTCTTTCACCCATCCACAAAGATATTATTCAAAATGTAACTTTTTTGAAAGGCTCCAGCTGTTACCTGACTGTAAGTAGAAATGGATTGCTGGGAGTCTGGGGAGAAAACTTAAAGCTACAGAGAACTCTGCAGATTACTACAGAAGCTGTCAAACTGAAAGATCTGTGGGTGACAACGCTGGTCTCGCTAGGAAATGTAAACAAGGTATAAACCCCCTTTTTTAAAAAGTCTGTTAGAACTTGTAAAATATCAGATTGATAACCACTGAAGTTCTCTGGTTATTCGCCAGGCCAGTACAGCATGAGGAATGATGATGAGTATTACACTTTTGTCAGATGGTGAATGTCAGCCAAAAGTGCTGGGTTCAAAGTCTGTAGAATGCTTCTTGGCAAATAAGTAAACCTGCTCAAGCCAGCACCCAGAAACCTGGGGAAACTAAATTCACCTCCCTGGGTGCCCTTAACAGGAAGAACTTCCACACACTCAAACACTTTAGACTGCGCAGAAACAAGGAAATCTTTATTAAGGGAAAGGCAAAGGTCATAAGCTTGGGAAACATAGCAACAAAATAGATGTGTAGATAAGGGTAAAATACCCACCCCTTCCAGTAGCTTTGGCAGTAACTCTGGGTAACTCCCTTGCCACCCAGCTTACACAGTTAAATAAGGAAGTTCCACTCATGTCATTAGGTCCTGGGGTATCTTCTGTGACCTTCAGAGAGTCAGACATCCCCTCTTTTAAATCTTATTCCAGTCCCATTCACACTTGTGGCCCATCCCAAAACTGCCGTTCTTCAGGTCAAGGAAAGTTTGAAAGGACTCCCTCTATAGCACCTTAGATCAGCCAGAAAGGGGCACTTTTCAAAAACACTAGTATTCTCTCCCCCTGTCTACACCTTGCTGAGAGTTGAACGTGCTTCGTTATTGCTTTCAACCCATGTTATCCCAAAAGCTGACACCATAAATGAGCCCTGGTCTACACTACAGACTTTTGTTGGTGTAACTACGTCGTTCCGGGGTTTGGAAAATCCACACTCCTGAGCAGTGACAGTAACTAAACTCCTGGTGTAGACAGAGCTTTGTCGATGGGAGGGCTTCTACCCTCAACACAGCAACTGCCTCTCAGGGAGGTGGAGTACCTATGCTAATGGGAGAAGCTCTCCCGTCGGCATGGATAGCGGCTTGGCTAAGTGCTATGGTGGCGCAGCTGAACTATGTTGCTGAAGCGCTGTAAGTGTAGACAAGCCCTATATCCCATAACACTAACAGCGGACAAGCCACATATTCTATATTAAATGGAGCCCCATATGGTTACCTTGTCTCAGAATGATATCCCCTAATAAAGCTAAGCGACATTTATGAAGTCAAGCGTAAAGGGGATAGCAGTTCCAATGCTCAGATACAGGTAGGATCTGTAAAAGTTTGGAAGTCAATCACTGGATTTGCATGCGGTACATTCAGATATGTTTTAACTAGTTACCATATCTTGACTAGGGCTGGATGAACAATTTATACTCTTCAGGGAAATTGTAACCTTTTGTTCAGTGCCTAAATTGTCAGAACACATTGCAACTTTCTCACTTTTAATCTTTAGTCAAAATGATACATTAGATCATATTTGCAGATAAACCTTGGTTCATAGTTCATTTGCTCAGTTTGTTGCAAGTATTTGATATTAAAAAAACTGAAGCTGTTTTGACTGGACATACAGGTCACTGGGTTGGGGCAGATCCCCTGCTACATTCGGCTCCCAGTGGTACAGCATAATGTGGAACTCCCTCAGGGAACCAGTTATGGCATCCTGATTCTCTGCCTTGGTCCAAGCACAGGTTAGCGCAGGTATGTAGGGCCCTTATGCTGGCTGGGAATAGGCTGAACACACAGTTTTACTGAGAGGAAGTTTCCAGCCTTTTGAATCTTCTCTAGTAAGTTTTTGCTGCCTGCTCTGGCTGGATGAGAGTAACTTTTAGTATCAGGTTTGCATAATTTTAATACCTGCAATTTTGAATTTAAAGTTCACTTTTGGAATGAACGTTCCTGCCAGCCAATTTGGTTGCTAGAATACAAAAAGGGAACCTAAAGGAGTTTTAAATGTAGGCTGTGTTATTCCAGAAAATAATTGGAGATTTTTTGTTGCAAATTTGTCTTGCTATAATTTTGACCAGTTCATTAAAGATTATATATAATCTGTTCTATGTTAAAGGATATTTTAAATGCTTAATCTAGCAATGTGGTTCTCCCCTCCCCATCTCCTTCCTCCAGATAGCTGTTGCTTTTACAAGTAAAGAGATCTGCTTCTATGATCTGAATTCCAAGCAAGGGTTGTCTTGTCAGTACAGGCTGCATGGCCTTCAGGGAACAGTGATATGTATGGACTATTGGTATAACCCTCATGATGGAGATGAAGCTATTCTAACATTGGGGGATGTCTGTGGACAGGCAAGTATGGTATAAAGAAGACTAAAAGGTTGGCACAGAGAGTTCCCTATTTCTCAGCAGATAATGTTTATTAGTGGCTGAATCATATAATTGTATCATCATTATACTTTGTCAGATAGTTATGGAATTTTCACCCTGGATTTGTTTGAGTAGTAACAGCAATCTAACATTGTAGCGACTGATAAAGTCAGAAAGCCGGCCCATTCTTGAATAAAATGCTAAAGTAAATGACGATATTAAAAAAAATTCCAAGTAGCACACACTGATACTATGCACAGTATTACATATGAAAGGGCAGAATATAGATTATTGCTATGTTATAAAAGTCTTAGTGGTCACAGACAGAAATGACCTCTTGGAGCATTTAGGCCACCTCCTGCCAGTGTAGAATTATTCCCTACAGTGCATTTTCTACTATTTTGTCCAGCAATGTGATTCCTACCTCCTAGCTTGAAAGATTGAAGTCACAGCTTCACTACTAAGGAGTGTCTCCTACTATTCAAAATAAATTGTCTCAACTGCATCCCATTACTCAGTCATACACCTTATACTGCACTAAAACAGTCTGTTTCCAGACTATGTGCTTACTCCTGTCAATTGCTTTTAGATTTGTCACCCCCTTATTTGTCATATAGCCAAACTATACACATTTAGCTCTTTTAATCTCTGCTCATAAGCAAATCCCTGCAGCCTCGTTAAAGAAGATAGCCATAGCAATAATACTGGAACTCAAATATCTGCAAGTTATGAATTTGTAATAAGGTAGAGAGTTTGTGCTGTATTCAATTTAGCTACCTTGCTGTCGGCAGTGGTGGACACCACCTTGTACAAAACCCCAGTTTGAGCAGCCTCAGTCAGTCCGTGACTAAAGTCATCAGTGGCTTAAATTAAATCAACTGGGGGGAAGAAAGGCACAGTCCATAAACATAATATAAACAAGTCAAAAAGCACTTTATCGGTAGGGCTTCTACTTCTATCATTCTCCCTTGTACTTCCAAAGGTTTTTAAGTCCTTCAGAGGCAGGCTAATGCTACTGTTCTGGCAGAAAGTTGTTATCCTGTGAAGTTACAAGTTCATCTACCACCCTCCTTACCCCTCACCCTGCCTTTATACTTGGGTTTGTCCTTATTAACTACAGCCGGTGGTGGCATGTTTCTCCATAATTGACATTTCTCCCAGATGAGCTGGCCTGGGGCAGTATTTGCTGTCTGCAGGCAGAGAATGTTCTTAATCTCTTCCTGCCTCCATTTGGTATGGGGTGTGTAGGTCACCCCCCTCCCTTTTTTTTTTTGGTTAAATAAAAGTTATTTCTTTCTCAGGTTCAAGCCATTTCCTTTACTACTGCTCTGATCTCTTTGTTTGAACGACCTGCTAGCTCTGCTGAAGGTGAAGAAGCAACAGTGACCATTAGCTGGCAGGAGCTGATCTCTGGGTATCACAAATGCTGTTATACGTTAAAGCACAAACTTCATTATAAAGACTGGGTCAACCAAGGTACTGAATCTGAAAGCTTAAAAAAATCCCTTGCTGTATGTCATAATTATATTCATTACTAAAAGCTGATGGTCCGCTTGCTTTGAGAAGCTATTGCTAATTGCATGTCTAGGGAAACTGGTACTGTATCTATAGTAATGAGTATCACTAATGCTGGGAGAATTATTTTTCCTTTGAAGGCTTTCTGCTGTACACAGTTCATCTTTGCACCTGAACTCTCATGCTGAGCAGAGGGAAGCAGTTGTGGTTGCCAGGATCTGTGTAACTGCAGCCCTGTTCTCTTCATAATAACTATTCTTTTCATGTCAAGAGGTTTGTGATGGTGTACACAGATCTTTTGGTGCCCCTTGGAAAGGATCCTGAAGCCCGGCCCCAGTAGTGTCTCTGACCAGACCCTGCAAAACAGTAAAAAGCTTGGGGCACTGGGGTTAATTTCTGGGCAGGTTCAGAGACAGCTCAGGGAGGTATTACCAGCTAATTAGGTACAGCTGAGGCCATTTTGGCTAAGCACCTTAAAAGACAGGAGATAATGACATACAGGGGACCAAAAGCCAGGACAGGGAGTTCTGTGGGAAACACAGGAGCTGCCTTATATGGTTTATGCATTTTGCATATTTTGAGTTTATGTGGAAAACTACCTGTATTGTTTGGTTAAAGATTTTTGTCAACTTGGGGTGCAGTGTGATCCTGGTCCCACTGAAGTCTGTGTCAATGCTCCCATTGACTTTAATGGAGCTAGCATATCATGTTTGTTGTCAGTTGAGGATAAACTAGAACACCCCAACTCAGGGAACGTGATGTGTGCTCAAACCTGTGAATTTCTTCTTTTGAAATTCTGCCTTAGTCCTATTACAGCTTGGTGCTGGGAGTAGGATATTGGATACCCTTTGGACAAGAGAGAGGCATCATCAAATAACTAGTACAATCGCAGCAAAAAGTGCAACAGCACTAGGAGTTGCTGCTTTAGAGGTTCATCACCCTGCCCCAAGAGGGATCTGGAAGATTACTTGGCCAGTAGGGTCTGTAGGTGACAGTATTGGGCTGAATCGGGGTATCCTCTGCGACTCACTGGTACAATTCTTGTCAGACCTGTTCCTCCTGATTCCCTACCGCAGTTGGGAGCCTGAAGGATGGATTGGGCCTCTTAGTAGTTCCAGATCAAGCTTCACTCAGTTGGAGACCTATTGGACTCCACTCCACTGGAACAACAAGATGGACATTCTGACAGTGAATGCGCAAATCTGGGTTCACTGGCAAAACTCTGGTTCTATGGAAGATGTAGCTTGTATAATAGAACACTATGTCCCTGCCTGTTGGCTTAACAGGCCCCTTCTCAGGTTTGACACCAATCCCACAAGAAGAGGCCAAGCACCTGGTAATCTGAGGAATCACTGGAGTTGTCAGGGGTATGGACTCCAAGAGAGGTCTCCAGCTGGGTGGCTGGAATCTTCACCTAGATATTCCCAAGGAATCACTGGCTATGGTTTCTCTAGGGGATCAGACCATGGGGTCTGACTCAGTAATTTATTTTTGGTGTGTGGAACCAGGGCAGATTAGCTGGGGTTTCAACTCCTAGAAATAATAAAAATCAGGCCAAAGATCCTTCAAATATACTTGCTCACTTCTCCTTCTCCTTGTGAGATTTTGGTTACAAGGATTCCCTGCCCCTTTCTATAAATTAAGCAGCTGAAAGTTTATTTGTATTCATGCACACCAGGCCTCTGGACACTGGTGTTTATTCCTGAGCAGCTATATGGACCAGACTGTGCAAACCCAGGGAGGTGCATGGGGGCTGTAGCTGTCTGTATGCCTGTGCAGGAGCTGAAAGGATGGGGGGAGTGGGCAGCTCCTTTGCACTTCCCCCCCAAGGACTCTCCCATGGATCAGTCAGAATCTCTCTGTGAGTATAAAGCATAGTCATGGTGTCTGGCTCTGGAACCTACCCTAAGAAAAGCCAGCATTTTCATAACTTCAAATCAGCTTAGTCATTTCATGTTAACATGCAAGCATTTCAAAGTGTGTCTTTAAAAATCTAGTAGCCCAAAACACTGTTTACCCCAGATGACCCTGTTAGCTGCTGGGACTAGTAGGGGCATGGCTTGTTCTCTGTGTTTTACTACATCTCGGTGCTGATAGGAACACATGCTCTCTTGTAGAGCTTTCCCTTTGCTTCCCCTGAATTCAAGGGTGGGGAACAGTTGCAGTCTCTGCACTGAGCATGTACACGGCTTACTCCAGGCACCCCAGGGTTGGACATCACTCTAATGGAGCAGGGAGCAGGCAAAGCCTATTGCTGCACCACTCCTACAACTAGCCATATGGAGTGGGCTGAGGTGTGTGGGGGGAGTGGGCTGAGGTGGGGGGGAAGCAGGCTTTCCAATGTTCATTCTGCCCCCAGCAAGGCAGACAGTTAGGAACTATGCCTCCCCCAGGTGCAATGCCTTCCTGAGCATCCCCTGGGCAGGTATGGCTCTCGCTTGCTTCCTACTCAGGCCTGTGCCTAACTGCCATAACTGGGCCCACAGGGAGAGCGAGTGCTTTTTGTTTTTAACTTCATAAATTCTGAGAGAAATGTGAAATGTTCTTGTACACCTATCTAAGTAACTGCAAATAAGGCATTTAGGTCTGCTTTTATTGACATGGGAGGCAGGAAGCATGAAAGATAAATCAGCAGGGTATTATAATGAATACCCATCTAGAGTACTGCACACATTCAGCATTTAGGACAAAGGCTGTAAAGTAATACAACATTCTGATCTAGTTGTAAATGGATCCTATTAAAGTGAGTTTATTGCATTCTGAGTTGTAAATGGATCCCATTAAAATGAGTTTATTGCATTCTGAAAAAGTAAGCAGTTATGCAGTTTGAGACTCAGGTCTGGTCTACACTATGCATTTAAACCGAATTTATCAGCGTTAAACCGATTTAACCCTGCATCCGTCCACACAACGAGGCCCTTTATATCGATACAAAGGGCTCTTTAACCCGGTTTCTGTGCTCCTCCCCGACGAGAGGAGTAGCGCTGAAATCTATATTGCCATGTCGGTATTGCCCCAAATTGACGGTATTGGCCTCCGGGCGGTATTCCACAGTGCACCATTGTGACCGCTCTGGAAAGCAATCTGAACTCGGATGCACTGGCCAGGTAGACAGGAAAAAGCCCTGTGAACTTTTGAATTTCATTTCCTGTTTGCCAGTGTGAAGCTCTGATGAGCATGGGTGGCGATGCAGTCCCAAATCCAAAAGGCTCCAGCATGGACCGTACAGGAGATACTGGATCTGATCTCTGTATGCAGAGACAAATCTGTTCTATCACAGCTCCGTTACAGAAGACGAAATGACAAAGCATTGAAAAAATCTCCAGGCTATGATAGACAGAGGCCACAGCACAGTGCTGCGTGACAAGCGTAACGGAAAGCCAAAGAATCAAATTGATGTCATGGAGTAGTGGAGGGGGTATTGAGGACTCCAGCTATCCCACAGTCCCCGCAGTCTCCGAAAAGCATTTGCATCTTGGCTGAGCTCCCAATGCCTGTATGGTCAAAACACATGTCCGGGCTGGTTCAGGGTATATCTCATCAATTACCCCCCTCCACTCCAAGAAAGAAAGGGAAAAAATCGTTTCTTGACTTTTTCATGTCACCCACGTTGCTACTGCATGCTGCTGGTAGACGCGGTGCTGCGGCACTGAACAGCAGCATCTTCTCCCCTCCCCTCCCCGTGGCAGACGGTACATATGACTGCTATTCATTGTCATATCAGCCTGTGAGTGCCTGGCTGGCCTCGGTGAGGTTGGCTGGGGACGCCTGGGAAAAAATAGGAATGACTCCCAGTCATTCCCGGCAGGTACAGAAACGGCTGGTAACTGTATACATAGCAACTGGGGCTGAGCTCCATCGCCCCCTTTTTCATGTCTAAAGAAAAGATTCGGTACTGCCTGGACATATCATAGCAGCGGGAGGCTGGGCTCCTCTCCCCCGCCCCACCATTTAATGTCCTGCTTGGACTAAAGAAAAGATTCTGTACTGCCTGGACTATCATAGCACTGGAGGCTTCTCCCCCTCATTTACTCACTAAAAGTCAGTGTTTCTTATTCCTGCATTCTTTATTACTTCATCACACAAATGGGGGACACTGCAATGGTAGCCCAGGAGGTTGGGGGAGAGGGAAGCAACAGGTGGGGTTGTTGCAGGGCACCCCTAGAATGGCATGCAGGTCATCATTTCGCGGGACCTGACATGGAGCGGCTGTGCTCTCTGGTTCTTGGTACACTGGTTTCTCTAGTACACTTGCCCCATATTCTAGGCAGGACTGACTCTATTTTTAGATAAAAGTAAAGGGGAATGACCTGGGAGTCAGAAATGATTGTTTGCCGTTGCTTTCATGGAGGAACGATTGAGTGACGACATTTATCCAGAATCACCTGCAACACTGTTTTTGCACCATCATGCATTGGGATCTCAACCCAGAATTCCAATGGGCGGGGGAGACTGCGGGAACTATGGGATAGCTACAGGATAGATACCCACAGTGCAACACTCCAGAGATCAACGCTAGCCTCGGTACATGGATGCACACCGCCAAATTATTGTGCTTTGTGTGGCCGTGTGCACTCGACTTTATACAATCTCTTACAAAACCGGTTTATGTAAAATCGGAATAATTCTGTAGTGTAGACACACCCTCAGAACACCTAGTAGTGTCTAGAAGGACTTTTTGCTCTATCTGCACACAGAAATGCATCATGCTGGGGCACAGATCCTGGCACTCCATTAAAGCAACGTATTTATCCAAATGGATGTATGGCATGGATTTCCTGATGTGCTCAGCTGCACCATACTTGGGGAGACTATGCAGCTGGTAGTGTCAAAAAGTACCTTCCAAAAGAGTTTCTCAAACCAGCTCAGGCTTCTTATTACTAGCCTGTGTTATCTAGTGCAACTCCCAGCAGAAGTAAAGAGCTCCTCTACCCTGTCCTACTGAGTGTTAAATCCATATTATTCTTCAATATGACCTGTGATGGCATCTGAATGACACCTCCAGGTAATTCTTGGGTTTGTCTTTCTCATCTCTTCTTCATTTTCTCGGCTGAACTATTATGTAGTGCTGCGTTGAACCCAATGTACATGCAGACCTAAATCTTGAGGTGCCTGAGCTCCAACATCTCCCATTTTAAGGTGAATAGTCTGCAAAAGCATTTCACGATTCTTCTGGATCAGCTGTATTATATCAATGCAATAAGTAATACTAGTGTTTACTGTTCCATCACCTGGCTGACCACTTCTTAGGTCTCTTTGTAATAAACTTGTATTTTCCTTTTTCTGTTTTCAGGCTAGTATGCTTGGTCTTGTCCTCACTGACAAACTCCAGATAATGTCTCCATTTTTTATTTGTTACAACCCCTGAAGGACATACAAACCACCACCAGAAAGACTCTTTGCAACACCTCTTCAAAGCTTCTCATATCTGATGAGTTCAGCCTCTCTTTAAGTTTGCATCTTGGAATTCTTTCTGTAGCCCTTCCTGGAACTGATTTTTTTTTTTACTGAGACCCCGTCAGTATTTTGGCATTCAAAATCGCATAATTAGCTGGTTTTAGTCTTGGTGCTTAGGCCTATTGAAGTCAATGGAATGGCTCCTGTTGACTTAGTGGTCTTTGGATAAAGCCTTTACTAAGGCTGATGGGTGAAATTCACTGTTGTGCAGAGGGCTAGCTCAAGGTCAATACACTACATAATCCCTATGTTGAGGATTTAAGTGGTGTGTCGGCCTTGCCATGGGCCTTGCTTAGGAGTGAATTTCACTCTATTTGTTAGTTACCACCCAATCCCCGGCTAAACAATTTCAGTTCAAAGTTCACTTCTTAACTGCTCCCAATCTATAGGTACTTTCCCCTGGATTCTGAATTGTCCATATAATTCTCTCCAAGCATCAGAATTTTTCATTTCCACTTTATCTTTAACAAACAAACACCTAAACCCTTCTCACAGAACCGCTCATGGAGCACTGTAATAGAAGTACATCCATCTTTACAGAAAGGATTTTTTCTCTCTTCTCGGATTGAAGATGTATAATTTTTCATTTTGAATGGAGAATATGTCAGATGTGGTATTAAATTATCTTGAAATACTGATCAAGGGGAGGTAGCGGGAGGAGGGAATTACACATACTCAAGGGGCTTTAAATAAGTGAGGAGGCCATTGTTGCTAACAAGTGGTTCATATATAAAAGAGGAGATGACAGAACACAAGAAGCCTCAAAGCAGTGCAATATGGATAGATTCCAAACATACCTGAGTTACCACAAGGACAAAGAAGTTAAGGAGGAAAAAAGAGAGAAGCATAAATAGAGGGAATAAATAGAAGCGCAACATTTCCAAATTATGTTGGATTCTTGAGAACATGCATGTGTTAAAGTTGAGGGGAAAGTAACAGAAGAAACAGGATAGCTTGTAAAGGCAGAGGTAGAACCTGAGACTTTGATAAAATACTTTATAGATAGTTAATGTCATTTTGATGTCCTATACTCTGTCTAGGGCCGGTGCAACCATTTAGGCAACATAGGCAGTCACCTAGGGCGCTGGGATTTGGGGGGCACCATTTTCTTTGGCAGCGACTGCTGTGGCCAGATCTTCAGCCACCCCAGTCGCCGCTGGCATTTAGGCGGAGGGAGCTGGGGCAGGGGAGCACGGGGAGGGCTGCCTGCAGCAAGAAAGTGGGGGCGGCACACAGGAGAACTCCCCGTCCCAGCTCACCCCTGCCCCACCTCCTCCCAGAGCATGCTGTGGCTGCTTCACTTCTCCTGCCTCCCAGGCTTGCTGCGCCTAAGCTGAGTTGGGCCTAGGATAGGAGTTGGGAAATGCTTGCTCAGCATGGCATGTTCCCCTTTCAGAACAGTGATCCTTACCCTAAAAAAATCCATCTGAACAAGCACTAACTCCCTCTTCCTGGCTTTTGTAGAACACACATGAACTGTAGTTGCCTGGGGGAGCAGGACAGCCAATCACAGTGTGGCTTGTTGCCATTGCCAAAAAGACGAAACAGAGGGGCTCAGACCCACATAGGAATCTGAATGTGATCTGAGATCCACAAGGTCTTAAGTGACAATTCCAGAGGATCTTTGACTTCTCTTAAACTTGCTGGCCCATGGGATCGTGCACCTTGCTGGCTGTTCTACAAAAGCTATTGAACCATGGAGAGCCATGTGACACCATTTGCAAAGATGAACACTTACTACAACAAAAGGGATTCCTTAGTTAAAGGTGCATCAATGAGAATGGAAAATAGAGGGTCCACTTTCCATCAGTTTTAATTTGTGATACTGCCTCTATTGTGGGGCTGTATTCTGCATTTGCAAGGACTTGCTGATCTAATTAGGTCTTCTAATAGGTCACTAATTTTTTCTGATAATATCAGAGGGTAACGGTAGGATTTCCCATGTTTGTGAATGGAATAAAATTGTTCATCATGCTTATTGGAAGAACACTTTGGGTCAGATCATTACCTGGTGTAAAATAGTGTAAGTGCAAATGAAACCAATAGAGCTGTACTAATTTACAGCAGCTGAGGATCTGGACATAGAGAATATTTTATAGAGCACTTTCCAAGGACAAAGCTATTCATTGCAAAACATTTGGAAATAAAATTACTTTTTTTCAATGCAGATTCAGATGTTTTCATGGCCATAGTTTGGTTGTTTCCCTAACTTCCGTTTGCCATTAAGAAGCCTTTTCTGTCTCAATCTGCCCCTTTTCTCCTTCTCCATGCACACGAGCATTTTAATTTGCCACATACTTTGATGATATGGAAATTCCTTTAACCTCACCTTTTAGTCAGACATCCTTCAAGGAGCTTGACTTACAATACAGTTTAGTCAGAAACGAGTTTATATCTTTGTAACAAACTGTGCAAATCACCAAGCTCCTGAAACATACATCTTGTTCCCACAAAAGTCACTTATAACCTCCATAATCAAGTCCTAGAGCAACACTCTCTGAGTTTAAGATTTCCAATTTGTCTTTCCTGATGGATGCAGAGCAAGAATTGTAACAGCATTTGAATTTTAAGTGGAAATATAACAAAGTCATTTCCCAGATATTTGCACCTTTTGATCACCCAGTAATTATACTGTAGCATTACCATGTATTTGTGTAGGAATAATTATTGTATAATGCAGACTTTAGATTTCAGTATCGCTTTACTGAATTAAGACTCACTAGCCTAGTAACTTGGGACCATATTGTGTCACCAGTTTTATATCCAAGCTGCTCAGGATTTAGAAACCAATGGCAAAGCTCTGTAGTTCAGAAGAGATTACTGCAAGGAGAGTTAGCTGTTACCAGTATATAGTGTTCTGTATGGTTCATTAAGTCTCTATACCAAAAATGTAAATGAGACTTCATTGTATTAGCAAAGCAGTGTGATGTATTTTTACCACGTTTCTGTTAGATTTCTTTCTTGTCCAATTACAAAGTATTGAACACCTTCTAATACCACTGAACTTCTTGAGAGCTGAAGCCACTGAGCATCTTATTAGACCCACACCGTATATTGTACGTCCTTGTCATCTATGGACTCGTTGCTGAAATGTGCTGAGAACTCTGGCCACAATCCAGCAAAGCACTTAAGTGTGTGAGCAGTCCTGGATCAGATCCAGAGGGCTCAGCACCTTGCAGGATTGAGTCCTGCAGGGATGATCCAAACCCTTTTGAAGTCAAGGTTAGTTTTCTCCCTGACATTAATAGTTTTTTTTAATTAGGCTTAGATTTAATATACCTTGTTCTTTATTAAACTAGCTCTGATTGAATGGTATTAAAAGAAATCAATTCAAAGGTTTTCTTTTTCTTTTCTCACCAATTAGTTGCATACAGCTCTTCTTTTGATGCCTTTATTTCCAGTACAACCAGTAATGTTAATACACTGGTGCTGGCTTGGAGAGAAAAATTAAAGCCTCGTCTGAAAACTACATCCTTCGACATTGCCCGGGGAATTAATGCTTTTGACTTCCACTCTCGACTCAACTTAATTGGTACGTTTTAAAAAACTGACTAATTTATGTTCTATAGTAAAGCCTAAGGGGCCAAGAAAACTGTATTCTGTATGTGTACATATATAGGCATTTTCTTCCTTTGTATGCATTCTGCCTGCAAAAGTGAATGACCGAGTCCTAGTGTTTTATATGTATGTGATGATGTTTTATATTTCCAGCTTATGAAGTGGAAGACAAATTAGCTGGGGGGAAAGGCATAGAGAAATTTCTGCCCAAAAAGTGCAAGTTTAGGGAAGTTCTGAGTAACTGCAGGTGTGATTACAATGGAAACTGTTCTGCATTATTAATTATTGCAGTCACTACCATTTTCACATATTCACTTGTAACATAAACACATTCTCATTTATCAAAGCAATTATTGCTGTGTGTTTCAGAGAGATGGCAGTTCCTTTATTATTAATTAAAATAAAATCCCCTTTCAAGAGTACTTTTAGTTTTAATCTATTTTGCTTTGTAATTGTGAACAGCTACTGCTGGCATTAATCACCGAGTTTGCCTCTGGAACCCCTACGTTACCTCGAAACCTGCTGGAGTTCTTCAAGGTCATTCAGCCAGTGTAATAGCTGTTCAGTTCATTACTGAGCACAAACAGCTTTTCAGCTTCTCAAAGGACAAGGTAAACATAGAAACTGCCTACCGGGCCCGATCCTGCCATCCCTGCATTGGCAAACAGAATTGGATCCACAAAATATGCCAGCAGCTCCCATTGTGACATGATTAAATTTTTGAAAAACCCAACATGTGAGAATCTGGCCATTTGTTTTGGTGCCTAGTTGAGAGCTGAGCTCTTCTGAGAATATGACCCCAGTTGTGGATGCTAAACTTTCTTGAAAATATGATCCATGATGTGTCTCAGTGCTGGTCTCCACTAGAAAATTAGTTCGAAGCAGCTATGTCATTGAGGGGTGCAAAAAACCCACACTCCTGAGTGAGGTAGTTAAGCTGATCTAAGCCCCCATGTAGGCAGTGCTGGGTCAAAGGATGAATTCTTATGTCAACCTAGCTACTGCCTCTGAGGGAGGCGGATTACTTATGCCAATGGGAAGTAGTGTCTGTGCTCTCAGGAAGGTGGATTGCCTAGCCCATCTGTGTAAGTCGTGTCTAGCTAAAGCGCTACAGCAGCAGAGCTGCAGCTGTGCCACTGTAGTGTTTTAAAAGTAGACAGGCCTTAGTTCATTTTCACACTCAACATTTTTCTAATGCTAATTTGAGATTGTGATCCAGGTTTGTCATTGTAAAGGCAAGAAAGGATCAAAACCTGAGCAGAACAAGCAGGGACGGCTCTAGGTATTTTGCCGCCCCAACCACAGCAGGCAGGCTTCCTTCGGCAGCTTGCTTGCGGGAGGTCCCCGGTCCCGTGGCTTCGGTGTACTCACCGCCGAATTGCTGCTGAATCTGTGGGACCGGCGGACCTCCTGCAGGCAAGCAGCAGAAAGCTGCCTGACTGCCGCCCTCGCAGGGACTACCAGGGCACCCCCCCTGACTTGCCGCCCCAGGCATGTGCTTGGAGTGCTGGTGCTTGGAACTGCTCCTGGAACAAGTGAGGCCAGCACCAATATTAAACACTACGGTATCTCTTTCAATTGCCGTATTAAAACTGTGTTTTCTTTTTCATTGCTAAACCATTATGCTATACACAGAACAGTGCTTGTTGTTCTTGGCATTAGTATGAATCTATTTCACTCTGACGCATGCATGGTAATCTGAGTCTCCACGTCTATATAATAAACAACAAGCCCCCTCTGCTACCAAGAGCACATTCTGATTTACTACCAGCAGAAACCACAACAAACTTCTGCCATCCGATGTTATGTGGCATGAGAGGGATGCAAAGAGATAATATTCACCATTTTAAAAGGCAGAATTTTGACAGCACAAGAGAAATTCTGAGTCACTGATTGCACCCATGTTTTGTAATGGATAATTCATGGCGATAGTGGGTTTGTTTTAAACAGCACAAAAGTCACATGTTTTAACACTTGAATCAATGTATTGCTTATGAATTGAGATGTGTTCACAGACCTGGAGACAGAAGCTCCATATCCATAGAACAGATTCA
The DNA here is from genome assembly GCF_003597395.2 of Chelonoidis abingdonii. NCBI lineage: Eukaryota > Metazoa > Chordata > Testudines > Testudinidae > Chelonoidis > Chelonoidis abingdonii. The sequence continues at coordinate 18,651,367 of NC_133776.1, forward strand.
GTATGGGAATACTCAGGATTCCAACTAGGACTGGGTCAAGATGGCAGCCCTCCAGGCCCTATCGCTCCATGGCTACTCATTTTCTCCCCAGTGGGCTTGTTTCTTGCTTGTCTCTGTATTATTTACTTGATGCTTTTGCCTATCCAGCCCACCCTCTGGTAGTGTTCCGGGATTTACCACACTGCTGTGACAACTTTTAAATAACTGCGTCACCTAATGCTTGGGTTTTTGAAATAGATGAGACCTGCTGTATGCGAAGATGTAATAAAGCCTCCTGTCCCAAACCTGGACTTTAGCGTCCAAAATCTGGGGCTTTATTGAAACTCCCCCAAGCTCACTACCAGCTTGGATATTCTCGCTGCCACCAGGTCAGGAATTATAGGGCCTGACCCCCCTTTCCTCTCTCTGGTGTCCCCAACCCTTCCTTTGGGGGACCCCCAAGACCCAGACCCCTGGGTCTCTCTCTCTCTCCTCTCCCAGCTTCCCCCCCTTTCCTGGGTTAGCCGGTGCAATGCTATACTTCACTCCTTGAATACAACCGGAGAGGCAATCTAGCTTCCCCGAGGCTAGGCATTCACCTAGTCAGCTCACACAAGAGATTCCCCCTCCCTTTGTCCTGCAGCCTTTCCCGCCCTGGGACAATAGGAAGGTGAGACACAGAGTTTGGGCTTTTCCCTCCCCCCTCTGCCTCACTAGGAAAAGAAACTTCCACAAGGTTTAAAAAGAAAACTTTATAGAAAAAAAAGAAAGAAAATATAAAACAACAATCTTGCATTAAGAAACTCAATACAGGCTCTTGCTTATAAGAAAATATGAATAAACAGTCTGATTTAAAAGATAGCCCGATTAAACCAGTCCAACAAATCAACATACATGTAAATACAACACAAAGCTCATCATAGCCGAATTACTTTGCTTTCCTTTGTACTCACAGATGTTTAGGAGAATATTTGAGATAAGAGGGAGATAGAAGGAAACTTGTTTACCCATAGCCGAGAAAACAACAAAGACCCCGAGTATACAAATTCCCGCCCCTGACTTTACACAATCCAGTTCTCTGATTGGTCTTCTGGTCAGGTGTTTGGTTACCCTTTCCAGGTAAAAGAAACTTAACCCTTACCTTACCTATCTACTTATGACAGAAGACCTGTAGGCTCAATGAGTTTGGATGCACGTCTAATGACCATTGCTCTGGAGAGGGGCTTTAACTTAGCACATTAGTACATTTGTTAGTCTTTGCTTCTGGTGAGAAACCCAGTGCAAAAAAGAGAGCCAGGTTAGTGAGGCACACTAAGGCAAGTGCATTGGCAATGCTGTTTGAAGAAGCTTGCATAGCAACTACTTCTCTGCATCCACTTGCTGATATATTGCTGCATTATGCTTTCAAAAAAGCTAAAAAATAGCTCCTTTTTATTCTCCTCTAGAATGGGCCATTTCTTATTAGCTATAGCTGTTGTATATTTATAATGAGCCTTTACAGTCTACCAAGTAAATAATGGCATAAAAATTACCTTTTTATTTATATACACAACAGACCATTTGCCACTAAGCTGTTAGTTTCATGTGTCAACACTCATACTGTTCTATGAGAGAGATTTTTATTTTAACTGTTCCTAACCTCCCTTAGTGGATGCAAAGCTCATATGTAACACTTCCAACTCCCTGAGGACACTAGCACAATATAGGCACAACAAGGTTGATATTTCAACCTTGTTCTGACTATTCTGACTCACTAATTGTTTTTCTAAGGGTAACTGCCAGAGGCTTTTAGACAACAGTGGCTCTGATTCTCCTCTCAACTACACCGGTATAAACCAGGAAACCAGTGGTGTTACAGTGATGTAAAACCTTGGACAAGTCACTGTTTCCACTCCACCCTTTCTCTGTCTTGTCTGCTAAACTGAAAACTCCTCAGCACAGAGGTTGCCTCATGCATTTGTACAATGGCTGGCACAACAGGGCCCTGACCTTGGTTATAATACAAATATCAATAAAACAAAATATTCACTGAAAACCCTTTCTAAAATAAACTGAACAAACATGGTTTCTTTCCTCTTGTATTTTGTGGTAGATGTTAATAGGCAAATGAAGCAAGCCAGAGCTATCACTGCAATAACTATTGATTGCAGTGCATTCTGAAGCAAAAAAAAAATGGAGATAATGTGTGATTTCTTCATCATTATGTGCACAGGTGTTAAGGCTCTGGGATATTCAGCATCAGCTGTGCATCCAGAGGATTGCGGGCTCATTTCCAAAGAGTCTGGACTTCCAATCCGCCCTTTATTTTAATGAAGCTCACGGACGGCTTATTATCTCATTTAATAACCAGCTGATGTTACTGGAAATGAAGCAGGAAACCAGCAGAAAGGTCACAAGTCACGGGAAAGCAGTTACTTGTGTTCTTTACAATTCAGTCTTTAAGCAGGTAAAGTGTGGGGGGGAGGGAATAAAGAACCTTTCTGCATTTTCCTGATAAGGAACTTGAAAATGTGCATTACTACAAGGTGATTTTATTAATCTGATTTCAGAAAGTTAAATTAGAGAGGGAGAGACCATTTACTTTTGGTGAAAATTATTTCATACTAAAGCATGCTAATTACAGTCTCTGTATGACTTACTGCAAAGGACTGTGGGTATTCTAGTATCCCAACAGTTTAATTTAACTAGTAAACTACCTGCTTTCTTTAAACCTTCTATCATCTTTGAAAAGTGGTTTGGTTTCCAATAAAGGTTCAGTGTTAAAAAGTGATATAAGATATCAGTGTACCCAACATTTCTAAGAAACACAGATGATAAAAATAAAACCACTATTGTGAGATGACCTAGGGTTATCTCTGGTGTAGGTTAGTCCTGGTATAACTGCCAATTGCAAATGAACTTGATTATAAAATTCCTCTTTATAGCCACCTTACAGTATCCCTGAGGATAGTTCTGAAATATGCATGAAATGTAATTAGTGAAGATTCATTTTTGCTAGAACATTTTACACAAATGGCATACTGTGGAAGACCTGGATGTATTCATAATAAAATGATTCAGTTAAATGTAATACCACTTGGTATGCGTTAAGAGTGTTGTTTGTCTTCACAGTGCTTTAATGATGCACTGCAGTCTTTGGTATCAGAGCACTACCTGCATCTCAATGAAGAACCACAGTTACTATACAGGGAAATGTCTCTGTGATAGATTTTCCTGAGTTCTGCCCAACCAGCCCCTTTTATCTACAGATTGAGATTCAGCTAAGGCAAACCTCAGAGCACAAAGTGGTGTGATATGGAGTATCAACAGATCATCATGGGTTTTTGGTGGCAATTTGTTTGGTACAAATGAGCGTTTAAAGCATGGTAGCGGTAGCCTGAGTGATTAAAAGAAAAAGAAAAAAAAGCAGCTTTCCTGCATGCGGTCAAAGAAACAACCCATGCTGTAAATTAAACAATAAAAAAAGCCCACTTTGGTGGAACAGACAATGAATTTACATTAAAAATAAATGTTTGCATTTGTTCAAGCTTTAGAAACCCACCCAGTCTAAGGGAATGTAGTTTATTATATTATCACTAGGGAAGTATTGCTGTATTCCTCTTCTGCTAGAAGCTTGTGTGTTTAGGAAAAGCCCCTTTACATAGAATTACTTTTTAAAATGCCACTCATGGGGCCAAATTTTGTTGCAAAATCATTATAGTTTATACAGGTGACCAGTCTAATTCAGCTGCACTGGATAACTTATGGAGAACTTTAATTTTTTCATTGCAAAATATGGTGTGTATTTAGATCAGCAAGACTAGTTTGTGAGATGGGTACTGGAGCATTCCTTCTAGGCACTAGGGGTTAAAGGGAAGCAGGATAACCAATTATGGCCTGACTCTGCGATCTGTAGTATGGAAGTGAACTGTAGCACAGATGTGAAGCCCTGTTGAAGTCAGTGGGGCTTCACGTGGATGAGGCAGCCTTCTAGGCACTGTGAATTGCAGGATTGAGATTTTAAGGTAGTGGAAGCCCCTGTCACATGTTGTTGAGCTTTAATCCATTCAGATCTCACAAGCCAAACATGACTGGACTGGGTCAGCAGAATTTGGCTGGTCCAGGAAGGAATAGTCTCAGTGGCTGGTCCTTAAACCAGTACTGAAGAAATGCCTCAGCTTGGAGTTAAGGTGAAATGTGCTGCTAAAGGTGCTTTGCTTTAAGATGTGAAACTGATGTCCTGACCTCTTGTAATCACTGGAGAGCTTGTGGTGCTTTTTGAAAGAGTAGGGTTTTTAGGCTGGGTGTCCTGGCCAGATTCTAACTCTGCTCATTGCATTCTGCCTACCTAAATCCCTCTTGCATCTCCACTTGGCTGACATAGTCTTCATTTCATTCGTTAAACAGTTGTGCATTGTGACTGTGTGGTGTTAAAGAGGGGTCATGTTTTCAACCTTGTGGTAGCTGCATTTCATTGAGGAATGATAGGATGCTTGTACCTTTTGTGTTTAAGTTTCCAAAACCATTTAGGACATGGTAAAATATTATAATATAGATTTTTATTATTAATAAAAATACTGATTAGCCAGGGCCCAAGCAGGGCTTGTGTCCCATGACATCGCTATGATGAGCATACCAGCTGCACTGGCTCTGGTGAGAGGGAGTGCCTTGGAATTCTCTGTGTACTAGGCATTGGACAAGCCAGGGAATCAGAGGTGGGTGAGTGGGTCAGAGAGAGAGAGAGAGAAAGGACACATTAAAAAAGGATAGATAGAAACTGGTAGAAGGATTCAATAAGAGAAAGGCAAGGCCAGAAAAGATGGGAGGAATGAAATAATGTGAAGTGAGGGTCCATGAGAAAAGGCAGGTGGAGGAAAAGAGAAATCTCTGTTCTAACAAAGGGTTTGGTAAAGGACTTCAGGAGTCTTTGTATTTTCCTGTTGAAGATCATAGTTCCTGGGCCCAGCTGCTAACCAAGTCACAGTATATGAATCCACCACCCATCCTTAGGGTGCATGTTTTTGAAAGAAGCAGTATGAGGTGCTGGAGGCTGTGCTAATCAGCAGCATGTGTTTTCAGTTAAATTATTGATTTTAAAGGCTTCTGTGAGCCATGAGAAAGGGAGACAGAAGAAAAGGGAGATTCATTCCTTTAAGATGCAGGCATTCTGTGAAGTTTATGTCTAAGGGATAAAAGTGTGGCTCATATGTACGATCACTTTGGCAGTGGTAATAATGCTTAATGCATCGTAGTTTTGGAGCACAGAGCCACCCTTAATCCTCATAACAACTCTCTGAGGTAGGTAATTTACTTTCCCTCTAAGTGTATCTAATTCCAAAATAATTATTACAAATTAAATACCAATAGCATAGACAGAGTGATGCAAAATGGTATATGCCATCCAGAAAGAGGTAGCAGTGTGGTTTAAGTGGCTGGGTCACTAGTCTGGAACTCAGGCAGACCTAGATTCTACTCCCAGTTGTGCCATGGACCTGCTGAGAAATCTTAGGCAACTTTGTGTTTTTGTTGTAAAGCTTGTCTACACAACAAGTTACTGTGCAGTAAGCCATATTTTCCTGCAGTGACAACCTATCTGGATGCTGCTATAATGCAGTGGCAGTCCCAGAGGAGGGCTTGGATTATTATGCTTTCAAAAAGTGGTAGTACAGAGTCATTTGGGACAGTGAGGGAGACAACACAAGCATGAGAATGACTCCTGGGGGTTAGAGCTCTCACCCAGAATCCAGTCTCCCTGCTCCAATGGCTCTTTAATTATTTAACCAAAGTCCAACAGCTTCAACAGGAGAGACTAAGTGAGCTCCACATCAAACTATACCATATCCAAGTGGGTAGAGTGCTGCCTGGAGAGATGGTAGATCAGGGGTGGGCAAACATTTTGGCCTGACGGCCACATCTGGGTATGGAAATTGTATGATGGGCCATGAATGCTCATGAAATTGTCTGTTGGGGTGTAGGAGGGGGTGAGGGCTCTGGCTGTGGGTGCAGGCTCTGGGGTGAGGGCAGAAATGAGGAGTTCAAGGTGCAAGAGGGGGCTCTGGGCTGGGGTATGGGGGTTGGGGTGTGTGGGGGGGTGAGGAGTCTGACCGAGGGTCTGAGGTTGGGGGTGCTCTGGGCTGGGATTGAGGAGTTCAGAGGGTGGGAGTGGGATCAGGCAGGGGGTTGGGGCATGGAATGGGGTGCAGGCTCCGGGCAGTGCTTACCTCAAGCAGCTCCCAGAAGCAGTGGCATGTCTCCCCTATGGCTCCTAAGCAGAGGTGCGGACAGGCAGCTTTGCGCGCTACCCTGTCCGCAGGTGCCGCCCCTGCAGCTCCCATTGGCTGCAGTTCCCAACCGATAGGAGCTGCGGGGGCGGCACTTGGGGCTGGGCAGTGTGCAGAGCCCTCTGGATGCCTCTTTGTGTAAGAGTCAGAGGGAGAACATGCCACTGCTTCCGAGAGCAACGTGGAATGGCGCAAGCAATGTGGAGTGGGGACTTTGCTCCCCAGTGGGAGTTCAAGGGCCAGATTAAAATATCTGGAGGGCCAGATGCGGCTCCTGGGCTGTGGTTTTCCCACCCCATGTTAGATCCTAGTTCAAATCCCTTTGCTCCCTTGGTGGAAGCGAGACTTGAGCCAGGGTTTCCCTACATCCCAGGTAGTACCCTAACCACTAGGCTAAAATTATGATGGAATTCTTCCTCCTGCTCCTCACATCTTGCTAAAATGGCTTAGGCACCTAACTCCAGAGAGGGTTGCCAGCTGTGAATCACAAGCACAGCTAGGGACATCCCTGCAGCCTGGACTTAGGTACCTGTCTCCATGAGAGAGGTGGCACTCAGCACGCACCACTCTGGTTGTCATCTTCTATTGACTAGCTTAGGCAGCTCTCTGCTTAGCAGGCCGGCTTTAGTTCATTGAAGACTATGGCACCTATGTCTCCCCCTTCATTGTACAGGAGCTTAGTCATCTAACACAGTCTTTGTGGATTGCAGTGATTTTCCAGGGACTCAGTGTCACAACATCTAACTCCTTCTGTGCATTCAGGTTTTAGTCTCTCTGTGTCTCGGTTCCCCATCTGTAAAATGGGGATAATATCACAGACCCACCTCCCAGGGGTGGAGGAAGGATAAATGTTACAGATTGCGAGATGCCTGGGTATTATAATAATGGGGGCCATATAAAGTACATTAGATAGAGCACGAGATTGGGAAACTTGGGATTCCTCAGTGTTAACCCTAGCTCTGCTATTGCCTGGCTCTGTAACCTTGTCACAGTGCCTTAGTCCTCAAGTAGTTTCTATTGAACTTCTTAAACTCAATGGGTCTAACAACACTCATGGATTCACGGTCAAACTGATATAGAAATAAACACCTTTTGGCTGAGAACACATCTGAGGCCTGCATTCATGCTATGGTTTCATAGTCTTATGTTGTGTATTATTGTAACACTTATATACAGAGAATTAGCCAAAAAAGTTCACTGTGCTTAGTAGTTACTAGCATATCTAGCAAAACTGGTTAGTGCTAATATTGGTAACGCAGTCCATAATATTTCCCTGAGATCAGGTTCAAGTGGCCAGCCTATGCATCAGTATTTGGCTAGGTATTTACAGTCTGCTAATTACTTAAAATAAATAATACTAATTGGAGATGGACTAAAACCAAAGACTTTACTCCAAAGCACCTTGTGCTTTTGGAAGAGCTAGGAAATGGGGGCGTCAAATTCAAATCACTGGATTTAAACTCATCTATACATTCTGGTTTTTGGGGAGATCTTAAACAGGCTGGCCCTGCTTGAAGGTTCTGATTGACGACCATTGCTGTGAGAAATTGGTGGTAGTCATTCTCCGAAAGATGAGATGAAACTCTTCTGAGATCAAGTGATTCTGTTAGTTTTCTCTAATTTGGGGATGAAATCTCACAAGAACATCTCATGAGAGTTTGACGTCTGATCCCTGGCCTTAACACTCATCCAGAGTCTCTCTTCCTTTGGCCATCTCTAATATTAATGTAATATTTTCAGTGTGTACGGTGTCCTTAAATAATCTCAGTGCACTAAGGAGGCCTCATGAGGTAAGTAGGTATTATTAACTCCATCCTACAGATGGGGAAAACTAACACACAGAAGTTGCGGCATTCCCCCAAAATCATACAGTAAGGCAGAGGCAGTCAGCAACAGAATTTACATTTCTTTACTCTCACGTCTGTCTTAATGGCTAGACAATGCTGTCTTGTCTCACACTCCTTTTTTAAATTATCTAGGACTCCTTAGATAATAGAGTAAGAGTTTAGAATAACATAGGCAAATCACAGAATTTATATTCAAAGCAGACTTGGTTATAATTAGAGTTCAATTTGGGTCTCCTTTGGGTGATGCTTTTAAGGACATGAGCAACATAGCTAATTTAACACAATACATTTGCAGTATCTTGCTTCTCAACGAGATAGCCTCATTTAATTACTAAAATTTGAAGGGAAGCCTGCTTATTTCATTGGATTTATATTCTTTTTTTTTTTAAACAATCAAGGGAGTCCATTGTTTGTTTATTTTGCTAGGAACTAATAAAAAAAACACTGTCATTGGAATAATTCCATAATGGTTTAAGGTCAGAGAACATGAGCTGTACAGAAGCTGTACTTCATTGTGTTTGTGGTCAGAGGTATTCTGAATAAAGATAAGTGGTTGCGATGATTTAGTTGGTGTTGGTCCTGCTTTGAGCAGGGAATTGGACTAGATGACCTCCTGAGGTCTCTTCCAACCTAATATTCTATTGTATATAAAATTTCCACAGGTGCTGGCAGGTACATATTGGGCACATGTCTTTGAACTTCTTGAAATGTGAATTGCATCATCAACAAAAATTGATTTTGTTAAGATTGCTGAGAACTCATTGATTACCATTTTCTGGGGGCGGAATTGGATTCCTTCCTAGCAGAAATAGCCAACTCTCTTTTTGAGCATCATATTTTAACGAGGAGGAAAAGTATTTTGAAAAGACTGAAGAATGACTGAAACTCAGCAATTATTGTGTATTAATTTACACGTGGAAGGGATTAAATAAAAGCATGTGTATAGTGAGTGGGTGCCATCTAAAAATTCACCACTTGGCAACAGTTGCCATGCTTAACTGAGATATCACTGTTATTTCCTATAGTAAGAATAGAGATATAACAGTGATACCAGTGTGGTGACTGTTGATGAACCTTAACCTCTTTAATGATGACCATAAAAGGCAAATAATACTACTAATAAAAAAAAATGTAAATCCCAGAATGCTTTTTTTTCAGGCGAAACTCCCATTGACTTCAGTGGGAATCTTGCTTGAATTAGGACTGAGGTAAGGACTGAAGATTTCACCCAGTAGTAAATATACAGCAAATGGAAGGAAGAGTGAGTGCATCTCTTTTGAGCAGTTAAACACACCACATGCCAAAAAAGAAATAACCATAATCTGTTCAAATGGACTTCTTCCTAATTTATAATGTCTGGTCTCACTACTGAATTCTAAATTGAGGCTAATGTATGCTGAGAACTTCCCTAAACTATTTCCCCTTCCAGAGATGTAGTTTTAAAGATCCATTACTCTGTGGATCAGTTCTCTGAAATAAGCAGGGAAGATTTATCTGACCTCTTAGCACAAAGCTTTCGGTCGAACATGCATGCAAGATTCCAAGCTGAAGGGCTGTGAACATGTTTCATCCCTGCTGAGAACATTTCTAGTTCCTGCATGTAACTTGGAATATTGTCTCCTGAGGGAGCTGTGGTCACCTGTCTTCTGTGCTGAAGGATAACAGGGAGTAAATTATTGCTCTTTGGCTAATTGGAACTAGTTGTGGATACAGGTTTTACAAGGAACAGACCTGCCCATAAACTTTGATTGTGGGGAATGATAAAGCTTGTAATGAGATGAAAGGGAAAAGATGGGGAAAATCAATGCAAAAATTATCTGATTTGCATTTCAGATGTTACTAATTATGTAAGTGCAGTGCACATATGTATGAGATTATTGTTTTATATAAAGATTTTAAATTCCATCTCAATTTCTGCTTTTCCTCCCAGGTAATCAGCTCAGATACAGAATCTACTGTTACCTTCTGGCTGATAGACACTGGGCAGAAAATCAAACAGTTTACTGGTTGCCATGGCAATGCTGAGATCAGCACTATGACACTGGATGCTACTGAGACAAGGCTTTTAACTGGGAGCACAGATGGAACAGTAAAGGTGTGAGGGGAAAACATTTCAAACTATTTGCTTCCATTGCGGTCTTTTCCACAATGTGCCAAAACACTCAGTTCCTAAACAATGGCTGGTTTTTCCATTGGCCTTGTTAAAGAGGAGATGGGATGAACTCAGCAACTAGAGACTGAAATCCTAACACTGTTGGGAAAACGCAGTTAAATTTAATTGCTTGTCTAACACTTTGGATACACACAGTGCTTTATGGAACACTTCCTTCTTTGTTACCTCCCTTCCTTCCTTCCAAGTAGTTTCATTACAGTCTATGACTCCATACAGCACATGGCCCTTATTGCCTTAATCACCAGACAAACATTTCCGTTGCTTTTCTTGGAGCACTCACTTGTCATTACACAAGGGCATATTATCATGGTAGCCAGTGCGTGACTGTAAAACAACTATTTTGAAATGGTGGCTAGATTAGTTAAAACACTAGCCTTTCACCTCTGGGCACATCAATTCAAATCTTGCTTTATTGAAAGTTAAAATGAATTTTAAATCTTCTTAATCATCTCAGTGAGAATTTGATCACATCACAAAACCACCATAAAATTTAATAACGTGTGCTTTAGTTTCTACTAAAGAGAGATTCTTGTGCTTAATACCAAGGGTGTATGCTGTTAAGATCAGGATATAGATGTATTGACAGAACACTGGCCAACATTAAGACAGGTTTTAAGCCAGTGCTGTTAGTCTTTCACTTTAATGCACACTAAATTCAAGCCATTTAAAAATCTTAATAGGTTTGCTAAACAGATTTCTGGCTCTTCCTATTTTATTGGCTGAAGTTGCTGAAAATCACCAACCTGAGAGACCATTTCCCTAGACTTGGCTAATTTTGACATAACTAGCCAGACGTAGCTATTTATTATATTATGGTGGCTCCTAGAGGTCTCAACTGAGATTAGGGCCTTGTTGTGCTAGGCACTGTGCAAACATAAATATGAAAGGACCCTGCTCTGGAGAGCTTGCAGTCTAAACAAAGAAGACAAAGGGTGTGGGAGAGAAAACAGAAAAGTGACGTAACAAAGATAGCACAGAAGTTCAGTGGGAGAGCCGGCAATAGAATTCAGGTCTCCTGAGTCCCAGGACCATGCCCTATCCTCTGTGCCATGCTGTCTCTCAATTTTCTTGCTTCTTAATTTGTGTCTGTGGTAGAGATGGGCCTGAGTCATAAAGTTCAGATCCAAATCCAATGTTTGGATTTCTGTACCATTATAGAGATAAGACAAAGCCACTAATTCTGGAATCTGGACCAAACTCTGCCAAAATCTGGCAGTTGGGGAGAGTGGTGTGGAATTTGCATCTATCATTTCAGTTTTTGCCCATCTCAGGTATCATTCAAGGTATTTTTGGCAGTTGAGCATCTCCCAAAAACACCTTTCTGGATAACAAGACAAAATGTCCTCTATTGATTCATCTTGTTACTTCCTTGACTGCCGGGTTCTAATGTGAGAAGATCAGGATTAATAAACACATTCTTAAACATCAGATTGTGTGCTGAAATTTGGGACTGTACTGAGTTATACTGTTGGCCTTGGCTGATTAGAAGTGGCCTGCCTTAAATGCTGCCCAAGGAGCACTCTGCTATTTCCAAGCAGTGGAAATCCTAAGGACAAAACATTCAGTATCTAGGAGGTGAGAAGGAAAAGTTATGGCTTCAATTCATGCCAAAATACCCATCCTAAAGGTTTATCTGAATACAAAAGCTGTACCGTGTTACGTATACTAGCATAGTTAAAGCAACAGAACCAGCCCAATGCGAGTGTGTGGGACTTATACCAGCATAAAGGCGGTTTATACTAGTGTAGTTTATTCCTATTTGGTAGGCAGAATAAGCTATACCAGTACAGGCACCTTTATACCAGAATAATTGTGTCCCCACTTGTTGTACCAGTGTAACTATTTCAGTAAAAAAACCCACATTCTAAACAGTGTGTCACTCAGGCCTTAGTCAAAGAACAAACTGAAGAAAATCTGCAATTAGGATGTAGACAGAGTCTTGAGCTAGTGTCAGGAAGCACAGGGTAAGTCTGTCCAGCAGTAATACTACAGGATGGCAATGTCTTATTTCAGTATTTCATACTGTCAGTACAATTTGAAGAGGAAGCTTCCCAAACCTCATTCTTATGAAAAAATTATTTTAGTGCCTTTCCAATAGACTCCTATGAATATAAAACTCACATCTATGTAAGAAGGTGGAATACCAACTTGTGAAATGAATGTATTGTGTTTAAAGGGCAAATACATTTTATTTCAAATCACTACATACATACATTATTGCTGTATCCAGTAGATTTATACGTAAAATGAAATGTTTGAGCAATATTTTCCCAAATCATATGTCTTTTTAAATGTTATTTTAATTTACAGGAGCCCATGAACTGTAAATTAATTAATAACAAGCTGAAGCACATACCTGGGTGAGTGGCATAAACAGAGCTTATTGCATTGTGTATAGGATGACTATAAATTGGTGAAAACATGGGTGAATTATGGAGGTTAACTCAAATGAGTGCCAGAAAGCCCTTAACACCACTCCAGAGAATTTATTAAAAATTAGAACTATTTGTCTCCCTTCACCTGTAAAGATGTTTCCTCACTAGTGGGAGTCCAGCTGAGCAAATTTCAGTGTGACAGGAAAAGTAGGACTCATGGTCTAGTGCTTAAGATACTGGACTTGAGAAATCTCCATTTAATTCCTTGGGGAAGTTACTCAGTGACTCTGTGTCTTGGTTTCCCATTTGGAAACTCTCTTGCCCTTTGTCTCTTCTATGCAGGCTGTAATCTCTTTGTCTCTCTTTGTACAGCACCTAGCACAATGGAGCCTAGGATCTCTAGGTCCTAATGTAATATAAATAAAATTAATTTTTAGATGGCTTAAAATGTACCCAAAATAGCTTTTCTCTAAATGAGACTGTCATGATTATAAGGTTCAGTCTTGCAACTGGCTACGTTTAAAAGGTCAGACCTTCAAAATGTCACTGGTCCAAGACACAAACATGTCAATTCAAGATCTTGGACCAGCACAACAGTTTTTTGTCTTGTTTTGTTTTTCACGAATTCTTCACTGTGAGGTAGGGAAGTCTTTTATGGCAGGAAAATGATTCTTATTTTAAAGAAGTAACTGTCAGAAAGATGTTCAAATTGCAAAATAAATGCACTTTTGCATATGGTTTCAAGGGGTTCCCTGGATAAAGAAGCTGTCACATGTAGGTCATCACAATGTGTGTTTATGTGCATATGAGAGAGGCGGCGGGCAGGGGCGGGGAAGGCAGGCACTGAAGGAACAATCAGACTTCGCTTCCATTCCTGGCTCTGCCACAGTGTTCTATTCCTGCCATGTTGTTTGTGCTTGGACAAGTCATTTCATCTCTGTCTCTCCATTTCTCCATCTATAGAAGGAGGATCAAATTTGCCTCCTTTTTTACAGTATCTTGATATCTATAGATGAAAAGTGTTGTACAAAAGCTATGGAGAGGCATCGTTATTATTTGTTTACTATTCAATCCTATGAGCCTGATTCTGATGAAGACTGAATTGTCTTCAATGAAGTTACTTCTGAGTTACGTCAAGGTATGAGGGAAATCCGATCCAACAGATTTATTTCTTCATTGATCCTTAAATTGCCAGATGATTTTCTGCTTTGCCTATACTGAGAGGTTATGGATAACTTATTTATTTTTAATTGAAGATTTGGGATTTCAATGGACACTGTTACCATAAACTCAATGTTGGAAGAGACCGAGCAGTTGACATCTCCCAGATCATGATACTAAAGAGGACTATCTTAGTTACAGGCTGGGACAGGTACTGTATATATTATAAAAAAATGCAGAAAGAAATACATTCTTAAAAAGTACTCTTTGCCTCAGTTTCTGGAGATAAAATCTATCAAAGTCTAATTTTTTCCAAGCACAGTAACTCACTGAGTAATTGGCAACTCAGTTCAGGAAAAGATTTAGATCTGGCTGCACATCAGTGGAGAAAATGTGTGTTACTTAAAAGATACAGCACAGCTGGAGAAATTACTTGCTTTCTCCTGCAAACTAGGGCCCCAATCCTGCAGTGGCATTGCAATGATGGATCTCTAGAAGCCAAGCTGAATCCCATTTGGAATCTAAGTCCACGTTGAGACCATTGTAAAATTAGTGCCTAAAGCACGTAATTACCACAGGTTTAGCTTGCTTGGCCTTATAAAGCATTATTCCCTTTGCTTTTTGCTAATGGAAAAATATTCTTTAATGTTGCTTGAGCTTCTGGAAGAATAAAAAGTAAATAAAAGGCATTCTCTTTTTTGCATCCAGCCAGTATACAGATGCTACATTGTACATTTATACAGCAGTTGTTCACTGTAAAATTATGCTAATGTGGTGGGAATAGGATGGGATAAATTGCTTTTGTATCTTTGTGTCATTCCCTTTGAAACTCTGAGAACCAAATATATTTTTCTGCCTTGTAACAGCTATAGAACCATAAAGAAAACCCCCCACTAATGACCATGAACATGTCATAGACAGAAGCAACGTTCTGAAAAAAAGGAGAAAAAGTGTCTCTTCATATCAAGACTGCTCATTGCATGTGTTCTGAGGCTCTGTCTAGAAACATAAATTTACCATATAAAGATGGCTGCTGCTTACATATGCTAGCAAAGCAATCATTGCTCATTAGTGACTCAAACTCACTTCATTACTCTGAATTGCAGTGATATTCATAGCGAACTACAGAGAAGTAAATGAGTTGAGTGCACTGGTGGTGTTGCATCATTTTCATTTGATGACTAGCTGTCCCCACTTGGTTCATGGCAAGCACACAAATATTCTGCCTTGTTACCTGAGATCTCCAGAGCCTAATGCTTCTCCTGGTTATTAGGCTTTCCTCTTGCTCTAAATGAGCAGCATCCTTTCAGCATCTCTTTCAGAATGGGCTGTCCTGTACCCATGCTTCTGAGGCAATGGGACCATAAGCAGGTACTGCTAGGGACAGAGTGTTGATTTCCTTCTCTCAGGAAGGCAGTGGTCTCTAACCTTTTTACAGACAAGATCACTTTTTGAATTTAAGTGCAACCTAGGATCTACCCCTCCCCTTTCCTGAGGGCCTTCCCCGCTCACTCCATCCCCATTCCCTCCGTTGCTCACTCTCCCCCACCCTCACTCACTTTCACCTGGCTGAGGGAGGGGGTTGGGGTGTGGGAGGGGGTCCGGGCTCTGGGCTGAGGCCGAGGGATTTGGAGTGTGGGAGGAGGAGCAGGGGGTTCAGGTGCAGGAGGGGGTGAAGGGTGCAAGCTCTGGGAGGGAGTTTGGGTGCAGGAGGAGGCTCTAGGCTGGGGAGGAGTGTTGGGGTGCAGGATGGGGTGCAGGGTGTGGGCCCTGAAAGGGCATTTGGATGAAGGAGGGGGCTCTGGACCGGGGCAGAGTGTTGGGAAGCAGGAGGGTTTACTGGTGCTGGCTCTGGGAGGGGACTCATGCTGGGGGTTGGGGTGTGAGAGGGGTGTAGAATCCTGCCGGGCGGTACTTACCTCCAGTGGCTCCCAGTTGGTTGCACAGCAGGGATAAGGCAGGCTCCCTGCCTGCCCTGGCCCCATGTTGCTCCTGGAAGCAGTCAGCACGCCCCTGCAGCCCCTGGGAGGGGGCACATGGGTCTGTGTATTGACTCTCTGTGCAGGCACTGCCCCTGAAGCTTCCATTGGCCACAGTTCTCCAGTGCTTGCAGTTAGAAGTCGTGCATGGAGACCTCTGCTCCCACCCCTGGGGCCTCAGGGGCATGATGGCCGCTTCTGGGAGCGGTGCGGAACTAGGGCAGGCAGGGAGTCTTCCTTAGCCCCACTGCACTGCTGGACTTTTAGCGGCCAGAGATTGCAATCAACTGGTTGGAGACCACTGATCTAAAGGCTTGTCTTCAGTACCAGGGTAAGTCAACCCAAGTTACGCTACTCCAGCTATGTGAATAATGTAACTGGAGTTGACATAGCTTAGGTCGACTTACCCCGGTGTCTTCACTGTGCTGTGTTGACAGGAGACGCTCTCCTGTCAACTTCATAGAATCACAGGACTGGAAAGGACCTCATCATCTAGTCCTGTCTCCTGCACTTATGCAGGACTAAGTATTATCCAGTCTATTCCTGACAGGTGTTTCTCTAACCTGCTCTTAAAAATCTCCAATGATGGAGATTCCACAACCTCCCTAGGCAGTTTATTCCAGTGCTTAATCATCCGGACAGGTAGGAAGTTTTCCTAATGTCCAACCTAAACCTCCCTTGCTGCAGTTTAAGCATATTGCTTCTTGTCCTATCCTCAGAGGTTAGAAAGAACAATTCTTCTCCCTCCTCCTTGTAACAACCTCTTAGGTACTTGGAAACTGTTATCATGTCCCCTCTGCTTTCTCTTTTCCAGACTAAGCAAACCCAATTTTTCAATCTTCCCTCATAGGTCATGTTTTCTAGACTTTTAATCATTTTTGTTGCTTTTCTCTGGACGTTCTCCAATTTGTTCACCTCTTTCCAGAAATGTGGCACCTAGAATTGGACTGCCTAATCAGTGCAGAGTAGAGCAAAATTACTTCTTGTATCTTACTTATAACACTCCTGCTAATACATCCCAGAATTATGTTCATTTTTTTTCAACAATGTTAGCGTTGACTCATATTTAGCTAGTGGTCCACTGTGACCCCCAGATAAACTCCTTCCTAGGCAGTCATTTCCCATTTTGTATGTGTGCAACTGATTGTTCCTTCCCAAACGGAGTACTTTGCTTTTATGCTTATTGAATTTCATCCTATTTACTTCAGACCACTTTTCCAGTTTGTCCAGATCATTTTGAATTTTAATCCTATCCGCCAAAGCACTTTCAACCCCTCCCACCTTGGTATTGTCCACAACTTTTTAAGTGTACTCTCTATGCCATTATCTAAATCATTGATGAAGATATTGAACAGACCCAGACCCAGAACTGATCCCTGCAGGACCCCACTTGTTATGCTTTTCCAGCATGACTGAACCACTTTCTGGGAACAGTTTTCCAACCAGTTTTGCACCCACCTTATAGTAGCTCCATCTAGGTTGCATCTCCCTAGTTTGTTTATGAGAAGGTGATGCAAGATAGTATCAAAAGCTCTACTAAAGTCAAGATATACCACATCTACTGCTTCCCCCCATCCACAAGGCTTGTTACACTGTCAAAGAAAGCTATCAGGTCGGTTTGATATGATTTGTTTTTGACAAATCTATGTTGCTTATCACTTTATCTTCTAGATATTTGCAAATTGATTGCTTAATTATTTGCTCCATTATCTTTCCGGGTACAGAATTTAAGCTGATTGGTCTGTAATTCCCTGGGTTGTCCTTATTTTCATTTTTATAGATTGGCAGTATATTTGCTTTTTTACAGTCTTCTGGAATCTCTCCCATCTTCCATGATTTTTCAAAGGTAATTGCTAATGGCTCAGATATCTCCTCAGTCAGCTCCTTGAGTATTCTAAAATGCATTTCATCAGGCCCTGGTGACTTACCTTTCTTTTCTCCGAGAGGCGAAGTCCTGCGGTTGACTAGAGAGAGCTCTAACATTGATTTAGCAGGTCTTCACTAGACCTGCTATATCGACCCCTGCTGCATCAATTGCAGCAGCGTCGATCTCCCCATACTGAAAACCAGCCTCTAGTGGCAAATTTTCTTCAACAGTAGCCGATGATACCAGCACTCTTAAATAGATCATATTTTATTTGGCATTGGAAATAGACAATCAGTGTAAATCAACCTATGCAGAATAAAACAAGTTGGAGCTGGTTGCTATGCAAAGCCTCATTCAGTGAGGATAAATCCTGTTGTCACAATCTATAAATTAGACATGACTGAAAGACTTGCACTTCAGCAAAGGTTGCATGGCCTTTTCCCAGCAGCCTGTTGAAAGTCCATCACTTTAGACCAGGACAAAGACACTGACCTGAAACTAACAAGGTAAGTCGATCTAAGTTACGTTAGTTAAATTATGTAAGTTACGTAACTTAAATTGATGTGGCTTAGATTGACTTACAGCAGTGTCTACACTGTGCTATGTCGATGGGAGACGCTCTCCATCAACATAACTTCTGCCTGTCGGGGAGGAGGAGTATTGACATTGACGGGAGAGTGCTCTCCTATTGACTTATTGTGTCTTCACCAGACCCATTAAATTGATGCCGCTGCATTGATCACAGCGGCAATGACTTTGCCAATCGTGAAACAAGCCCTTTTTCTGATTGTCCTTCCAGAAAGTGATGATCAGGTATTTGTTACTACTCCTGCCCCCACACTCCACTTCTGGTTGGTAGCGATTAATTGAATTATATATATCACATTTCGTCTCTCAGATCTTTTTGGGAATGATTGCTTATCTTCAAAGACAATCCATATGCCATCACCTCTCTGATAGACAAGGCAGAGGTGCTAACTTTACACAATGGATTTAATGCAACTGTGATGCATTGGAGGCAGAATTTTTGTTAGCTGGTTCGATTTGTTCCCTGTCAGACTGTGGGTAAATAGAAGCTGGCGATTTGGACCATGCTCATCACCTCCTGCCTGCTTCAAAGGACTCTGCATGGGTGCAGCCTTGTCGTCAGGGAAACCTCTTTGGTTTTCATTAAGCTCTATGTGAGTGCAGGGGTCTACCTGTGTGGAACCTTTTGGAGTGGGGCTGCAGGTGGTGAAAATGATGTTGTGGTGTTTATCTTATGCCATTGTCTCATAGGTAGTATGATGTTGTTCTAAATTTATCTTAAGCTACAGCCAACCGGCCAAGAGAAACTGACACTATCAAAAACGTTTTTTACTCTAGAAGTCATAACCCCAGTACAGTTCTCTGTCACAAACCATCATCTTTATATCAGTGGGTCAGAAGCCTGATCTGTGAATCTAAGTGAAATGGATTTAGTGGTGGCCTTCTTACACTCTATTAAATAACAATCTCTAATTTAAAGCCAACACATGCCATTAAAAAGAGAGTTTGCTCTGTCACTGGGAAGGAGAAGCGAATGATAATTTTGATGTTCTACATCAGTTAATATGAAGTACCTTGGTCATTAAGAGTAGTGACCCCACACAAATCAAGAAATGCTGGATTTTGCATTATTGCAAATAGTGACACTTCGTGTGGTGCTGACCACAATGGAATCAATGGGAAAATTCTCACTGACTTCAGTGGAAGCAGGACCGATTCCTTCATTTAGGATATGGACATCAGTTTTGCTTAGTTTTTGCTGTATCCCCAACTGGAAGATGTGGAAGTGAAATTCTTGCTGTGAAAGATTTTAAGTGAGGTCTTGAGAAAGAAGATGACATCCCATGTATTTTGGAGTTTTTGACAAATGAAATGTCAAAATTTGCAGGTTTGATTTTATTGTATTTTCCACACTTTCTAGAATCAGTAAAATGTTTCATAATGTCTCAGCTCTGGTTAGTGTATATTCCCTTAATACTAATGCTGCAGGGAACAGTATGTTATGATGGGGCCAGATTCAGCATTTTGTGTTGGCAGAGTGATAGAACAATAGCTGCTAAAAGTATCATGCTTGGATTGTAACACAGAAGAATTTCACTGGCAAAGGAAAGCAAAAGGACCAAGCTTTTAAATTTTCCCATTCAAGATTATTAGAGTAAATGATTATATTAAAAAGATACCAATGACATTTTTTGAAGTGGTCAGATATGACTAGGTTCACTTATGCTTTTCTTTTGTTTTTATGTCTCTTTTATTAGAATAATTACTGTCTTCCGACTGAGCAACTTGACTCAATATTTTGTTCTGCCTGCAGAATGGAAAGGAGGAGTTCAGCATCAAGATGACATCTTATGTGCTGCGTTTTTACCTCCACATACTCTAGTTACAGGTAGCCTAATATTTATTGCCTAATATTTCATCCAGGAATTGGGATTTCGGGACATCATTATTATGCAAGGCCGACTCTGTTACTGCATGGGCTGGTGTAGCTAATATGCTGCTGGCTGAGGTACATAACTTACAAGATGTGAACAAATTAGAACTTCTTACGGAGACAGGAAAAGCACACTTTTAGTTCGCTTCTGTTTTATGCCAATGAATTTCAATTTGCTTCAATGGGGTTACATCAGACTCTCATTGGAGAAAAGGATAGGGAAGTCCACCCCATATTTTTCATATCTGAACAGAATGATTAAACCTAGATATTTTTCACGTACCAAAGCTTGAAAACATTTATAATAGGAGGCCCATTATCCTGGATTCAGTGGGAATTCTATGGAGGTGGTGATTGGAGTTATCAGGACTTAAATAATAGAAAAAGATTGAGAATAAATGGTTCAGTTTACCAAAAATTACATACACTAGAATGTTGTGGGTTCTTTTTTTGAGGAGAGGGCACAGTTATAATAAATTGATTTAAATACGGTGGCATATAGACTTATTCTTCAGTTGAATTCAGTGGAAATTTAATCAATTGTAGTTTGTGGTTCAGGAACAGCCTGCTACTTACAAACAGCTAAATGAGTTATTCCTCAACCCAGGTGGGTAGGGTTTGTGCTGAAGATCCTTGGTTTGATTGTTGCTGATCGTCGTGGGAGGACGGAGAGAGGGACGCAAGGTTTGGCTCCTTTCGAATCTGGTGCTTGTGAAGGATACCGAATAGCTATCCCTGATGACCTCTGTCCTTAGCATGGGCATTATCTGAGATGGCTAAGAAGTGTAAGCTTTGTGATATGGATTTCTTACTAGAGTCAAATTTGAGGCCATAAGTCACTAAATAATCCTCAGATAGTAAAATGCTTATTGCTACTAGATATAAGCCAGAACCTCAAGTCCAGGGGGAAGATGGTTTTATGCAAAGAGCTGAGAAAAGGCTCTGAATCAAATTTTTGAGTCCAAACCAGTGGTTTGATTATCAGTTAGTTAAAAAAACTGGGAAAGATTTATTTTTATTTTAGTTAGTTATTTATTTGGTTGGTTTGCATGTGGCAGAAATCTTGTAAGAGCAGCTAATTGTGTAATATTTAAGCCCAAGGTGCCTGACGTATAATATCAGCTCTCAAGATTTTGGCATCTTCCAGTCTCAAACTGAATCCTAGCTCTAGTTTGGCTTTGAACCAGCCACTGCCCACGTTGCTGTGGCTACGCAACTATTTTTAGTGCACTAGCTCCATGAGAAGCCAGCTCAGCTCCAAATGTAGATGTAGCTGTACAATGAACTCGTACAGATGCATCTCCGGTGACTACTTGTGAATTACCCCAGTCGAAATGAGAATAGCATCAGGTCCAATGTATGGTAAACAGCTTAGTTTGTCAAATCAGGGCAAGTCTGACCTTATGTTTTGTTAAACTGAAAGCAAGAATTAGAACTTCAGCCATCATACTCATTCAGTCCTGCTGATGGCAGATAGATTCCAGCCATTAGTTGCTGAATCTACCCAAAATCACAGGGCTCCAGAGTCATTTGTGTTGCTTATGTCTAAAGGTAGC
Organism: Chelonoidis abingdonii; assembly: GCF_003597395.2. Lineage (NCBI taxonomy): Eukaryota > Metazoa > Chordata > Testudines > Testudinidae > Chelonoidis > Chelonoidis abingdonii. The sequence goes on from NC_133776.1 coordinate 18,673,025, forward strand.
TTTGGCTGAGGTCTGAGATCTGTTACTTTTTGTTTTGTGAATTGGTAGATTTTCAAAGCATTGCAGGGGATTTGGACACATTACAGTTAATGGAAGATATGCATCTGAATCCACTAGCCTACTTAGAAAATCTGTTAATTTTTCCATGGTCTGTTTTTCTGTAAAACCAGAGAAATGTCTTCTTTGCAGGAACCTTTGTAGGAGAGGATTAAACATCAAAAGGTTACAGATGCATGGGAATACAAGCCCTGCTAATCCTTGTCATGTGACCTATTACGTAAAAAGTGAAAATATTGCTGTGTTGGCAATAAAATACTTCTAGCTGCCTGAAAGATCAAGGTTGGCTAGTGAGTGTAACAATGTGTTGTCTTTTCTTTGTCCAATGCAGGGAGCTGTGGTGGTGAAATTGTTGTCTGGAATAATAGTACAGAAAATGCCTACCTTAAAATTTACCTGGATCCCCAAAAATCTCTGAAATCCAAATCGAGTGAGTGAGCATCTTATTGAAGCAGCACTGCTTTCAGGCTCTAGGCAAAACATACCTACTGTTTGCCTTATGCATATAATATTAAGTGTGCCACTAAATTACTGATAATTGAGTGGAGATTAGGGGGATTATTTATACCTTTGTCTTGTCAGAGTGACAGAAAGCAGCCTTGAGAGTGTACTTGCTTTATACACTTTAGTTTATTCTCTATACATCTCAAGGCTATTGCTTCTGTTTATTGTCACAGATCTACATCAGCATTTTTATATTATTACCTTCAGCAGGGAGCATTCCCTTAATTTTTGCCTTGTTCAGTGTTGGATAATAAATAATACCAATTGAACCTTGCAGAGGCTGCTACCCTTGAGGCTACCCAGAACCTGAAAACTTCATTGGGTTGATAGTTTGCACAGACTAGTGGCATAACATATATTAAACACCATGCCAATTGGAAATCTATAATTATTCCCCACTGTAATCTGTAGTACATTTTATGGCAGCACACATCTCAGTATAAGGAAAATGGCTTGGAAAAAACCTTCTGTGGTTCTTATTTAGACTTCAGGTTTTCTCCAAGTTTTTTTGGGGAATAAATACTGATATATATATAAAAAAATTCCCCTCTCACCCCTATGGGTGGTATGTGTCTTCCTCAACCTCAGGTCCTCTACCAGAGGCCTGGGAGTTTGAGGGCTCTGCGCAGTATCTTAGCTGTTCCTAGCACTGCACTCTTCTGGACAAAGAGCTGTGATGTTGTTCCTGGGATCTTTTGGAGCCACTCACCCAGCTTAGGAGTCACAGCCCCGAGTGCTCCTACCACCACTGGAACCACTTTGGCCTTCACTTTCCACATCCTCTCTAGGGCTGGTCACTGGCAACTGCTATATCTACAACCGGCTGTCTTCTGTCCTTGTCTTTATGCAGATGTCTGGTTTGATTAGCAGTACCGCCTGGTCCAGTCTGATCTGGAAGTCCCACAGAATCTTAGCCCTGCCTTTCTCCCACAACTCTGTGGATCTCCCATCTGGTCTTGGGAGGGTCTAGCCCATACGCTGGGCCAGCTTCCGTCACACAATGCCAGCACTTGGTTGTGCCGTTCAGTGTATGCGTTCTGCCTGCCTCTTAACATCCGCCACTATGTGTTGGACTGTCTCTGAGGCTCTCTGCAACTCTGCACCTTGGGTCCTCTCTAGTGGGGTAACCCTGCTCAATGGATCTGGTGCTCAGTGCCTGTTCCGTGCGCGATGAATCAGTGCCTCAGTGCCTGTCTTTTAGTCCAGCTCTTTCCCAGCCACTTGGTAGATTTCTCAATGTCAGCTCTCTGTCGATGGACCTACCCATCAGGTCTGTCTTGCATGGCCTTCTTTGCTTGGTTCTCCTCCATGTCCTGCTGTTGCTAGGCATGTCTCAGCAGCTCATCTTTGGGGGCATCTTACTGATGGCCCGGATGTTTCCAGGTTTCACCAGACAGTGGCCTTGAACCTCACCAAGCCCCGCCCGCCTTCTTTCCGGCTGGTATACAGTCCGCTGGGTGTGGACTGGGGTGGAAACCTCCGTGCCATTTTGTGAGGAGCTCCGGTCTTCACATCGCAGCCCTCCATGTCCGCCTTTGGCCAGCCTCACTATACCGGCAGGGTATCTGAACAGGCAGGGTGTAATCTGTTGATGATGTGGATCTTGTGCTTTCCCACTTAGCTGGATCTTTCAGGACCCTGTCTTATCCTTTGTGAACTTGATGTTGCCGTCTTTCCCTTGCCTCCGTCATCGTGGTTCCCATGTGACGTGGGACGCCAGGCTGTAGCTGGTCGTAATGTCTGCTATGTGCCGCTGGTAGTTCCACCCATCAGTCCCCCTTGACTACCTTCCCTCTCTTCACCTACCATTCACAGCCCACACTTCCCAGTCCCGAAATGACATCCCAATATCCTCAACGTGTAGTCCCGCGTCAGGTGGATTAGCGAGTCGAATGTCTCGGTCATTCTAGCATACAGCGTGATCACATCGAGAGGAGGTGGCTGATGGTAGTTCCACTCCCTGGAACTTTGTACCCGTAAAGCATTCCTTGTGATTATCTGGCTGAGGGGGTTTAACCTATGCAGAAACAAGCACGGGACAGTGCATCACTGGAATGCCGACTTGATGGGACACTTGTGCAAGCTGCCCTTGAGTTGACCTTCAGTGGTTGTCTTCCAATTTCCCATGAGTTCTTGAGGCAGGTCCCCTTAGTGTCCTGGTGACTTGTATAGCGCCAACGCCAACAATCCACGTGGTGCGCATTGATCATAAGCTTCCCTGTAGTCAATCCAGGCTGTGCTCAGATTGTCTGTCTAGATCTTGAGTGACTGCTCTATCTATGAGCAACGGTTGTTGTTCCATACCTTCTGAGCGTGCCAAGGTTACTGCCCATATGGTCCTGTTAGCTTGGGCTATGATGCCTGATAGGACTTTCCCATGTCCTGGGAGGCCAGGTTATGGGTCGTAGTTGGACGGTTCTTGTTCCATTGCAGGGGTATTTCATGATCAGACACTTGTCCTTCCTTGGGTGAGCTCAGTTTGGGTTGGGAGCCTGCTGCTAGCAGCTGGTTCATCTGTGCTGCTAGCGTTCATGCACTGGCCTGTTAGTTTCTTAGCCAGTAGGGTTGAATCATGTCTGGTCAGGTGCTGTCACAGCTTCTTCATGTTCTTTACCCCGCTGCGGATGTCTTATACTGTGATGGGTGACTGGGTTTCTGTTCTGGGAGATTTGCTGTGCCTCTTCTACAAGTCCTGCAGCCACTTTGCACTGGTTTATGAAGTCTCTGTTTCTCCCATATTGTTCCTCCCGTACTGTTATTTCTGCTGCCAATTGTGTGTGCACAACTGCAGTTGGGAGTACAATCCTTGGAATGGTTCTTTGGAGAACAGGCCATTTCTTTTTTTGCCTCTGCTTCTCTAGTGTATCTGCCTTAGCCGGTAGCCAGTGCTGGTGAAGCCTTTGTTTAAGCAGTCTTTAAAGGCTTCAGATGGAGTGAGGCCCTTGTATTTTTTCAGTAGCCGAGTCTTACCTTAATCTAACCCTTCGTATTCCACCAGCTGACTAACTGTCGCTCCGAGTCAACTTGAATCTTATCCCACACCTCATTTGCCAGGTGGGGGTACATACTGTGTTCTTCTGATCGGGGTGCCAAGCTCTCCAGGATACAGAAGGCTGTAGCGTAATCCCAGTTCATGGTTTGAGTTATGGTGTTATAGGGATTGAGAGGGCTCATTGGCATCTTCTAACCAATACTATTTGAGGTACTTTTTCCACTGAGCCCCTTGTAATCGGTCAGCAAGGACTGACTGTAGCTAAGTTCTCCATGATCTTATGCCTCAATATCAGCTCGCTGTGGCTCTGCAATGGAGGGGGTGCAGTGGAATTTCAGCTTCAAGGGGTGGGCCTGGCCACAATCCACGTGTTCTTTCAAAGGTCTCTTGAAAGTCTGGGGATGTAAGTGGAGTCTGGTCTATCTCAAGCTTGTGAGGAGCAGCTTCCTCTTTAACTATGTTGAAAAGCGTTGGGTAACTAGCTGTATCCAGTAAGGTGTGGACGTAGGTCTTTGTCCATCCAAGCCCCCGGTCATTCGTTTCATATACCCCCTCTCATTAGGTCTAAGCTGTTGTAGATAAGCATTCCATCAATGCAAGGTTCTCTTGTCAGCGTCCATCGAATGGTTTGATTCCAGTAGCCCACTTATCGTAATGTCCTGGTTCCCCCTCAACAATCTGGCAACGGACCTTGGTTAATGCCAGGCAATGTCCCGACCGGTGACTCCGAGTTCGCGTCACCTCATATTTGACGTAGGTGGTGTGAGCCGGCATGACTCTCCTAGTTCGTGTCACTCTCATATTTGAGGTAGGCAGGTGAAGCGTTAGGGGGTCTTTTGCCCAAGGACCCCTACTGGAAAGTTGGGTACCCACCGGGATTTGAACCCCAGTCTCTCATATCAAAGGACGGTCTCCCGTATCAAAGGGTGGCGCTCTTAACCACTACGCTATCCAGTCGCTTATTATATATATTATATATATATCTCTATCGTCTTGAAATTCATTTCTTACTTGCACATGCACTAAGCAGGAATATCTGGTGGACTGTCCCTTTATAATGAGCAAGACACTTCAGAGTAAGAATGCTTAAAATATTGCGAATACAGTAGATATGGCAAAGGAACTACCGGTAATGAGCTTTCTGATCTTTAAAGGGTCTAAACCCCAGAGGAGCAGATCTTAAATTGATGTAAATTGGCATAGCTGCATTGAACCATGCTGACTTTAATCAGATGAAGATCTGGGCCAGGCAGTGCAGATCATATTACAGCTGAGTGACCCTTAATGGTCCTGCTGTTCAGTAAACATTCCACAGAGATCATGGGTCAGATGTTCAGACAGTGTAAATTGGCACATCTGCACTGACATGAATAGAGCTATGTCATTTTATACTCTCTGAGGATCTGCCCCCCTTCTCCCCACCATAATTGGGGAAAGCTTCTCTTCAAATTGGTATTTGTTCATAGTACAAATTATGTACACAACTCATTGATCCAGCTGCTGGCTATAGAAAATGAGCTAGTTAATATAGTTTGTGCTCATTAAAGAGGAGACTGGAAATCTCATAAAGCCAGAATCCACCATTTTCTACTGCTGAGTAAAAACCTTATTCTGTGAATCGTGCATTGAAATCCAAAGGGCAGCTTGCAGGATAAGATACTGCTCACCAAGAGTAAGGGTGGCAGAATTTGGCTCACATAAATAGTTTTAATAGCATGAACATCCAAAAGATTTAGCTTGAATTCATAAAGTAACAGATAAAAAAAACTTGAAAACAATCAGATGCGAAGTGTTTTTGACATGTCTACTTATACACATAAATCCCTTTTATTGACTGTAATAGGGAACATCTCTTACAGATACTCTGTTACTACAACAGCAACTTAGATCTGCTCGAAGAACGTCCTCTAGAAGACATACAATGTCTGTAGCTGACTTCTATGATACTGACTCTGAGTGCAACAATGCTATTACTAAGCTTCTATTCCTAGAAGCTAGAAAGAATATTTCAGTGACAGGTACCGTAAAGTAATTTCTACACAGTTGAATCCTGGCTCTGTTTACTTTGCCCATGCTGAACAACAGTACTTGGAAAAGCTCATTATTAATAATGATAATTGATTATTGCTTTCACAGTTTCCTTTCCTTTTTGCCCCTCAAAAAAGACCTTACAATACTTCTCCTATAGCATGTTAGAATATTTTTCAAACAATGTTCTTTTGTTCTGCATTCATTCTCATTGTCATCTGAATTAATTTGCCCGAAACTCATATTGACAGTACATTTAAATAATCCAGTAAAACTGGTTTGTATCTGAAGCCTGTCTACATACAGAGATCCAAACTGTGTATTGATTTATAACCCTGGCTGTTCCACTTAAGTCAATGAGCTTGTACGGGATGCAAGTCATTTCAGAATTTGGTTTCAAACTGATATATGCAGCTCTGCCTTTAAGAAAGTCAATTATAACGTCTGCTGCTTTGACCAGGCATTTTCTGAGTCAACATTGGAAAGCATCTGCAGATTGATCTGAAACTATCTGGAAATCTGTTATTAAAAGCACTATTTAGGGTTTTTCTTTTCTGTATCTATAAAATAAATTGTTTGACCAGGGTTCCTTTTGAAAGAAAAGTAAAGAAAACTAGTTACATAAGGATTACAGTTTATCATAATATTCATGGAAAAAGGTTAACAGCAGGTCTCTAAAGAGTGTTTTTAGTACTAGACTTTGTTTTGTTGGTATTGCTCTGAACTGCATACCTCAAATACCTATTGAGTAAAAGATATTTCATGTGACTGGAGTTTACTGTGCCAAACAGTGACAAAAATAAAAATACGAGTTCATGCATAACAGAGAATTGCTTGTAATAATGAAAGCTGATGATTCTTTCTGCTTATTCAGCCACATTTCTGTGTTTTAGGTGGAGCAAACTTAGTGTCATGTGGAGGTGCTGGCTATGTTAGGTTTTGGAGTACCTTGAAAAGCCAGCTCATGGCAGAGTTTGAAGCCCACAGTAGAGCTGGATCCATTATCATGACCATTGATAAAATGAATCAATACCTCATAACGGGGGATCTAGCTGGATGGGTGAAAATATGGAATATACAGGTACAAGGAAAATATTTGATTCTCTTTTTGTATTTCTCATGTGCCCAGTTTGTCAGGATACATGCAAATAAGCTGGGTTTTACCTGTTTTCTAACAAAGGAAAAAGATTGACCAACATTTTCAAACTTAGGGCCTAAAGTCAGAGGGAGTCTTTCCATTGATTTCAGTGGGTGCTGGATCAGACCCTGGGGTGCCTATAGCCATGCACCTAATACAAAACCTGACTGTCAGAAGTGTCACATTTTTTCTTTAAAACCCAGGGAGAAGAAAATCTTAAAGAGATTTGCTCCCATCTTTCCTTCAAGGGCAGGGTTTGCCCCTTCATCTATCACACACAGCAAGCTGTGGAGCCTGCTCAGAAGATTTCCAGATCCAAAATATCCCCCTTTCTCAGATAACTGCCATTTCCTTTTCACCAGGACTACTGCCTTGGTTCCAGTGAGAACAAGGTAACCCAGCCACCTCCCCTGATAAGATCGTTTCAGCCACACGATGACTGTGTTACTTATCTGGAAACCTGTGTGCAAAACAGTTGCCTGCTCATCCTCTCCTCCTCTTCAGACTGCAGTGTTGTTCTTAGTGATGTGTATGGTACAACAATTGGAATATTTGGCCAGGTAGAAATACTTCTCTTAGCAACTCTTATGGGTAATGCTGGCTGACACAGAATGTTTCACTGCCAGAGAGATGACTTTTTAATTAACTGCTTCACTGCTGGTCCTTCACATCAGCTTCTGTACTGCCAGAGCAGTCCTGTGGGGGTCTGCCATTCAGTTTATCCATGTTTGCTATTTCTGTGTGGGACATAGCAGAAATATCTTGAACAGATTTTCTCTTTAGATTTTAGCATTTCTACCTGAATTCTTGTCTGGGAAAACAGAATGCAAATGAAAATATACATGTGGATAGGAAGTTATTCACACTTTTTATTTTAAGTTCAGAATGCTTGGTTTCAGTCCCACATAAGTTTTGGGCAAAGACTGAGTCACTACTGTAGCTGATCAGAATTTCCTCACAAAATGGTTTTTAGCTGGAAAATGATAAAACATTTTATGGAAATGTAATGCTTTTTGACAAAACTTTTATTGGGAAGGCTTCTTAAGTCCAGGGTGGAACTTCTGATCAAAACAAGATACTCCCCTCCTCCCAATAGCTGATTTAGAGCAGGGATTTGAACTTGGGTCTGCACAGCTCAGGTGACTGACTTAAACCATAGGCTACTGGCTATTCTAAGTTAGGCTTCTCTCAACCTCTCCTCTTGAAGCTGCACAATTTTGTACCAATGGGCCAGAGAGAAAGTGGTTAGGGAGACTCAGTTTCAAGTCTGTGCTCTGCCTGATTTGGAAAACTTTTGTAGGGCAGGAAAATCGTTTACTGTCCAGCTCTAGTCACCGCTGACTTTTTCTTACCTACCACTACTCCTGAAGCCATGTTTCAGCTCCAGTAGATAATATCTGAATCATGGAGACATGTTTTCTAAGAACAAATGTAACATTGTGAAACCGTCATAGCACTAATAAGAATAAATAATAATTGAATGCATCATATTTAGTCACTATGAGTGGTATGAGCCTCCCTGCCTAGTGGTAAGAGTCCACCTAGTGATATGGGGTAGGGGAACCTGGGTCCTCCCACTCCACTGGATTTCCCATCCAGGGTCCCCTTGAGCACTATAAAGCAGGAATCTGCTACCTGTGGTCCTGTGAACACTGTCCTCTGGATCCCTTCCTATGGCTCTGCTCCCACCATCAGGGTGTGTCATGACTGGTGGCTGTCCTTGGCAATCTTGGGATCTCAGCAGGCTAGGGATTTCCGGCTCTGTTCGGTAGATATCCCCATGAGGAGGCCTCCCTGGTGTAGTCCCTCTGCTGCAGTGAGTGCAGCTCTGCCTCTTTCTGCCTGCCACCCTGCTGTGCTGAAGGAGGACTCTTTTGAGTCCCTCCTCCAACTGGAGCAGGGCTGTGGGGATGGGGCTTCTGGGCCCAGAGTTGTTCCTGTGTCCTTAACTCTCCAGCATGGGGTTTATCCACCCCATTATAGTCACTCATTCCTTCACTGCCTAAAACATTAAAAATGTTACCAGCTTCTGTTAAGTTTGTTAGTAGAGGTGCTAGGAAAATGGATTTATCCCTTTGGGGGGACATTTTGGCTTTTTGAAATTAGTTTTTGTTCCAAATAAGAACAGAGAGTCAAAATATCAGAAAGTTTTGGGAAATGAAAAATTCTGAAAAAGTTTCAAATCAGAAATGCTGAAACAGAAAACTGACATTTTTAATAGAAATTATCTGACGTTGCTATGAGAGTCTTCAATTTTTCTGATCAGCAATGTGAAAAATTTAATCAAAGTATAGATTATTTGCACAAGAAACTAAACTATATTTTCAGCGAGTGCAGGGGGGGGAATTTGTTGAACTAGCTCAAATTGTTAGTTTTTCAAGGCAGGGTCTTGTGTTTGTCTCAGTCTCTGTTTTTATACAGTGCCTAGCACAATGGGGACTCTAATCTTGTCGTGTAGCCTCTGACAGTGGTGGGCAACTTGCAGCCTATGGGCCACACGTGGCCTGCCAGGGTAATCCGCTGGCGGGCCTCCAGACACTTTGTTTACATTTGCATGGCTGCCCTCAGCTCCCAGTGGTCACGGTTGCCATTCCCAGCCAATGGGAGCTGCGGGAACCAGCGCAGGCCAAAGGGATATGCTGCCTACCACTCCCATTGGCCTGGAATGATGAACCGCAGCCACTGGGAGCTGCAGGCGACTGTGAAAATGTAAACTAACTGGCAGCCCGCCAGCGGATTACCCTGAGGAGCCACAGGTTGCTCACAACTTCTTTATGAGGTACTATAATGTAAATAATATGGATCTGGATCCAGGGAACCAGTTGCTTACATAAGTATGCAGGAAAATGATGAAAATCAACAGCTGTCTTAAAACTTTGCATCTGGGGGTACTTCTATATGAAAGGGTTTTTTCAAAAAATAAATAGTAAGAAATATTTCTAATTCTGAGCGGCTTTAAAATGCTTTCTGCTCTGCTAATTAGGAAGAGCACTGGCGAATTGAAAATGCTCCTTCCCACTCTAAAGGAGAGCAAAATCAAGATGAAAATATGGGCCGAAGGGAAGAAAAGGATGATGTTCTAAAGAAAAAAGAAGCCCCTGTTTTTGGAGGAGAGCCATCTCCTAAACCCCTGGAACAAGCAATACTTGATATGGAAGACAAAGAAGAATCTGTAAACATGTAAGTAATTTATCAAAAGGGGCTTTGCAATGGCAGGCTTTGGCATTTTTTCTTTAAACTTTTGTTTTCATCCAAATCGAGACAAAAAAGTTGCTTTTTGTTATGTATGTGTTTATTTATTTATTTATTGTGGAACAGAAATTCCAAACCATTTTTATTTAGAATTTTCAAAATGTTTTATTTCTTCATTTTTGATCAAAATGAAATGTTTCTACATTCCCAAAACTCAAATGTTTCATTGTGCTTTGTTGCCTGATGGAAAATCAATTTTTATTTTTTTTGGCAAAATTGAAATTTCCCCACAGAAAATATCAGTTTTGCAAAAGTGTTTTTTCTGTCAGAAAATCACATACCCTTTGAAGGGACAGAGCCTCAGTGTGTCTGCACGGAATTCCTCCTGGAGTGCTCCTATGTTATAATACCACCTAGCACTTTCTGTTCATCAGTAAATCTCAGAATGCTTTATGAAGGGGTTAAGTATGATTATATTTTCTATTTTCCTCTATTATATTACTGTTTTATATACTTTATAACTGAGACAGAGAGGTAAACTGATACAGCAGGCCAGTGGAAGACCTGGAAGCAGAGCTCAGGTGTCCTGAGTCCAAGTCAATGCTTAATTCACTAGGCCAGTGTTTCCCAAACTTAGGATGCCTCTTGTGCAGGGAAAGCCCCTGGCTGGCTGGGCCGGTTTGTTTACCTGGCGCATCCGCAGGTCCGGCCGATCGTGGCTCCCACTGGCCGTGGTTCACTTCTCCAGGCCAATGGGAGTTGCTGGAAGTAGTGTCGGCCAAGGGACGTGTTGGCCCCTGTTTCCCGCAGCCCTCATTGGCCTGGAGTGGTGAACCTTGGTCAGTGGGAGCTGCGATTGGCCTAACCTGTGGACGCGGCAGGTACAGAAACCGGCCTGGCGCGCCAGGGGCTTTCCTTACACAAGTGGTGACCCCAGTTTGGGAAACATTGCACTAGGCCATGCTTCTTTCCTATAAATGAGCCCTAGCGTGGTGTGTTAGTTTGTTAAGCATTTTAAAACTCTCCATAACTGGATTACTTCCTGACAAATTTTATGCTGCTTTAGAGATATATTTTTAGACTACACTGTTCCTTCTATCATAACCATAATAAGCGTGCAATTCATTACCTCCCATTCCAAGGGTTTATATTTGTTCTTAATGCTCAAATAGTTAGGTGTATATCTCTGAAAAAATACAGTGTACTCCTAAATGTTTAAAACTTTAATGACTCTTTGTAACATGGACTGCGTCAAGGCATAAGCGCAATAAAATTAAACTGTACACAAGTCTTTCTTTGGCTTAAATAATTTCCTGAATGTAATAGCATGAAACATTTACATTAATAAAAGATTTTAAAAGGTTATATTCTTACACGAGATTATTAGAAATGTTACATAATGTCAACAAAGTATGAGCAAAATGGATTAAAATTAACAGCATTTTTGTGACAGATAAGATTGTGCAGAGCATAGCAGTACATTCTTAAAGATTAAAGAGCAAGTGATAAGTATTTATTGTGATGAGCAGCATCTTTAAGTATAATGGAGATCATTCTAATCTTAAAGCAATTCCAGCGATTTCAGTACAGTAGCTCCTGATTTACTCTGTGGTAAATGACATCTGAATCAGACCCAATATCCACAGGTTTTAATATTTTCATAGAAAATGAAAAAAACTGCTAAAAAATAATCCAGGTTGAACCACTGCAGTATAACAATGAGAACATACCTTGCCTTAAGCATGCTCCAAATGCTCCCCAGCAAAATCTCTGAGTTCAGTAAGATTGCAGATTCTTCTATTTTCAGAAACATACCTAATGTGTGCTTGGAGAAATGCTAGATTTCTCTTCTATCCTGGAGCAGAACAGGTGGTTTAATAGACTTCTCTTGAGAGATAGCTGATTTTTTTCAGAAGCACCTGAATACAAAGAGGTGGAATTGTTCCAATTCTAATTCTTCTTTACAAGCATATGAGAAAGGAGAATGACGTTTGTGTACTCTAGTAAATATTTCACTAGTATGTAGTCTTGGAAGCAATTATATCTTCAGTCGGGCCAGATGCATCAGAAGTGGGGCCTCTTAGTACTTATTACTAGAACATGTTGATGTGGTTCCAAAGCATTAAAGGTACAGGGACACTGCTTTACAGCATGTTCTCTTTGTAGACCTATAATATCATGAGGCTGTAGCTCAGGTAGTAGTTTATTCATAATTATTATTTTTTACTAGAATGAGAGTGAGTCTGGATGGAAAGTAGTGCTGGTCATAAAAATTCCAACAACGTTTCACAGAGAGGGTTCCATTTTTGCCAAAGTTCCAACGAAAACCTGCCTGCCAAGTTTCCTGCTAGCCCATTGGCCCAGTTCCTTGGCAGTCTGGGGCTCCAGATCTACAGCTCTGGGTAGGCTACAAGGCCCCAGAGCTGGTACTACCCTCCCTTTTTCAGAGAACTTCAAAATGTTGGGGTTTTGTTCCAAATTTTGAAATCCTCTGTGAAACAGAATTACCTTTCTCTGCCCAGTTATAGTCACAAGGAAAAGAGCTTACTCTCTGAGTCTAGGAGGATGGATTGGAGTCTTGGTAAATGGCCTAAAAGTGCTTTCTCTCATGGGATCTTAGTGAAAGAAAACTCTCATTCACTATAAAGAGATTTTTGCAATCATTAGATAGTCATTTTACACATGAATAATAAAAATGACTATGGGCCCAATCCAACACCCATTGAAGTCAATGAGAGCCTTTCTATTGATTTCAATAGACTTCTAATCAGGCCCTATAAGATTATATGTAGTCATATAGCATCTGGTTACTTAAACAAAAGCCATATGGAGCTATAAACATGAGCTATATTCTGACAATCAACATATGTGGGCACAGAAAGGTGTGACCCTTTGAACGCATGATAACATATGCTAGGCAAAGGATAAAAATAGAAACTGCAGGAGGAGACAAACTAGATGCCTATCATTTTGTGTTTGCATTTAAATTTTGGCCAAAAAGAGTCACTTGTATCTTCCTAGGATCAGTCCATGGAAAAAAATGATATTGGGTAAAAAATATAAAGAAAGCAAAATCCAGAAAGGAAAGAAACATAAGTTCTTCAACGGGAAAACCATGCAAAACTCCACTGGTAAACAGACATTTTGACTTCACAACCTCAGTAGTTGTTATCTTGCATATCTGTAAGTACAGAATCTTATGGAGTCTTTCCTTGGGAGCAAACCTGAGCCAGAACCAAAGGTAATGGAACTTTTCTACTTGATAGGAGTTAATAATGGTTCTAGCTCTCTTGCGGCCATCTTTCAATTAGAGTGAACAGATGGTTAAGGCGAAAATACGCGGACTGCCTATGGGGACGGGGGCGACATATTTTTTTTTTTTTTTTTTTTTTTTTTACACTCACCCCTCTGGGAGTTCAGTGGTAATTCGGCAGAGAGCCCTTCAGTTGCGGACGGTCTTCGGCGGTATTTCAGTGGGGGGTAATAAACCTGGCCACCAAAGACAAAAGCACCCGCTGCCGAAATACCGCTGAAAACCATCCGCGACTAAAGGAATCTCTGCCGAATTGCTACCGAAGACCAGGAAACAAAATATTGGGACAAATGGCATCCTGACCGTACTCTGGTCGGGACGCAGGACAAACTCCTCAAAATTGGGACAGTCCCGATTTTATCGGGATGTCTGGTCACCCTACTTACAATAGATGTCTACACTAAGACACAACCTGCTCTCCTGCAGAAAGAATCCAGGTGGAGATATATAGGTCCAATTTGCAGTGAACTCAATGAGCTACAAGATTTGTGGGTGGGGACACATTCATTTCTTACAGGTGTACTTTAAGCATCTCTACTTTCAAATTTGGCCAATGCAGCGTAAAGGAGGTTGGGGCACCATTGATTTGGTTGAGCTGTCCTACATAAATATTATATAATTTTATCAATTGCAAATGTAGTTTGCTTCAAATTACATTGAATTACATATTGAAGAAATAATTGAAAATCTTTTAGCATCTGGAATTTCACAGTATAGACCATTGTTGTTCTCAGTGATAAAACTAAAATAAGTGGGTGGCCCTTAACATTGTTAATTGTCTTTAGAAACCTGATCCATTTTCTTTGGTTTTATTTAAATAGGTAAGCGAAGCTATTTTTACTCTGTATTTTATGGAAGATGTTATGTATTATAGAGAAGAAACTGGAGAATATCCAAATTTACTGGTGAAAAGTGTCACTTCCAAGTGAAAACTGAATGGGTTTTTTCCCCCTTAAATTATCAGCTAAGAATCAGCTTTCCTGAGCTTTCTCTGGTTGTTTCAAATAAAAATGATCATGGATTTAATCTGTACAGCTGTGTTTACAGTGCTGAATGTTTCTTGTCTCTGAGTATTATAGCAGCACAAGTGGAGTAATATGAATGAAGATAGACAAGAAAAGTTACCATATCTTAGAAATACAATACAATGTGGAATTAATTCTGGTTTTTCAATAATCCTGCTATTTTAAAGGAACTTTTAGGTCATTAAATATTGGAGCCCTTGAGGCAGTTGTTGAAATGAACAAGCCTGACTTTGTTCTAAACCCTGACAAATACTTCAGGGAAATGATTGAGAAGAAGTGCCCTGAAAATCTGAAGCTCCCTACTCTTTCAGAAAGTAAGTAGACCTTGATTATATTCTCATTACTCCAGCTTTCAGTACAGAAAGGCAAAAATAAAGGTCACTAGCTTTTGTGATCTGTGAGAAAATAAGATGAAGGTAATAGAGAACTCTAAGATTTATTGCTTAGTTGCTGATCTGGGGCTTCAACACAGCAGCAGGACACATAATCCTATTTGAACAGCTTCTTATTTTGTAAGGGCTTGATCCAAAGTCTACCGCAGTCTATGTCAATGGGAGGTCTTTCCTTCAGTAGGTTTTGAATCAGGCCCTAACTGTTCATTGACAGGATTACTCTGAAGCATTCACTTCTGATTCTGTTCTTGGCAGAAAAGAACAATCTTATTTTTAACGGGTTTTGACAAACCGATCCTAGTGTGAGAGAGAGAGATTTGGAAGGCAATACCAGTGAATTTCTGCTAAGCTGATTTGTCCCCCCATAAAGTGGGATGTTTCTGGTAGTATGCTGAGGAGTCCCCCTTTAAGGAAATTTTCATAATACACACTGGTCTTCTTCCCACTGACAATCAAAAAAAGACAGGAGTTGACACATGGGGCAGAAGGGTCTCTAGGTAAGCATGAGGAACAATGCCATCTCTGATGTAGCCCCATTCAAGAAATGGCAGAAAGAGACAATTCTTCATTCAGCTTTTCGCACCCAACTTCTGAATCTTCAGATGGCTGGCAATAGCAAAAGCACTCATGAAAACCAAAAATTCAATGAAACAAGGAGGGAAATGGTGAGAAGATAAGTGCAGAGCTGACTGGAGAAAACATTTACTGCTATACTCTATCATTACAGAGTGCCCTTGGACCATTACACTGTGCTTTACATATTCCTACAAAACAATTACAAAATGGATCCTCAATAAAATAATTATTACATCGGACTGTTCTTTAAAATATATATGGGTTGTCTGTACCTCTTGACAACCTACACTTTTCCTTCCCACACAAAATCAAGCTGACTTTTTTGGCAAGGTTTATGTAACTGCTTAAGTGTTGATCCATAAAGAAAATTGGTTGTCTGATTGTTTATTGTGACTGCACTCTCTCTGGCACTTTCCCTGATGACTCCCTAATGCTTTTCCTTTCTGCTGCTCCTTCAGAAATGCTGATGTTGAAACATCACTGCTAACCATCCTACTGTAGCATTTAGGGCTTGTTGTAAAACACATCATTGTAATATTTATTTGATAAGGCTTATTTACAAAATTTAGCAATTTTAATGTCAATAATTTATGTTTATAGGTGAGTTACTGTCAGGTTTGTGTGAGCCAGATAGCAGGGGTCAATTGACAAGTATGAGGAAAGCATTGAGAGTGTGTATGTGTCGGGGGGATGAACCAATTAAATGAAAGCCTTTGCAGCTGAATCAGCAAGGCCAAATTTTGACCTTGCACGTCCATATTTTAATTTTAAAGATTGCTTCTGTAATCTATATCTTGAAGTTGGATTAATTGCCACATGAACTTAATTTACTAGTCAGGTGCCTGTTCCCAACTGGTAAAAATATCTTTTTTTCTCACAGTGTATGTTTACCAACCTACTGGTGTTCTCTCTCTCTCTCGCTTTGTCTCTGTCTTGCTCCTGTGAAAGATTCAGGTGTGGAATAGCAGGGTTATATTTATGTATGACTGATTCATTAATGCAACTGAAATTCATGATGCATAGACTAAAGAAGCAGATTTTACCCTTTGATATGTACATTCTATTCTGTTAACCAAAATAACATAAAATCATAAAAAGGAAAGAGTGGGATCCAATGTGTAATAAGAATTAAATTAGGTGTTATTTGGTAGGTACAAAAGTAATAAAACTAACGATCAAATGTCACAAACAACACTTAATAAATCAAAGTATATAATAAAGTGGTGATGGCATCTCGCTAATCTGGGAAAGCAACTATTAGCCAAACATGGATTTTTAAGATAGATCCTTGTTGGGTCAGTCAAGTTTGTGTCAATTAGTAGTTATG
This sequence comes from Chelonoidis abingdonii, assembly GCF_003597395.2. Taxonomy (NCBI): domain Eukaryota; kingdom Metazoa; phylum Chordata; order Testudines; family Testudinidae; genus Chelonoidis; species Chelonoidis abingdonii. The sequence continues at coordinate 18,689,569 of NC_133776.1, forward strand.
GGCTATCAGTTACCAAAATAAAGGTGAGATTTTTTTTTAAAATGTCAACAGTTAGGCCTTATCTTGCACATACTTAAGCAAGTGACTTACTGTAAGCACATTAGTAGCCATATTGAAGTCCCATGAAGGTTAGGCATGTGCTTGATTATCTTGTTCAACTAAGGCCTGTGCAGAAGTGCACCACTGATCTTGTGCAGAGTCCCACTGATGTCATGGGAATTCTGCCTGTCCAAGGCACTTATATAGCCCCCACCACTGTCGTATCTGACCACCTTACAACCTGAAAGTGTATTTATCCTCGCAAAACCTCTGTGAAGTAGGGAATTTGCTCACATGCAGAGATCTGCATGTGTGGGTCCACTTGCAAAGTCTAACCCTTACTCTGTTTGATGTCCTGCTCCAAAACCCATTGAAGCTATGGAAACACTCCCATTGACTTCAGTGGCCTTTGGATCAGGAACTAAATGCCCAGTTGTTTCCCTAAGGATTAATAACAACAAATCATTGTCAAGATATATTCACGCTCAGACAAATACCTAGATATAATAAACTGTAAACTCCAAATATATTCTGAATGATTTTAGAACTGCTCTCTAATTTCTTCAGAAATTTGCCAATTAGTAAATTACAAGTTAGTTATGTATTAAACACAGATAATGTATTAATTAGTCTTTTCTCCATTTACCTTTGTTTCTGGTTCTGTTTAATATCAGGATATGGTAAATTATTTAAAATTCTAATTCTTTAAATCATTAAGGATCTTGTCCAAAGCCCACTGAAGTCAATAGAGAGATTCCCAATGGTTTCAAGATGAAGTCAGTGTGAGTTGCTGATATTCAACACCTGCGAAAATGATGCTCTTAATTCTTTGAGCTATGTGCTTCCTTATCACCTACTCTGCATGAAGGATGCAGCTTCTTGATTAAGAAGCAATGAGCACCGCACAGTTAGTTTTAGTGCAGCTATGATTATTTTTTTGGTCTCTGCGCTGTTAACGGTCATTTGGGAATATTGCTCAATCCCTATGTATAAAGCTTGTTAAAATGCAAATAAACATACATCTAAGTGTAGTGATTAAGCCATATCCACAATCTTAATAGCTCAGGTACATGTTCTGATTAGTTTAAAATGATGAAGGCATCATCTGGGTAACAACACAGGAATATATAAAAGCCTTACCAAGTTAATGAATTCTTTGGGTGTCCCTTCTTCCATGGGAATGGTCCAGGTATGCCTCCCATCTCTGAGCTACTCATAGAGATGTTCTCAGGCATCAGGGTAGCAACTCAGTGAAATACTGTTTAATGCTTCATTTGGGTTGATTTTAATGGAAGGGACATATACATAGCAGAAGGCAGAATTTGGTCCTTGATCTTGGACTAGAGATCCCTGGAGACCAGACAACTGTGCGCCCAAATATACGATTGTAGAATACACTTGCTCAGTCATGCAGACAGTCAACTAGCAGTTTAAATTCTTTTGTTTCAATACAGGATAATTTGATTTCAGCTTTTTATGACCCTTTAGCAGCAGTAAAGAGATTAAAATAAATTAAAAGAAAAGTGTTTTGTTGTTTTGTTTTTGAAAAAACACAACCACCTCTGTTCTTTCTCCTCAGTTACAGGGTTTATAGTTTTACATCTTCAGAGGCAGACTGGAGTTTTAAGGGGCAGATCCTAGAATGAGGGCTTCATATGAGTAGACTATGTAGGCACAGGACTCCATCCACAGGGCATTCTTTGCAGAATCTGGGCCTAAATGCTTAATGTACAGACTAAGCCAAAAAAAAGAAAAGCAAAATGTAAAGTAATTTCCAAAGAGCCACAAACTTCTCTTAGCAGATCTGGAAGCAAAAAGTCAGTATTGTTCTCTCAGATTTATTCTGGTTTTGTTTCTGTTTTTTTCCCCCTCCTCTAGTGGCTTTCTTTTTAACAGTGCATCTTACCAAACATGTTTGATTTTTGATGTGAATGTCTTTCCTGTTTTATAGCCTTGAAAGCTATATTTGATGAGAAAAGCCTGTTCCCAAAAGAAATTCTGGATCGTGAACGAAAAACAAGGCAATTGTGTGAGCAAATGTGCAACGAAGGCAAGATGATAAGAAATAAGAAGCAAGCAAAGATGAAAGAAAAATAAACGTTCCTGTTGTTACAAAGAAGGTAAGTGCAAAGAATACCAGATATAGAACGAAGCTGACTTTGCCACAAACAGTTTAACAGAGTAAGCCCTACCTTTAGGGTCAAATCTTTCAGTATTTGCTTGGGACCTGCTCCTTACACAGTATTTACAGACCCTTTTCCTGCAACCAGGTACTCAATGTGAATAACTTTACTCACTGTCTCATTGAAGTAACAGGAGTCAATCAGAGCACTATATGCATGTTTGTCTGCAGGACTAGCACTTCAGAAAAAATCTGCCTGAAGTTACTGGCCATTCCACATGCAGAGGGTTGCTAATTTGGATCATTTTGCAGGCCTAATCCTGCAAACTGTTAACCATGTGATTTCCCCACTGAGTTAAATAGGATTATTCATGTGTGTAAATAAACTCTTGTGCATAAGTATTTAAAGGGGTAGAACGCTAGTTTTGGCTGGTAGGAGGAACTCCAGTTTTTTTTCTTTATGAATTTCAAAACGTTAGATAAACTCATGGTAAGAGTGATTTAAAGCAAACAAAATGTGCTCTATAAGAACACTGCAGTGACATTAATAAATAGTCATAACATAAAAACTAAAAAGACTTATAAATACAGCATATGTATAATTAACTCAACATCTTCCTTTCAGAGCTGTTTCTGATCACCTTGGCAATATGGAAATAAATGTCAGTGAACAATTGCACCAATAAGTCAAGCACAGGCATACAAAACAATTAAACTACAGACCTTGAATGCGAAGAATAAGTTTCCAGACCACTTTTATAGCTAGAAGAACTGGTACTCCTGTTTTTGAGTGTTTGTAAACTTTATTTTGTTCTTGAGTATAAATTTATTTCTAAAGAGAAGCAGTGTATTAAAAAATCCGACTTTTCTGTCTGACAATTATTTATTTACTGTAGCAAGTAGTGCCCAAGATCAATTTAACTGAACTATAACATTGCCTGCATCTTATTTATATAGCATCATAAATGTGTATGGCATTTTATAAAATATGAAAAAATTACCTGCAGCCATTTCACATATTCCACGTTATTATCATGGCTTACTGTGTTTTTATGTTCGTGCTCACTATGTGCTTGGTGCTTTCCAAACACTGAAACATGATCTCTGCTCTGAGGAGCTTACAGTGTAAGGATAGACAAGTGCATGGATTTTAGGGGAAAGGAAACATGTGTGAAAGATAGGCCTTTTCCTGCAATATCCTTGGGAGACCTTATTAAATTAACTTTAAATATCTTTGGGGTCCATTGTATGAATGGTTTGTTTTATTGTGGGCTGGGATTGTAGGTAACCCCTCGGTGGAGAGGGGATGTGATGTGAGACCAGGGTGTTCAAAGGACTATATTGAACAATATGCCACACAAAAATGCACTTTTGGAACAAAGTTTGTTAAATAGTTTCCCTGGGGAATCTGTAGGGGGTGGTGAATGCAAATTCCCCAGCTGCGATTATGCCGAAACTCAGCCCTTAGAAGCTGTGCCTTCAAAGGTGGGTCATTGTATGCTTATTACTTGTTACAAGAGATCAAGATCAAAGACCCAAGCTGTATAAAGGAAAGACTGAGCTATTCATTGTAGCTTTGAATCTGAGACAGTTATGAACTTGTAACCATGGGGGAAATCCAGATGTGGGTTTTGAAGCACTGATACCTATCAGAGAACTAGATTGGAGTTGGGGGGTAATCTTTGGTAAACTTTTTGTATATGTGTAGGTTCTTTTATTGTTTTCATATGTTTTCTTTATAATGCTCATACCTTAAGAATAAATGTGCTTGCTTAGAAAGATCTGGTAACTTATTACTGTGGCAATTATACTGTTTTTAGCCTCTGGGGAGAAAGCAAAGTGCAGACGCTAGCTTGTTTAGGCAGTCTGGCTTGCTGAGAATAGCACAGTTTAGGTAGGGAACTGTGCAGCCTGGGAAAACCACAATCAGGAGGGAGAGGGACATGGGGCTCTGAGAACCCTTGAGTGAGTGCCCTTAGTGGACCATGGAGGAGGAATATAGGCAACAGGCACAACATGCAGGTCATTTTATTTCACTGTCAGCACCATGGGAGGAGTCTTCAAGAGGAATTTGGTTGTGGCAGGGCCAGGGCACTGCAGATGAGCTTGAGCTGTACCACACATAGGTGTCCACGTGGATGAAGGCACAGAGGTGATTCCATGAAAAGCTGAAGGAAAAGTGAACAAGGCTGAGAGCACTGGTAGAGCAGAGGATACTGTCCCTGTCAAATGTGTGGTGCTGAATAACATGAATTAACTTTATTCTGATCTCAGTTCCACTTAAATTTCAGAACTGACTAGCTTCAAGCAGAAGCCAATTTTTTTTAAAAGCAATCTGCCATACGAATGCTTCTATAAATGGAAGGCAACGTCCTCCCATCCTTGTCTCAAAGTCATGTGGCTCTGAGGTGCAAGCTAGGCAATATGTTATATATAAAATTCTTCTTCTAAAGCTTGTGCAGTTGTGGTTCTGTACTAAGGAAGCCTGGCTTTATAGTAATAATAAATATTGGCACTAACTGTTTTCTCAAACTTCTTATAATACTATTTCTGTAATACATACCGGCTATGTCAAATGTCTGACTGGGGTAGTATTTTATCATTTTTTTTACTGGCATGCATTTTGGATGAATTGCGTAACTTGTGATGAGCCCATTCCATACTCAGGATAACTAAGGGTACATACATCTACACTGCAATTAGACATCCTTGGCTAGCCCACACCAGCAGACTTGGGCTAAGGGGCTGTTTAATTGTAGACATTTGGGCTCAGGCTGCAGCCCTAGGTCTGGGACCCTCCACACTTGCAAAGTCCTAGAGCCCGGGTTCAGCCCGAGCCTGAATGTCTACACTGCAATTAAACAGCCCCTTAGTCTGAACCCCAGGATCTTAAGTCACGGGCCAGCCGTGGGCTTTTAATTGCAGTGTAGACACACTCTAAAACCTCTTCACCACACTGTCACGTATTCCTTATATCTATTATATAATGTCACGGTATTTTATCACTGCTTGTTGCACTAAACTGTTTAGGCTAAAATTGTGCCAGCACTTATGAACTGTGTGTGTGAGGATGGAATAAGGAGCCTTCCCCCAATCATTGCCACAGCAAAATGGGGAACTCCAGGCAGAACTGCGCCTTGTGGAGGCAAGAGCCTCCCAATGCTCTGTACTATTCTACTACAGACTGCGGCTAAACTCATGTAACCCCCCTTTGTCCCCTTTCCCCTCCCAGCCATGCTTAAAATACAAACAGCCACAATGTCTGATGTATTGCAATTTGCAGGTGAAACCATGTGGAAAAAATAACCATTATTTCTATGGGTCAATTTAGGAGCATAGTCCATAGTTCTGCTTCAAATGCAGACTCTCTCAAGGTAAACTAAAAGGATCAGAAGGGCGCATTAAAATGGTGGTAACATTTCTGAGTTATGCTGTCATCCCATTAAACTGAAACACAGTTCTCTCCATTATTTTCTTACACAAGGCAAGACATCCCAATTAATATTGACACATTTTAGAAAGACAAATTTTCATAATAAACTTTGTGGCCACCTGTTAAGGGTTTTGGTACATTAATCATGCTGCTTTTCATGATAAACATAGAATCGTGTCCTTGTCCTTGTTGCCCTTTCTTTTTTGTTTCAAGGCAAACCAGTTTTTAAGTATAGTGTTGCTGTGAAGGGTGGAGAGAGGTGTGAAACTGTTTTTCCAGGTAAGCATACGCATTGATTCTTTAAATTGCTTTTGGAAACAGGAAACATATTACTGGTTGCTGTTAGCATAAACCAACTAAATATTTTTAATTATGTAAGCGTTTTTTTAATTATTGCCTAATCCGAATTCCTTTCAGCTATAGCTTTCCTAAGGTAGGACAGAGCAGTAAGTATGGGCCTGATTCTTATTTCCATTGAAATCAATGGAAGTGCTTTCGGTGACTTCAGCAGGAATGGGAGTGGGGAATTGTAACTGAATTCAAAATATAATTCTGCAATTTAACGTGTTAGAGTTTAAAGCCGTTAAAGTCAATGGAAAACATCCAGTGATTTTCAGCGGACTTTGGATTATGAATTTAGTGTAGCCCAGTTGAAATGGATAGTTAGGGGTCCAGGCTGAGATTGCTCGAAGCAGCCTAAGGGAGATCCCTTAGACTCCTTTGAAAATTCCAACCTCTAGTTTCTTAACATGATTCAGGCTTATACTCAGTGCTGACGTCAGAGGTATCCTCCCTCTTGTCTGCCCTTGGTGCTTGCCCAGCTGGAATTTAACAATTCCAATGTAACTCTTGAGCAAGAGGGAGTCCATTGAATTCCGGGCTTCATGTGAGTTAACTTTAAGTTTTATAATATCTGCTGTATTACTGTGCCAGAATTTAATTCATTATTTAGTAAGATGGTTTTTGTGATAGACTTGAAGGGTGCTTTATAAAACCAGATCTATTCAAATTACATTTGTATTATGAGGCTACATTTCTAAAGCAATATTTGACCTGGAATTCAAGAGTGACCCACACCAAAATCCTGGATTCAAACACACTTTTGAGTCTGAAAGTTCATCTCTGTTCTGAATTGTACAAATGGCCCCCTGTTATCTTAATACACTGATTCAAAATCCCAGATCCAAACACCCTAAAATTAAAGGTGTTAGAAGTATAGATTCAGATTAATATTTTGCAGCCACAGACCATCTCCGTTTGGATTCTATATTCCACTCCAGATAAAATCAAGCACAGCTTGGTATTTTTTACTATGTACAATTGTGGTAATATAGCTGTGTGTATATAATTGTTGCTAACATCAATTAAATGGATGAGTATAGTACAGAATACAGTAACTCCTCACTTAATGTTGTAGTTATGTTCCTGAAAAATGCGACTTTAAGTGAAACGATGTTAAGCAAATCCAATTTCCCCATAAGAATTAATGTAAATGGGGGAGGGGGAGTTAGGTTCCAGGACAGCTTCTTCTACTCTGGAAGCACCAGGGGCAGGGGACTCAACCCTCAGCCTGCTCACTCCACCCCTTCCCCCAAGCCTCCACCCTTAACCCGGCTCTTCTCCCTCATACCTCCTCCCCCTTTACTTCGCACGCTGCATCCTGGATCCTTCCCCCTCCCTCCCCTCCCTTCTAAACACCACAAGCCAGCTGATTGCTGCGGACAGGAGACAGAGGAGGGAGGGAGAGCCTGTGCACCGAGTCCTTGCTCCTCCCCACTCTCTCCTGCCTCCAAAATGCTGCAAGCCAGCTGATTGCCACGGGCAGGAGGCAGGGGGAAAGTGCTGATCCATGGGGTCTGCTGGCTGGCGGGAGGCACCGGGGGTGGGGGGCATAGGGAGGTTGCCAGCAGTGGAGAAAGCAGGCAGCCACACAACGTAAGAGTGGAGCATTGCACAACTTTAAATGAGTATGTTCCCTAATTGATCAGCAACTTAACAATGAAACAATGTTAAGTGAGATGACTTTAAGTGAGGAGTTACTGTAAAGGACATTCCTTTTCCCCTCCTATGACTTGTTAACGGATAACTTCTAACTTTGGTAAATAGTGAACTTAACAGGGTAATACTTCATACGTTATGCCAAAGTTGCACAGAATGATACTTGCAAACAATCTTTAAATATTCACGTTAACCTACTCTTATATAGATATTTGTTTATCAAGATTAAACCTCTTTTCAGGTATAAGAGTTTACTTTAAAGGATAATTTACATAAGATTCTATTAGAGATCAAAGGTAACATTTCCTAGTGTTAACAAGTTTCTTTTATACTAGGTATGTAATTTATGGGTGAGATAAAGAACTTGACCAGTAGAACTATGGAAGGAGCTAGATGCTGGTTATCATAACTTCTCAGACAAGTGTGGTAATGTGAAGTTAAATCACTATTCTGTTTTTTGTAATGTGATTTCAGTTCCAATAATTCAGAGGGCAAAACGCTGCAATAAACTGTGCTACAATGAGAAGTGCTTTATTTCAAAGCCTTCTCTTGATTACAGCTGGAATGTCCTCAACTTGCAGCCCCATCTCTAATCTTATGGCTGATAGCACTACACAACTTGCAGTGGATCTCTACCAAGTTCTCCATTGTTTTCCTAAAGAGGAGAACATCATACACTCGCCACTTGGTGTTGCTTTACTTCTTGGAACGGTGCAGTTGGGGGCAAAGGGAAAAGCACTTAATGAGATAACACAAGCTTTGAAACTGCAAGGGAATAAAGATGGTGAGTATCGCTTGATCTACTGTCATTTATGCTGTGTAATGATGGTGAAACACACAGGATTGCTGGTTAGTTACTGGCATTTAGTACCTAGCTCATGTCACATGACATGTTGGTCAGGGTTTTGAATGATTATATCACTGTCATATGGCACTAGCTCCTTTTGCTAGATCTCATTCTCTTATCTTAAAACATAAATCAAATATCAAACTCAAACTAATTAAGCTAACTAGTAAAACAGAAATGGACATATCTAAGATGCAGAACAGGGTAAATAGAGGACATTGGTCAGTAGCTACCATCTCTGATTCACAGTTGCTTTCTGATCACGTGGACATTTCTTGTTCTCAGAACGGATTCTTCCATAGCAGCCAGCTCAGTCACTGACATGGATATGATACCATGCCATCCTTACTTCTGCGCTTCTGCTGGCAGTGGTGCTGCCTTCAGAGCTTGGATCCCGGCCAGCAGCCACCGCTATCTGGCTGCCCAGCTCTGAAGGCAGCGCCGCCGCCAGTTGTAGCACAGAAGTAAGATAGGCAATACCATGATCCCCTACAATAACCTTGCAACCCCCCCTCCCATAACTGCCTTTTGGGTCAGGATTCCTACAGTTACAACACTGTGAAATTATATCATTTAAATATCTGAAATCATGAAATTTGTGATTTTTAAAAACCTATGACCGTGAAACTGACCAAAATGGACTGTGAATTTGGTAGGGCCTAATACATTATATATACAATTTGCATAGCTCCTTGATCCATAAATCATCCCATTGAAGTCTCGAGACTACTTATGGAGTGCAGTGCTCCCAAACATGAGTTAAGAGTATCAGAATCTGGCCTAAGGGGTATAAGAAGTCAACTCCAGCCACTCACCCCTGGCCTCCACTTCCTTATTTATACTTAATATCATCTTAATGAAGAGTAATAGGAAAGTCATTATAAGTTTCAAAAATAACCCTACAGTAGGTAATTCTACAATGAAAAAGACTTGCAAAAATTTGTTGGCTAAATGATTTTAAAATTTGTACATTTTGTACAAAAACCACTGCATTCTTAACAGCTAGAAGTAGAAATAATTGAAGCTCGTGTTCAATTACAGGTTCCAGGAAATGTAGTAAGTCAATTTTAATTGCTTTGAATAGTTTTAATCCAATCTGTCCTAATAGAGATCATTGAGCTACAGATCAAATCCTATGTGCAAAGTACATTTTTTAACATTGCAGCACTTTGTTTGCTACAATGGTCTTTTTCCATGGACTCCCAAGAATAATGACTTGTCAAGGGACAGCTGGGCATTTATAGCACATTCATAGATCTTCAGTGCATGACATAAATCCATTCATTTAAGCAGATGAATAGTAACCATTTTTATTTTTTTAGAAAATATTTAAACAGACAAGTTACTTAGAAAATCAAGTCTCTGACCTCTGCCACGTGTCATGCTGCTAATCACTGGCAGAAAGGGATGTTTCCAAAAGGCCTATGCAATGCATTATGGCACTAACGGAAACTAGTTAGAGTGGGTGTTTACAACACTGAATGGATTTCATATCTCCGTGTTATAAAAATGTGACACAAAAGGAGAGGAATAAAATGAGCTGAGCCTGGGACATAAGATAAGAAGGAAGATACACTGCAAGCTGCATTTTTGACATGTATTAAATTATAGAGTTAAATGATGCCCAGAGGCCAGAATTTAGCCCTGATGTAATGAGTGACTTCAGTGGAGTTACTTCAGGAATGCATTTGGCCTGGGAACTTTAAAAAATCAAAACATTGTGGATTTTAAAGTGTAACTACACTCGGTAGGGGTGCCCTCGTTATCCGCCCCCTGCAGTGTCTTTCAAGAAATATAAGATTAGCTTGAGCATGTGAAAGTGGCTTCAAAAATCTTCTCTATCAGACATGTTACCAATACTGAAAAGCATTAAGAGTCAAACACTTGGAATACTCAACTCATAGTATCTATTTAATTAGTGTACCAATGAGATTCATTCGCCCTGTCTTTAAATAGATTTAGTTCATGCTTTGCTCATGCAGTACTATCCTTTGAAGGAGCATGTAGGTTAAAAGAGCCAGACTTTGCCATCCTTACTCATGCTGAGTAGTACCTTATTCTAGGTATAATTCCACTGATTTCACTGGCCCTGTTTGTGGAGTAAGGTACATCCAGTGAAAGTAAGGAGGGGCATAATTTGTCTCTGTGCTAAAGAGGGTGACGTGAATTAACCTTGTATGTGTAGTCTAATGCACGTTGTTCCTTATATAGAATATGTTTATGCCTTTCACTCAAGAGGACCAGGAGAGAGAATGGTTTCAGTGAGGGGTGTAGGAGGTATGCGTAGGACAGTTTTGGGTGAGAGAGAGAACAAAAAGAGTTCCTACTTCTCTCTCTCTCTACCCCCATCTCCCCAACAAGCAATGCTCGTCACTTTCAGAATCAAACTTTGGAGGGGGTTAGTATTGGCCTCCTTAGAGTTTTCCAGTCTTGAACCATTTTGCTGTAGCTTACTTCCCTGCATCTGCAAGTGGCTTGTGCCACAAAAATAATTTTTTATGACATTGACAGGGATGTTGGAAGAAGCCTTAAAACCACTGACAGTTTTCAGGAATATCTAGTCACCTTACCAGTTACCTTTATAAGATAGCTTGGGTAGAAAGGGCCTGTATTCTGGGGACAGAGTGGTGGGTCTGTGAATCTCCTATTTTTTTCAAAATGTACATGTAGCATAAAGGAAACAATCAGAATATTGCAGCTCATTTACAAAAGCAGCTTTAGTTGTACTGCACCTGAGTCTTCAGGAGATTAGGGAATGCATTTTGTATATGGAGAACGACGCTATTACACAGCTGTTTTATGTTCTTCAAATGAAGATGCTACTATTAACATTTATTTTCCTTAGGTGAAGAATTCTCTCTGCTCCAGACACTTTTCTCTGTCACCTCAGAAAAGAAAGAATTTACATTTAATCTTGCCAATGCCCTCTACCTTCAAGAAGGATTCACTGTAAAAGAACAGTATCTCCATAGCAACAAGGAATTTTTTCAGACTGCTATAAAACTGGTGAATTTCCAAGACACAAAAGCTTGCACAGAGGCCATAAGTACCTGGGTAGAAAACAAAACAGATGGTAAATTCTCTCTATAGCTTTCGTAAAATCACTGTTTGCTAGTAAGTTCCTCCCCTTGAATGCCCTAAAATATATAGAACGGGTTGGTGGTTGTATCATTGATCTGTGGCAGATATGAGACTTCGCAAGAAGGAATCTGGAAGTTAGGACCTTGTTTCCAGTATAGCCTGTTATTAAGACCAGCTACTAGCCCTTAAAAAGAGGAAAATACCAGGCTGTTTGCTAACTCTAATAATCTTCTTTTGATTCACAGCCACGTGAAGCATTTCTTAATACAATTATTTAGTACGGCATTTTTACACATTACTCCTTGCCAAGTAAATGATTATTTATTTTGTTAATAACAAGTGTTCCATTTCTCACATTTACTGTAAATCATTAATACATGTTAGTAAAATCTAGTAATTTTCAGAACACCATACAGCTGCTAAATAAACTCTGATACTCCATGTAAATATAGAAGCTAGCATGTCCAATGTGAAAAGTCAGCCTTAATTTTACAACAGAGTTCACAGAATTATGTAACTCTACCTCTAAGCCCTCTCTGACCTTCCGTTTCCAATTAATATGGTATTTTGTGTTGTTCACTTTGATAACATTCCATTTTTTTTATGCTGCTCCTATATTTTAACTCTGATGTGCTGCACATTTTGTATTGACATTGAATAACTGAACCAAAGAAGTTGCCAGGGGAAAGTTGGAGGTTTTGGAAGCTGGATATGGGACAAAAGGGGATTTTGGTATCCAGGAGTGGTAAGTGATGGGGAGGCTGCTGTTATTCTGGAGTCACTTAGGGGTTTGGTACCAGGGAGAGGAGAGAGTTCTTCCGCTTTCCCTTTCGGACAGGTGGACAGCTGACTTTAAATTTGGAGGCAAAAGGCATTTGAATTGCTCATTCCTTACCAAAGCAACTATTGACACCAACTATGTGCCCCCCTGTACTCATCCTAATATCTGCTGCTACATTCAACAACAATGGAGAAGCCCATTAGCTTGATGTTTCTGCTAAAATAACAAGCAATGAAATGGTTAATGTTGGCATTTAAATTGTCCTCACGTCATTAATGGCTCCTTTTAGATAACGTTGTCTGCAGACTCCTATAAACACCCTTACATCACTTAACCTTCATGTTATGAATCAAGTGTTTCTTTATAAGGGGAAGATGAAAGTTCATTGAAAAATAAATCCTCCATTCAGGTGCAGGGAACTGTGACAATATCAGTATAACCTGGAACTCTGCAGGAAAGTATTATATTCCATATTATACACACAACCATCCTAACATAATGAACATGCTCTGCCTCCCATTTATATTAATGGCAAAATCCCACTCACTTCACTGGTACAAAAGTGTAACGACAAACTATTTATTCTCTGTTGTCAGAGTGCAATAGCCTTTTTTTCAGCGTGTTATTGTAGCAGGGAATCTTTAAAATCACAGCCTGTATATTACATGCACGCTCATTTTAATTGCATTTAAAATAGACTAGCTGGTATTTATAGTGTGTGAAAATTTTGCTCATGTCCTTTTCCCCCTTGATAGGCAAAATAAAAAATATCATTTCAAGTGAAGAATTTGGTCCTCTCACTAGGCTTATTCTGGTGAATGCTATTTACTTCAAAGGAGACTGGAAGCAGAAGTTCAGACCAGAAGCTACCCATGAGATGGATTTTACTAAGAGAGATGGTTCTGTAACTAAGATACCAATGATGCATCTTCAGCTGAGAACAAAGTTTGGTAATGTAAAATATGCATGTCTGCGTGGTGACCATAAAATCATATATATTGTCTTAGTGGTTGCAGTTTGCTTACTGCAGCCCATGATTTTGTCTTTATTCTAGGTCATTTTTCTGACAATAATGTGAGCTACCAGGTGTTGGAATTACCTTACAAAGGGAAGGAGTTCAGCTTAATTTTAACACTTCCTTCAGAAGATGTAACTATAGAAGAAGTAGAAAAACTAATTACAGCTCAGTTGATAAAAGACTGGTTTGCTGAAACACAAGAGGAAGACGTAGAAATAAGCCTCCCTAGGTATATAATGTACTTCTCAATATTTTGTTTTTTTTCATTATCCCTTCTAATCTCCCGTTTATGGAAGCATTAGGGATTAGATACAAAAATAGTCAAGAAAGCCTACTGACATCAGGCCCTGCTTCTGTTCCCACTTAAGTCAATGGGAATTTTGTCATTGGTGTCAGTGAACACAGGATCAAATTGGACTTGATTTTCCACTACCTTATGCTTTGTGTAGACCTTTACATCTGTTCCAAGTAAGCGTGAAATGTTACCAGATGAAAACTTTTCATTCACTTGCACAAGTGGTGGCATTTTATAGCCACTTCACACTCTCTTTGTAAATGACCCTGGCAAAATGAGAACCCAGGTTTCCTGGAGGCAGAGCAGAGCTTGAACATTGGCTTGGAAGTGAGCCCTCATATGCTTATTTTAGCCACCACTGATCTAAAAAGGTGCTTTATTTAGTAACACTATATTGACAAATTTAAAGTTAAATTAAAGATTTGCACTATTTAATATCCACTGGTAAGTTCAGCTGCACTCAATGACACTTTACCTCTTGAATTTTCGACTGCGTAATGCCTCTGTGGTTTCTTCATAATTTTAAGCGTTGTCTCCCCTGTTCAAAATCGTAATTGTAGTCCTATCAAAGCCTTAAATAGTGTTTTTCATCCACATAGCTCAGAGCACTTTACAATCAGTGGGCAAGTAGCCTTTACCTACTTACTCACTTTATAGGTTGCAAAACTGAGATACTGAGAGGTTAAATGATTTGCCCAAGAGCACACAGCAAATCAGTGGCAGAACAGGGGATATAACCTAGATTTTCTATCTTCCTGCCTCCTGATCTAACCATTAGGCTTGCTGCTTCCATTGATAATCATTTATTGACTGGGAGAATATTGATAGTTATACAATCAGACTCTTTTCTATATGCTCTACAGGTTTAAAATAGAACAGACAGTGAACTTACAAGAAACGCTGCGCTCCCTCAATGTGAAAGAGATATTTAGTGGTGTCTGCGATCTTTCTGGAATAACAGGTGCAGTGATTAATAATTCTGATATTACAATTATGAAACTTTTATCTCTGTTTTCAGTTGTCATCACCATTTATTATAATGTACTTTAACCATGTACTTTTTAGTGCGTATATACTCAAGGCAAAACTGCATGTGCATGCGAGCACACTTCTGTGTGCACACACGAACACAGAAGCATATTTTTTCCTCACTCTACATCAGAGAACCAGGGTGGCTTATTCTTAGATTGATGTTAAAATATGGGGAGCAACTGAATTGTAATTTTGAATGTATTGAAAATCTAAGATTTGAAGTTCATGGATTCCTAATTTATGGAAAATATTACAAACACACACACACAATTGTTTAAGACCTAGATTTCTCAGATCTCAGTGTTCCAACAAGACCTTTTTCTTTATATAACATGAATAATATATGTGTGTATCTACAGGCAAGTGTATATGTTATATTTTCTCCCTCAGCCTAGACTTTGCTTCTTTTTTCTTCACCCTTTAACTCATCAAACATTAATGGGAGAGTGGGTGGTGGTGGAAATCCTGGATGTATTTTTTGAGGGTGGGAATTAGGAAATGAACATGAAAAGGGTCTTCTGATTTCAACAGTTAAGCACCGTGCATGACACTTCATCTCTCAATGTATATATTTCCCCTTCAGAATCATCTGACATACACATTTCTAAAGCTATCCAAAAAGTTTGTATTGAGGTCAATGAAGATGGCAGTGAAGCTGCAGCATCCTCAAGTAAGATTTGCTTTGCTTATCAGGATAAATACTTATAACTCTGATGCATTCTGAACTTGATGCAAGTGGATCTTTAGTAAATGTTGGATGCAAATCATTGGGTGCACTTTTCACCCATGGTTCTTCTATTTCAAATTAAATTATTAAAATGCACGCAAGAGGCTTACATGTGTCTTGACTTCATTCCTCAACCCATAATCAGACATAAAAAAATCCAGTCTTCACCCACATATTTGGTTATAACTTGATATTTTTTTCTTCAGTATGCTCACAGTCAAAGGCACTGTCCTCCCTTGGTGACTTCTACGTCAGCAGGGATCCAAAATAAATGATTTTTAAGGCAACTTTTACAAAATGAAAGGCTCAGCAGGTATCAATGCAGGTCATGCAAATCACTGTGCTGATTTCAATTGTTGTTTTTGTTTGTTTTTAAACAGATTTTTGACACTGTACCTATTCCGAATTTCAGTATGCTTTCCTTGTCCCTACCCCTCAAAGTAGGAACACTTTTAAAATATGCATGTATCTGCATGAGTGCAACGGGGATAGAGGAAGAACAAAAGGATCTAGAGCAGTGCAACTTGTGTAGGGAGAAGTCAGAATCTCATGTTTGCTCTTCTTTAATGCAAGGCATAGGGAATCACAACACTGCCAGGGCCCCTGATCCCATAAAATGGATATGAGGTTGGAGCCTGGCTATGTTGCCATTTCCCCACCCTCCTTCCACACCAGCAGAGAATTTCCACGGCCAGCTTTTGAGTAGTTATATACATTCCATTCTGTGTGTCGTATGGTGCTCTGCTCTGCACCCCACCAAATGCTCCTGGCAGCATTTTAATTCAGTCTCCTTCATAGGCACAATGCTTCTGGCCATTATCACTGCTGCACCCCTCTAGTTCCTGGTGTTGGGTGGAGCAGCAACTACTGCTAAAGCCACTCTCAAAGCCTGTATTGTCATATTTGGTTTCCTCTGCAGGAATTGTTTTCTAAGGTCCTAGAAAAAACACACCTTGGACTCTTTCTTTTTAGGGGGTTTTAATTTAATATATGTTTGAATTGAATTTTTAACATACTAAAAACACGGCTAACTAGTTAGGTGGTAATAGCAAATTCTGCATTGTGTACCTTCATGGACTGTAATGCAATTACTCTTGCTGTTTGTGAGTGTATGAGAGAGGTGAATTAGATGCATTGTTTCTCAACTCAGCACTTAGTGAAGAAGAATATTGAAAGCAATCTGCTTGCTAGTAGCTATTAAATGAATTCATAGCTCCCAGACACGCTCCTTGAAAGTGTTCTCTATATTAAGTACTTAATAAATAATCCATCCCTGGATCAAACAACACTAATTGAATTACATAGTGCATATGATATTTATAACACTATCTGCAGGAAGTCAGAGGTTGCTCCCACACCAAGTATACCATCTATTAGGTTTTTTTGGTTCCTTGTCTGCATTTTCTTTCCTCATAGTGTTCCTCCCAAGTGTTTCTTAAAGCCTAAATATCCCCTCTCAGTTTTTGCATTTACTTCTTTCTGTATCAGAAGGATGATTGTTGTAATATTAGGTATTTTGATGGCAAGTTATTGACTGGGATACGCTCAGATATTACAGTGATGGGGGCATCTTAGTATCAAAGCACCTCAAAACTACCCCCACCAAAATGCCCAGTGTTATGACAACCATCCCTCTAATTAAGGCCTGTTGAAGATGGTTCTTTTTGAGCTCTTCAATGTCACTCTCAAAGTGGCTAAGGAGTGATAAAAGACCCAGATCTGCAAAGGCTGAGTGCTCTTGTCTTCTCGGTTTTCCCAGCTGCTGCTGACACAGGAGCAAAGGATTTGAATTCTGCTCCCTCACATAGTAACAAGTAAGCCCTAGACTGCTGGGCCCAGCCTGTTGGCACTGTATTTGTATTACATGGCGTGAAAAAGTTCATCTTGTCTTTATGATAATGTCTGCTTTAGCTTTTAGGACTGGCAAAATTTTAGGACTGGCTGCTCCTGAACCCTTTGTAATGGAGATGATTTACTGTCTCTAGCAAGGATGTTAATATGAAACAGAAGATACCCTGATTTTATTTTAATGACAGAGTCTTGCAGTATCATATCTTAATTCTTAACCAGCCCATTTTCACTTGTAAACCATTGTTCTTGAGCACATATATCACTGCTTAAATGGGCCATTTTAAGCTTTCAGTTTGACAGATGCCTGCTAGGAAGGTAATAACTATAGTTAAAACAGACTATAGTTACAATATTCCATTCAGATGAATTTTAAAATGAAATGCCACATCTTGAGCTGATGAAGTTAGTCTCAAGATATTTCCAGCAGGTTATTGTCTTAATAGTTTGTGCTAAGTCCTCAAAGAAAATGTCATATTACAAAGCAGCTGTTTAATAGATGAGGGATTTGTTCTTGTAATTGCGCTGTTGACTTCATGATTTGTAACTAAAGAAAAAAGCCAGTTAAAATACATTTGTCATTTGGTAATCAAGAACAGCAGTTCATCCAGTGTGTGTAACTCTGAATGAAAGGTATTTTACTTAGATGCATCACTTCTCCTTACTGCACCATATACTAGACACCTGACATAATGGGACAATAGTCTGAACTGTTATAGCAAATTATCTTTTGTGAGAATGACTGACTCATACTTCTAATCTATGATGTAGAAATCCAGCCCATCCTTCATGGCCACTGAAGTCCTCTGGTACCAGAATGGGTATTGTTCCTTCCTTTATCCTAAGGGGAGGTGACTGGCTATATGGTGCAGAGCCTAGCTTTGCTTATGCTCTCTGTAGTGGATCATCCAATCTCCTGGAAATTAGAAAATAACAGAGCTGTTTCTGTCACTGGCTTCAGGTAGTTCCCTTCCCTGCTCCCACCGCCGCACACAGGGTGGCTTCTTAGCAGCTTCCTTGGCTTGGGGACAGAAGATGCCTTCTTTGCCCCAAAGGCACTTCTCCAGCACCTGAACCTTCTGCTTAGACTTTGTGCTGATCTGAGGATTGATCCCTAACAGAAAGTCTATTGCTTTGTGTTTGTAGGCACGCATATGGCAGCAATCATGAGTATGTCACATAACCAGTTTGTGGCTAACCGCCCATTCCTATTTATCCTGAAACATAATCCAACAGGTAAGGTTATTGCATTTACACTCTCGCTCCTAAGATTTTTCAGAGGGGTACATATCAGATAGCACTAACCCCAAATGTGGCTTTTATGGGGAAAATATGAAAGATAATAAAATTAAGAAAAAAATGTCCTTGTTTGTATTTAAACTTTCCTGTGCAGTATCTGCAACCCAAACAGGACAGCACATTGTACTAGTGCAGGGGAACAAGGAAGTGAAATGGACTATGAAACTTCTAATTACAAATAAAAGTGAAACTGATTAGTCTGACTATTAGAGAGACAAGGTGGGCGAGGTAATATCTTTTATTGGACCAACTTCTGCTGGTGAGAGGGACAAGTTTTTTGTGTAAGCTCGAAAGATTCTCTCTCTTACCAACAGAAGTTGATTCAATAAAAGATATTACCTCACCTATATTGTTTTCTAATATCCTGGGACCAGCACTGCATGGTTTTTTTTCAGAGTAGCAGCCGTGTTAGTCTGTATCCACAAAAAGAACAGAAGTACTTGTGGCACGTTAGAGGCTAAGAAATTTATTTCAGCATAAGCTTTCATGGGCTACAGCTCACTTCTTTGGATGCATAAAATGGAACACACAGACAGAAGATATTTATACATACAGAGAACATGAAAAGGTGGAAGTACCCCTACCCAATTGATTGGACTCTTACAGTTGGTATGGGTACTTCCACCTTTTCATGTTCTCTGTATATATAAATATCTTCTGTCTGTGTTCCACTCTATGCATTCGAAGAAGTGAGCTGTAGCCCACAAAAGCTTATACTGAAATAAATTTGTTAGTCTCTAATGTGCCACAAGTACTCCTGTTCTTTCTGCATAGTCTGACCATTATCTAAGATAAGTGAATGCAAAAAGAAAAACATAAACAGTAAAAATAAAACTGTTAAAATCAAAACAACTTTACAAAATCTAAAGTACTATTAATAAGGAAATTAGGAAAGCTGTTGGTTTGAATTTGTGTCTCTTTAACAAGGTATGTAAATTTCACATATATTCATATACAGACCGTTCTCTGTCTTCATTTTATCTTCTCACATATGTGTTTCAAATTCAGGCCTGTCAGCCTGATGTGGCTTGTTTAATCTATTAATCCAGACCCCACACCAGTTGAAAATTGTGCAGAATTTCAGCTTTCTTTTTCTGTTCTCTGACCTGCTCCCTCTCCTACATGAGAATCAATAATTCTAACCATTCTGGTTGTAAATAGAACCTTCCTAATGTGAACAAAGGCAGTGCTGTCTTCCTGCATTGACAGACAAAAGAAATAGGTCAGATTCGCTCCTAAATTATATTTTTGTATATCTGGAATAATTTCACTGACGTAGCATTGCCAACCTCAAGAAATCAAAAATCATGTCCTTTCTCCCAAAATCATGAGATTTAAAAAAAAAATCAAATCATGTTTTCTGGTTTGTCTTTTGACTTTTTAATTCACCTCTAATCTTCTGCCACCGTGTGTAGGGGATAATTTCAGCTTGAAAAATCAATTTTTAATGCACACAAAACTGCATGACGCTCCCTGGCTGCTTGCTTATCCTCACCTCAACTGTTAAGACAGGAAAACTGCCATCCCTTTTCTATAATTGTCTTGACTCTCTCCCCCCAGTTTGTTTCCTTTCAATAAAGGAAGAGGTGGATGGTATGTAGTTTGGGAACCACTGACCTAATTCATGCAGCATGGTTCACACTCGCACATAGAATACACATTACTTCCTAGGATTGATGAGCTACAGATATACAGAAAGAACTTTAAACTTTTAGCAATCATTGATATAAGTGATAATGGCAGAGTAAAAACAATATGGAATCAGTTTAGCCTTTTCCTAGAAGCAACAATTCCCCAACTTCCCTTCCACATGCAGATAGGCTGTAGGGAAATGGCAGCCATCTTGCTAGCTTCAGGTCCATTGAAAGATAGATAGAAAAACATCCATTGTCACAATAAGATTGTGAGATGTAGCACGGTTGACCATTCAGCCAGTAGGTCTACTGGTCAGGGCCTGTTGCTTTAGTCCCCTTCAGTTCAGTGTGTCAGGACAGGTTTCAAGTGGCTCAGCTTTCTTATCAGTAACCCCCTAGTCCTGCCTGTCCCAGGGCTAGGCATAGATGAATCTCAGGTGGGTAGGGAATCCCAGGATCTCTCACTCCTCCAGGTTCTAGCCAAGTGTGACAGGACAGGCTGACCTATGCTTTGCCCATCTCCTGTTCAACTTCCTGTGGGCCTCTTCTTACCTCACCTGGTGTTTCAGTTTGGGGCGAGGCTGCTCTTTGATTACAGTCCTTTGCCTCAAACCCTGAGTGTCAGGGCTGACGTATACAGGCAACCCTTCTGTGCCCTCTACATGGTTTTCCCTGCCTCTTGAGTGATGTCCCAAGGAAGTGGAAGAAAGACTCATTACAAGACCTCCTCAGTAAGAGCTCCTCCTCCTCCTGGAAATGATTTCTCTCCTCCCCTCTGGGTTGCTGGAGTTCTTTTTATACTGCTCATTTCCCCAGACAAATGCTCGGCAGTGGCTGAGGGGCAGCGCTTCCTGGTCCAGTATAACTTCAGCCTTTCCCCTGCCTCCACTTTAGTGAGGGGTTTGTAAATCCCATCACATGAGAGCTGACAACAATGCTGATGTCAATTAACAGCAGCATAACTGAGAACAGAATTTGGCCTAGTATGGCCAAAAGGTATCCCATTCACCTCAGTAGGATATTACCTCTCAAGTCTGATGCCGAATAAATATCAACAGAAATATTCACTTAGCATGTATAGATATTGTGGTTGGATGTAGGCAGGGAGCAATATAGGAGGACTGGAAAAAGGTGAGTGGCCTTCGGCTTCATCCACATCATTTTTAAAAGTACACTGCTATTAGCAGTAGAGCATGTAGCGCTTTCATTTCTTTTCCTGTCTCTTAATGCTTGTCCTCTCAGCTCTGTACCTCCAAGAGAAGGGGCTCAGAGAATGGATAGTGTTGGGTTCTGTGCGCAGAAAAGAATAAAGAGCTGAATTTATGGTAGTCCTAAACATGGTTTTCATTCTCCACCTCTTCCCCAAATCAAGTGGTGCTGAATGCAACTTTTAACTTTGCTAACTAAAATAGCTGATACTATCTAAGTACCATATTTTTCCCTCAGTCACTTTGCAAAACTTCTAGTGACATACCATTGGGGTATCTACTGTGTGGCTTGAGAGCAGTATGTTGCTCTAGCTTTGTAGCCCTTACCTAAGCGTGTTAATTAAAAAAAATGTAATTCAGCCATTTCCAGAGAATGAGTTTGGAACTCCTATTCTAATGATTTTGGAGGAAAGTTTGTCCATTGAGGCTAATACAGTTATTTAAAAGTTGGGCATGACAGAATCCATAAGTATCTTTTAGATAAGATTTATGTCTAAAACTGTTGTTTTGAAGTTATGTGAAACCATTTTCCTTTTAAGAATGTTTTATTTTTAAATAGTAATAGACTCCATAATCCTATAGGCATTAGATCTCAGCAGAAGTTTGAGGTCAGCTTCTTGCATTAATATTTTAGATTTAGCTCTTCTCAAATTATTTTTCTTGCTCATTGTGACGAACTGGGACTGTTCTTAATGTTTGCTCTGAATACTGTGTTGGTGCCTCAGTGTCCCCTAGGCAGTTCTTAAGTATCTAGGTGGTGGGATAAGGGCGTGTGATTGCTGCAGAGCAAAGGGCCAGTGCACCTAAATGCCGGGCACTCTGTCTCCTAGCAACTGATGGCCTGGGCCCCTCCTCTGCAAAGGTGCCAACTGAAGGTGTTGGAGACAAAGGGATCAGGTGACCTCCTGGCCCGGGAAAGGAGCTGAGCAGAGAGGAGGGGCTGGAGGGGTTGGTTAGTCTGGAGCTACCTGGGGATAAGGAGTGAAGTGCAGACCTAGGGGTCTGGCTCACTGCCCCCCAGAATGGACCCGGCCGAGGGGTCTGGTTCGCTGTATCTACAAGCTCTGTTTTAGACCCTGTTCCTGTCATCGAATAAACCTCTGTTTTGCTGGCTGAGAGTCACGTCTGACTGCAAAGTGGGGGTGCAGAACCCTGTGGCTTCCCCAGGACCCCGCCTGGGTGGGCTCGCTGTGGGAAGCACACGGAGGGGCAGAGGATGCTGAATGCTCCAAGGAGAGACCCAGGAGGTGAAGACGTGTGAGCTTCTTGCCCTGAACAAGTCTGCTCCAAGGGAGAGGAGGCTCCCCAAAATCCTGACTGGCTTAGTGGGGAGCAGTTCCAGAGCATCGCCCGGGGACTCCGTAACACTCATCATAAATGATTCTGCTAAAGTGAGATCCTGTAAACCCCTTCCAAATAAACAGAAATATAAAAACAGAAATAGAACACTTATTTTCCAGAAATATTCAAAGCTAAGACCACGTATCCATCCCTCCTACACATAGGATTTAATTGAGTGATACCAGTTTTTATTTTAACGTTTAGGTAGTGCAAATTCCTTAGCACAAATACATTTCATAAACTACATGAACCAAAGGAACTAAAGGAGCATGTGGCATTGATGCAATGGGAAATCATGCCATTCAGAATAAACATGTTTGATTCCTTTACTTCATTACACATGGCAGCGGTTATTGGTTATTTTGTATTACAGGGCCATATGATGGCAATCAGCACACAAAAGTGTGTGTGTGTGTGTGTGTGTGGCGGGGAGATACCAGGGGAAAATTCCTCTTTTTTTTTTAAGCTATAACTTTTAACAACCAGTGTTTAATGAAAATCTCTACTGTTTTATGATCTGTGCCGAAATTAAAACGTCAAAACTAAGATACTCCTTTAAATTAGGGATTAAGAGGAGTGACAACTCATTTATAGAAGATGGTAATGGCTGCCATAAAAGAGGAAGAATTACTGTTATTTTTAACAATTACACAATCAGTACTTTTTGTTATAGCAACTTTGGAAAGGAGTTTCAGGAAATCTATCATAATGATAGGCATCTGAAGACCAGTATAGGCCTGATACATCCTATTTAGATCAGGCATGAATGGGCCAAATTCTATAAAACAGTGTGATTATTTTGGAATATTTGGATCAATTCCTGGTCTTCTGACAAAATCACCCCCTTTCCTGGAAGCTGCTATACTGCCCCTCCTACATACGACTTGTCTGAACACTCATCCTGGAGAGAGGATGAGATAGACAATAAATCTCACATGACAGAGGTTAATTATGTCACTTAATGCTCTAAAGAAAGGTGTTCAGATATTACAGTGACGTGGAGTGATAGGAGTATAACAGTAGCCATCACAGTTAGTGGACACCAGTCCCAATCATGTAACAGGAGTATTAACCTTCTGTAATTCTGAACCATGTCAGATGTCAGCAGATTAGGTTCAATCTTTTGCCAGTACACACAGCACTGGTAAAAAAGCTTCTAGGACTCCCATAAATAGTGAAAACCAGGGACTTCTGGGAGAGGAATCTGAATATATAAATAACTCTTTCAGATATTTCCATTTTAAAACAAAATTAGATAATGTGCAAAATAAATAAATAAATTAAATAAAAGACCCAACCTCATATCGACTTGAGAGAGTAATTCTAGATGGATGGCCACCAGGAAGAGCCATGGCTATAATGAAGATAAAAATTCTATTGGGACCAGGAGAATAAATTGCTGTGTGAGATAAGATTCTGGATAAGGAACATTGAATCACAATACTGCATAGCATGGGTACAAAAATGCTAAATACCCACACTGCCTAACTGGGCAATGTGAAGAGATGTCCTTTTCCGGCCTTATATAAATTCTGTCTTCCAAGATAAGTTATCCAAGTTGGAAATCTTCAGTGAATTCACATGTAAAAGAACCAGTGAAGCTATATGAGATTTTTGATAGCCTCCAGGAGCATGGTGGGCAAAAATTTCTTCTAATTAAATGGGAAAGATGACCTCTTACTAATGGGCTACTATCTAGGTTTTTAAAAAGTTTGACACACAGCACACTGCATAATAACTTAATAATGCTCTATAAATGTCAAGGAAGCAGGGTCTGCCATGGATGAGAACCAATGCCTTTTGAGTAGCCTTTGAGGAGGAGATGTAGAGGCAGCTCTGTGAAAGGATTCTAATGAAGACTTCCTCTCCCAGAGCCAGACTTCCATTTTGAATCTTACACCATTCCTGAGTAGTGAATTCACTGCAAAAAGAGACTTTCAATAGGGAAGAAAAATGGGATTTTACTATGTATAATACTAGAGTCAAACTGAAGTGGCCTTTGGCAACAGCAGGAAGTCACAAGGATCATACCATAAAGGGATTAGTTCCTGAGGCAAAGTAAGAAGTATTTAATAATGGTAAACTATTCCGGGCAGTGGAAAGATGGGACTAAAATCCCTAGGGTTGGTAGTCTGAGTTACTGGAGCGGTCAGCAAGTAACAGGGAGAGACTTGAGGCACAATAGTGCATACATTATAAAATGCGACAGAGTCTTGTGGCACCGTATAGACTAACAGACGTATTGGAGCAGACTAAAATGGCTACCCCTCTCATCACTGTAAAATGTCTAACCCATGGGTAAGGATAAGATTTAGTCATAGAGGTTATGAAAATCATGGCTTCCGTGACTTTCTGAGGCCTCCGTGACATTTTCTGTTTCAGCCTCATGCCCTGGGGCAGCAGGGGCCCCACAGCTCCCAGCTGTTGGCCCCAGGGCTCAGAGTTGTCACAGGTGGGGGGAACCCTGGAGCTCTGAGCTGCCAAACCCGAGCTGCTGTGGGCGGCAAGGACCTGGAGCTCCTGGCAATGAGCTCCTCCCCCTGCCACCTTATTTTTAGTAAAAGTCATAGATAGGCCACGGGCTTCTGTGAATTTTTGTTTAATGCCGCCACCTGTCCATGACTTCTACTAAAAATAACCATGACAAAATCTTAACCTTGCCCATGGGTTAGCCCAGAAGAAACTCTTTCCATCAAAGTTGTCATATTTCTTTCCAACTGCCTAAAGTAACTTACTGTGTTGATCCAATTAATCTTTCGAAAATGCAAAACTACTGTGACTTATTGATACCAAGAACTTGACATGTACTGAAGTATTGTTAAGATGTGTGTTCGCAGTGCATAAACTTTCAGTTAGAAGAAGAACAATAGTTAAGATTACCCTAAATGTGGTCCGCATGGGCTCACTGAGGTCTGCGGGGGGTGAGTAGGCAAGTGTGGGTGAGGGAGGGGGGGCTGAAGAGGTGGATGGGCAGTGGCAGGGGGTGAGAAGCGAGCTGGGGGCGTGGGGGACTGAGAAGGCAAGCAGGCGGGCGGCAGTGGTGGGGGCTGAGTAGACAAGCCAGGGGGTGGGAGCTGAGGAGGAGACTGGGCGGGCAGTGGCAGGGGGTGAGTAGGCGAGCCAGCTGGTAGGGGCTGAGGAGGTGAGTGGGTGGGCAGTGGTGGGGGGTGAGTAGGTGAGCCAGGGGGTGGAGGGTTGAGGAGGCAAGTGGGCGGGCAGTGGCAGGGGGTGAGTAGGTGACCCAGGGGAGTGGAGGCCTGAGGAGGTGAGCGAGGAGTCAGTGGCTGACCTGTTCTACTGGTCTGGCTCCCATCCCCTCTCCAAGGGTTGCAGCTGTCTGGAGGTGCTGCTTTCCACACCTTCCTCATTCACACCTCATTCATTCAACAGGGTAATTGATTACAAAGTTGGGGGAAGATCTGATTTTACTTCTAGCAAAAAGGCATTTTTTCTTGTACCTTAATTATACTACGTTAGGGGCTCGCTATAACATATTACCAAGGTTCAATACTGCTGTTTTGGTGGGCCAGCGCTGGGGAAGGAGGGTTTATTTCCGTGGGGTGGGTGATGCTGGGGGGAGGAGTATTTCAGGGGGGTTGGGTGGAGCTGGGGTGGGGGCGTGTTGTGTTCTGAGGGGGCTTGGTGGTGCTGGGGGAGAGTTCGGCGAGGCCGGGGGGGAGGTTCAGCCCTCAGCTGTTTTCTTTGGAATAATATGGCCCTCGCCACTTTAAGAGTTGTGCAGGCCTGCCCTTAACGGTATATCTACTCATGCAAAACCTACCTGCTGCACCAGATCTAGTCAGGATCCACCTTTCTATTGAGTTTTGCAATGATGATCTTTTTTAAAAGAGAGATCGTTCAACAATAAAAGCTAAGACTACTGTGGATTAACTTCTGTCGGAGCTCAGATACAAAGATTTCCTATTAAAAATTTCTGAAGAGAAACAAACCAAAAACTTTGCAGAGAACTCAAAAAGCACAAAAAATAAAACAGTGAAATTTCGCACCGATTGGTCACCTACTTTTAGAGAAAAAATAGGAACTTCTGTTGTATTTTAGGCCCTTTTAGAATGTAACCTTAA
Organism: Chelonoidis abingdonii; assembly: GCF_003597395.2. Classification (NCBI taxonomy): domain Eukaryota; kingdom Metazoa; phylum Chordata; order Testudines; family Testudinidae; genus Chelonoidis; species Chelonoidis abingdonii. Next base: position 18,716,354 of record NC_133776.1, read on the forward strand.
ATATGGAGTCTCTACTACAAGTGTCCATAATACAAATCTCTGGTACACAGGAAAAAAAGCAATCACTGTTACAGAACTACACATATTTTCTTTGCATGTACAGTATGGTGTATGATACAAAATACTGTATCTTAAAGACTCTCAGCCATACAATTGTAGCTTAGATATAAATGAAATTTTATATGTTTAGCTTAGGATTTTTTCTTCATACAAATAATAAGGGCTGGCAGGGTCAGTTTGGCCAGATAAGGGAAAAGAATTTAATGTTGTTTGTGTCATTACATTTAACTCTGACATATTTTCTATTGATGAGGAAAAGTAGGAATAGATGAAAAAAATGTTCTTATTCTTAATAATTGTTACTGAAATCCACAGAAATGTTTACCAGTAAACATATGTAATACTCTTTCACTTCTAGGTTCAATTGTGTTTATGGGAAGGCTGGCAAACCCTGACATTCAAAACACAAGGAGAAGAGATATGGAGTCACTATAATCATAACAAAGACAGAAAAAATGTAATGTTCTAAAATTAAAATCTGATCATTATTACAGCCAAACTTGCTATTTTTCCATTTTATTCTTTCAATGCTAGACATGAAGGAGTTTAAAATTTCAGAATAAAAATGTTATTTACTTAGTAGCTGATTTTCTGTTTCCACAAAGAATGATTTTGTGTTCGTTGCAGAGTCTATACTAAGATGACTAACAACAAGATTTCTTTGTAATGTGTGTATATCAAAACATACTTAATCTAGTCACTTCTCGACATGTCACTAATTCTCTCTGTTCTCAGCTTCTTGGAATGCGAAAAGGTAGTGTGATCTTATCCTCTGATGGAAAGATCTTACATTAATTTTCAGACAGTACTCTGTCCACTTCTGCTGTACTTTGAGACTTAATGCTTTAGTGTGATTGTTACCCTAGCATATCAGCAGAGAAGATAATTTTTGTTGCATTATGGGAAAAAAGAGGACTCCAGTGGTGTTAGTGATACAATAGATTTTTTTTTTACAGGCAATCCTACAATTTCTCTCATTTTAATCTCTGATATGCTCTCTCTTGTCAGCAATTTGCTGCTGGGGACTCTATCTTGTCCCTTCCAGGTAATGATATTACACTAATGATCTAATAACACTTAGACTCTGTCCCCATATCTACTCTAGCGACACCATTGGAGGACCCAAACACATCAGCCACACCATCAAGGGCTCATTCATCTGCACGTCTACTAATGTGATATATGCCATCATGTGCCCGCAATGCCCCTCTGCCATGTACATTGGCCAAGCTGGACAGTCCCTATGTAAAAGAATAAATGGACACAAATTGGACATCAGGAATGGTAACATAAAAAAGCCAGTAGGTGAACACGTCAACCTCCCTGGCAGGGTCAGCTTCAGCTTTTTTCCACCCCAAGCGGCAAAGAAAAAAGAAAAGAAAGAAAGAAAAAAAAAGCCGCAAACGTTGGCACTTTGATGGCAGCTCTACCATGCCGTTTTATTCTTTGGCGACAATTTGTTGGCTGGTCCTTCTCTCTGAGAGGGACTGAGGGGATCCACCACTGAATTGCCACTGAAGACGTGGACGTGCCACCCCTTCCCATTGGCCGCCCCAAGCACCTGCTTCCTGTGCTGGTGCCTGGAGCCAGCCCTGTCCCTGGACATTCTATAACAGATTTAAAAGTAACTATTCTTGAACAAAAAACTTCAGAAACAGACTTCAAAGAGAAAGTGCAGAACTAAAATTCATTTGCAAATTTAACACCATTAATTTGGGCTTGTATAGGGAATGGGAGTGGCTGGCTCATTACAAAAGAGGCTTTGCCTCTCCTGGAATTGAACACCTCCTCATCTATTGGGAGTGGACTACATCCACCCGGATTGAATTGGCCCTGTCAACACTGGTTCTCCACTTGTGAGGTAACTCCCATCTTGTCATGTGTCATTATATAATGCCTGCATGTGTAACTTTCACTCCATGCATCTGAAGAAGTGAGGTGTTTTTACCCACAAAAGCTTATGCCCAAATAAATCTGTCTTTAAGGTGCCACCGGACACCTTGTTGTTTTTACTTAGACTACTATATCTTCACTACCAAAAAGGTGTGTTTTTTACTGTGAGATAATTAATGTGAGTTAGCTATCTTGCTATAAAATGCTAGTGGTGATGACTCTAGTTTTTACTTAGATATAAAAAGGTGAGGGATAGTAGAATTTTGACCTCATGTAGATACAGTGAGGTAATAACTACCTATGCTTTGTCTCCACTAAGATTTTACAGTGAGAATGCTAACTTGTTAGTTATCTTGCTGTGAAAATATCTGCCATTTTTGGCAGAGAAGACACAGCCATAATTCCCAAACTGTGTACAATTCATAGTGTCCAGAGCACTTGCTGGTGGTCTGCAGATAGGTAAGCTGGTCACAAGTTGCTTGTTCACTTTGTTTCTGGTTGACAGACACAGAACACGTGGGTGGAGTGGGTGGAATGAAGAACAAAAGTATATAGTGTGAGAATTTCTTTTGAAAAAGGACAAAATAATTTATCACCAAAGAGAACTAAAACTACATCAGTATTTCCAAGTTCCATACATAGAAAAGTAATACTAGGAAACTGCTAGCAAAAATGGAAGGAGAGGCAGACTGTGAGATCATGAAAGGGTCCATGAGATACTCTTTCTATTAAGATTTGAGAAGCCCTCTTCTAACCAGTCCTGTCTGAATGGTCAAGTATCGAGTTATGTGGTCTGGTTCTCCTTACTCCACCTCAATGCTACAGCAGCTTCCCAAATGTTCCTAATATAGTGTACACTACTGTTGCTTTGGCAGTGGTACGGTCCCAGATCTTAAAATAGTCATATTCAGTTATTATTTTGGAATGTTGTCAACAGTTTCCTGAGGAACTCAAGAAACAGAAGGGAAAAAGCAATTTTCAAAAGTTTATAGTTCATTAGACCTGAATGGAATTTCATGGGACAAACAAAAGGCACTTTTCTATTCAAGGGCTCTCTCCTTGCTGAATTTCAAAATCCTGCTGCACACCATGCATTGTTAATGACAGCTTCTCAAAAAGAGGTTTAAAATGGAAAGTGTTAAGCAACCTAAAATAGGGGTCAATACCAGCTCTGCCTATAGCAATATAAAGACTTTGAAAATGCACAAATCAGTTTCCCCTAAAAAAGTTTATATTCCATCACCTTCCCTGACCCAGCTGATACCAGTGCCTATCTCAGTGAATTCAGTAACATTTGTCCAATTTTCACAATGCTTCCTTTGCAACTGGTAAATTATTTAGCAAGTTAAGAAATGGAAATGATATGAAATAAGTTGATTTCCTTATAGCTCAGCTCTCTACAAGCCCAGACAAATGTTATCTATTTTCTGTCAATTTTCACCTGGCCCCCTTCATTTTGGTATGTGATGGCAGTGGCTGAACAATGAAATGATTTTGTGCAGGTGAGTTGAACCATCCTTATCCGCGTTTTGCACATAAGCTGCTAAAGACACAGCTGTAATAGTAGGTGGACAGTCCGAGTCTGGCAAAAATATGTGACTGTGTATTTTTCTGTTGATTTTATATATGTAATTCTGGAGAAGCAGAGTTCCTCATCTGTCCCTCTTGCCTCTAGATCTGCTGAATCAGCAGTAATGTTTTTGATTGCTGCAGGTACTTTTGGTGAAAGTTCATCTGAAAGATTACTTGTTTTTCCCAGCCACAAAAGTTTGATTGTTGTCTAAATTCCTTTTGATACTTTAAAGTTGCATTCTTCTCTCTATATATAATGTATAGTATTCTGTTATGCTAAGGGAGTTGATTTGGTCCTGCTGTTAAGGCAAGTCAGTATTGTTCATAATTGTGAACTACCCATTTTACTTGTTGGCATGTCCTAGTTTTTGAAGGAACTGTTTAAGTAGAGGTAGAAATCTGCTGATAAGGATTTTAAAGATACACTCTAATTTTAGAAATAATTTGCAAAAATTAAGCCATCACTCTGGCACTCAGTGATGACAGGACATCAAAAAATCTACAGATAAGCATCTGAAAGTCTGGATCCTTACAGGAAGTTTGTCCTCACTTCTTAGATTGTATGATCACTGGAGCATGGACCATCTTTTTGTTCCGTCTTTGTACCACGCCTATCACAGTGGGGTCCTATAGTTCATGACTGAGGCCCCTAAGTGTTACAGTAATACCAACTATAAATAATAATTCAGGTCTGTTTGATCTCCAAAACTGGATTCATACAAACCAGCTTTCTTATTATATCTGACATTCTGATTCAAGCTAAAACCTGGAAAGGCTGAGGTTAAAGAGCACTGAAAATTAATGAAAAATATTAACCATTTCAGACCTCAGAAGAGCTCAACTCAGTTTAGGTAAAGTCTGCAGCAGTAAACTCAGGGTCCTAAAATGACTCAGTTTCTTTCTTTCAGGCTGAATCCAGAAGATAGTTGTCCCTCTGTCTCCAAAGCCCTCAGCTGAGAATCCACCAGAATCAATCCTCTCCCCTATATTTTTCAACATGGATATGAAGCTATTGGAAAAAGCTAATGAAATAGCAAAGACAGAGATGCCACCAAGACATGGATGACATCCAGTTTTACATCTCCTTTATGTCAATCATAGATAACAATATCTCTCAGCTTCCTCAATGTCTCAGTAAAGAGCAGCAAGTGAAAGTTGAACACAAGCAACACTGAGATGCTGATTGGAAGAAGAAGAATCCTTGAAGAAACTTGTCATAATTCTCAGTCTGGCACATGCTATTGTAGACATCTGTCCTGAAATTTAATTGATCCATAGCATTTTTAGACTCCTCAGTGCCACAGGATGCTTAAATAGCTGTTGGGCAACTCCCACCTTTTCATGTTCTCTGTATTTATATATATCTCCTCACAATATGTTCCATTCTATGCGTCTGTTGAAGTGGGCTGTAGCCCATGAAAGCTTATGCTCAAATAAATTCGTTAGTCTGTAAGGTGCCACAGGTACTCCTGTTCTATCTGTGAATACAGACTAACACGGCTGCTACACGGAAACCTTAAATAGCTATGTCAGGGGGAAAAACAAAAAAGGGCTGGGGTGGTGGTAGAGGGAAGCAAAACCAGCCAACAAACAAACAACCATACCATATGCAACTGGCCAGAAGACTGTGCCCTATCTTACTGAATACAGTGCAGACCATGGTGAGCCATACGTCTGTGACCCTGAGGCTTGACTATTACATCTCATTGTATCTAGGAATTAATCCATATGCCCAGAAAAAAGCTCCAAATGCTACAAAAAACAGCAGGCCCTCTGCTTAACAGTATAGGTCACCATGGGCACATCTTGCAGCTCTACTCTTTGCACTGGTTCTTCACTCAAGAGAGTTCAATTCAAGGTGCCTCTCCTCATATTCAAAGGCCTACCAAGATTTGGGACTGAGAGAGTGCCTTTCCTTCTGCGACCATGACTGTCAATGACAGCTATGTTCCACTAGAACCATAAACCTGTCAACCAGGAGGAAAAGACAGAACTTTCACAGGAGCTGGATCTTGACTACGGAAGTCTCTCCAGCAAGAAATAAGAATGACTATGGGGTCTTATTGTGTGTTCAGCATTCATCTCTTTGACTTGGCTTTCCCCCTACCCCCCACTCCCACTTATTTTCCTATAGGCTGGAATGGAAAAAAGAGTGACACTGTTGTTTCTATTTTCAAATACTTGGAGTCTATTATACAATAGTGATGAGGGCTTAGACAACTGATGGATAGACAGGCAGAAGACAGCAGCTGCATTCTGTTTGGATTTCACAATCAAGCAGCAATTAAGTGGTTAAAACAAATATTTCTTGAGTCATTTTGTTATTTCTATCTTAATTTGTCCTTTTAACAAATCTACTGTTGTTTTCAGTCTTCAGATCTTTTATTTTCTTAAGTCTTTGTCACTAAAGCTCTCTTAATCTTTGTAGATAAAGCTTCTGGTTTGTGGTATTTTTCCTTAAGGCTTCAGTTGTCTTCAATCTTTTCATTTCATCACATTTAAATATTTCAGACAGTTTCAAGACATTCATAAATGGATATGATTAAGATTGGGTCCTGACAAGTGGTAGGAAAAAAAAATCTTGTCTTCCAACCAAGACAATGAAAGCCCATCACAAGCCTCAATGGATTAAGACAAGTTGTTTTTTTTCTTGTCCTTAGAAAATGAACAAATTAAACACTATCCCAGCGGCTGTATTCACTAAAAGCACTAAAGATAATCCCTTCCATTTGTTACTGGAAAGTGCTTTCCTTTGTAAGTATCGCCCTGCATTACTGGCAGCCATGTAGGCCGTGTAGGCTGAGCAACAATTGGTAATGAAATCTGAAACTCACCTGGTTTTACCACAAAGCCAAAGCTTGACTCAGATTTGTGATCCTTTTGTGTGAATGAGAGTAATAATAACATTTTATCTTCTAAGCCAGAGTTTCTCAAACAGAGGTCAACGCTTGTGTAGGGAAAGCCCCTGGCAGGCAGGGCCGGTGTGTTTACTTGCCTTGTCTGCAGGTCCAGCCGATCGTGGCTCCCACTGGCTGTGGATTGCTGCTTCAGGCCAATGGGAGCTGCTGGAAGTGGCGTGGGCTGAGGGACATACTGGCCTCTGCTTCCAGCAGCACCCATTGGCCCGGAGCTATGATCTGCGGCCAGTGGGAGCCGCGATCAGCTGGACCTGCAGACAGAGCAGGTAAACACACCGACCCAGCCCGCCATGGGCTTTCCCTACACAAGTGACGACCCGTTTGAGAAACCCTGTTCTAAGCCTTTTTCAATCAATAATTAATAACATAGTCCTCACAACATCCCTCCAAGACACAAGTTTGTCTCTATATTTTCCAGAGAAACTGAGTCACAGAAGTGAAGCACTCATTGCTGCATCAGATATCAAGAGATGTGCACACATGCTGAGCTGCGTGCATATTGCTTAGCAAGGAACAAGTCGAGCCCAAGGACTTCCAATGGGAGTTTCCCCAGAATCCAGGCTATTGAAATGTACGAATATCAGGATTTAGCTTTGAGATGTGCAGGCAGCTACTGGATGGTGTGTTTAAAGGACAGTTTTTACAATGCTGCTAAACCAGTAGATGGGGTATGGATGATGGGGGGTTCCCTTCAGTGACAAATTTGTGTGGTATTTTAGTGCCTATGGTATGGAGTGTGAGCAGCTGCCTATTGATCACAATGGTTTATCACAACCCTGGCTGGGGCTCCTTGCAAGTTCTCACCTCCTCTTAGCTAAGAAGATATCTCTGTCTAATGTTCCTTGAACTCCTTCATTAAACATAAAGCTTCAGGACACTTTCTCTGTGACCTTGAACACCCCTCTCCTACCACGTAAAGGAGGTTGGAACAAAATCAAATTGCACATTTAATTTTAGAGAGACAAGCTTGTCTCTCTCACCAACAGAAGTTGGTCCAATAAAAGATATTACTTCACTCACCTTGTCTCTTTAATATCCTGGGACCAACATGGCTACAACAACATTGCATAATTTTAATTTTACTCTGTTTTAGGGGTTTGCAAGGCCTCAGACTTTCTTGAACTGTAGTGGTGTGATTAAAAGTGCAATGTGCTCAGAATATTGGTACCTGGTGGGTTACAGGGGATTGATTGCAAAAATTCTCTGTGTCTCTGCTCAAACTGTGTTGATTAGTTGTGTGTACTCAGATAAGAAGAGTAGTATTGTTTCTGTTCCCTGACTGGATAATTACACAAGGTTTTCCAGAGCAAATTTAAAGTTCATTTCCCGCAAATTGCATAGGAGATTTTGAAATTTCCTTTCTGTGAATAGTTATGCCAGTAAAATTCAATTGCATGAATGTTTTGTAGAAAGTAAACAAAAGAGGCATGAGAATGGCTGAAATAATATTTGCATATTTATTTATTTACTCTGAGGTATTAACCCAGCTCTGAAACCTTGTACATAGTATGGAAATAGTGTTGATCCTGCTTTGAGCAGGGGATTGGACTAGATGACCTCCTGAGGTCTCTTCCAACCCTAATATTCTATTCTATGAAATGTACACTAACCAGGAAAATGACTAAAAAGGCAAAACCATTCCATCACTGATCTTGGTGAAGGATGGTGAGTCAGCTAACTGAACTGAACAGTTCTCCTCACTTCCCTATGGTTCTCTTAATGCTTCCTGTCTGTACAATATTGGGTCAAATCCTAAGTAACTTACCCAAAGGTACAAAAGGGTTCAATTTCAAAATTTGATTAGAACTTGGGAGTTCCTCATAGGCCAGTGGGATCTGCACCCACTTATTCCACAGCTGAATTTGAGTTTTTATGTAATTTGAAACTAAAATGCTAAGAAAAACTCAGTTAATCCAGAATAGAACTAGAACAAAAGTTGGCACAAACCCTTGGAAACCAATCCTGCTAAGGCTCAATGAGCTACATGTGATAGATATGGAAAATTCCTGCAATATGCTTGCAAAATTTTATGGTATTAAATGCAAACTTTATGTATCATTATGGGCTGGGATTGTATGTAAGGGGGAGGCCTGGGAGTTCAAAGGATTATATTGAAATTGTGCCAAATGAGAATGGATTTTTGGGACAGTAAGTGTGAAATGGATTTCCTGGTAAATATCTAGGGAAAGGTTAATACAAATTACCTACCTACCTACAGTTATATAAATACTCGGCCTTTTGAAGCTATGTCCTGAGGACAGAGTGATTGTCTGCTGAATACCTGTTCCCAGAGGTTGGAGATCAAAGACCCAAGCTGTAAAAAGAAACAGCTGATCCGCCCAGTTTGGATTCTGGTTCTGAATCTAAGACAGTTATCAACTTGTAACCAGGGGGAAACAACAGTTGTGGGTTTTGAAGGACTGACATCTACTCATGCTTGACATTTCTCTGTAATGCTTTCACCTAAAGAATAAATGTGCTTACTTACAAAGAGCTGTACAGTAACATAAGTTTGGGCAATTACTACTGTTCAAGGCCTTTGAAGAGAAAGCAAAGTCTAGACGCTTGCCTGTTTTTGGCAGTGTGTCTTGCTGGGAATATCATAGTGTAGGTAGGGAACTGTGCAGACTTAACACCCGGGTCAAGAGGGAGAAGAATGCAGGTCTCTGCCCAAGAGAGGTGACAGCTGAGGCATGAGGACCATAGAGTGCCTCCTCGTGAGGGACCATGGAGGAGTAATACAGGTGCAGTTGCCCCAAACTGTAACACTGTACTCCTGAGTCCTTTCTAACTAGAGGTTATAGTTTTAAAAAGACTATTCCAAAATATTTTCAGTATAGATTGAGTATAAAAAAGCACCAGGATAACAAACCTGGTTTTACCTATCACAAACAGATTAGAAACAAAGGTAGATAATAGCATTTTAAGAACCTAGAAAAAAAAGGAGCATTTATAACTTATAGCACAACTCCACCAGATGGATTTTAGCTGAATTTCAGTTTTGTCCTTCTGAACTTTGACTGTATATTTACTTTCAAGTAAAAGTAAACCTGGAGGAAATAATGCATATATCTGTTTTATGTAATCTGCATTTTTGAAACTTGACAAAAAGGAAAAATAACATTTGATTGTAAAAATCAGATTTAAATAAATAAAACAAAAATGAGAATTGAGCAGCAGAGGAAAGGTTCAAAATATTGTGCATGGAACATAAATGATCTAAACATATTTATGGTGAAATTTGCTGAAGTTCAAAATACCAGCTCTAAATTTACTACACCGACTGCCTTATGTATTCAGATCTAGTGGTCTGAATCCTCTACATAAAGGAGTGAGGGGCTCTGGATGATCTTCCAGCTATGGGGCCTGATCCAAAGCCCATTGAAGTTAATGGGAATCTTTACAATTTATGAGGACTGATTTCAACTTTATCCAGAGAGGAATGTTGTGTGGGTTCCTTTCTTAGAATACAATTTGAAAGAAAGGTTTCACAGCCTTCCCAGTTTTTGAAATAAAGGTATTCTTGAGCATTCTTTCAATTATATTGAAATGTGAAGTATGTCTTTCACATGCATTAACAATAACAAACAGGTTAGCAATACATGTGTCATTGACTTTCAATGTCACAAGACACCTGAAAACGAGTTAACAATTGTATTTACCTAATTATTGGTAACATGATTTCCATAATGTGTATGGACAAAGCCTTTTTTATTTATAACTGTGTTAGATAATTATGCCATGTCTGAGGTATGATCTGGAATACAATTTGGCTAGCATAGTTTTCAGAATATGCCCCTTGTCCAACTATAATATGAACAGTGGTACAGGGGCTAGAAACAGAAGGATTAGGAGGCTATTGCTTTCTGCAGCTAATATTTCATTATGTATGTATTTATACTTTTTTAAAAGATGTTTGTTTTGGGCACAGCATCTCAAAAACAAATATTTTTTGATACCAGTGATACACATTGATTACCTTTTTATACAAGTAATGAGCACTAATTTTTTAGGTGTAGTCAGTGTGTTTCTATTACCCTTGGAAACATTTTTTCAGTGTAAAACAAGTTACAAGTATTGATCTATTGTGCTTTTTCACTCATACTTATTGTGAAACAGAAAACAATCCAATATGAGTTTGAGAGAAGAGAGTATTAATAGTTTTAACTTCACACATATTATGCAGAACAAGGTCCCTTCTTAAGATTAAGTAATCACATGGGTTTCCACAGACTCTCATCACCAAATTGCCTGTTGGTGCAAAATTTTTAAAATTGTACTGTAACCAAGCTGATGAAGGAAAAATACTTCCAGACAGATTATGAAGTCAAGAAAAACTGTGTAACTTATTTTGTGCCTCCCAGCTTGAATACATAAGGGACAAATGCAAATTTTCCAAATGAAGTACAGCTCACAGTGCATAAATCTCAAACAGACAGTAGTTTGCACTTATTAACGTTTGGCTTGGATCATAAATGAAGCACTTTTTTCCTGAAATGCCAGCTTTTCTGTAAAGACTGGCTTTTCCCCAAAGGAACATCAATTATAAATAATGGTCTGCTAGCAAAATTGGCAGGGCTAGGCTTGAAGCAAATAAACTGGGAAATACTAGTGATTTAAAAATAAGTGTGTTGCCATGCATTTTAGCCATCATTTGAGGAAATGGTTTGGGGGTCATTATTCATTGGCAGGCATATAAATTCTATTGCTGGAGTTTTTAAAAGCTTGTGCTGGCACACGTAGCTTGCTGTACAACCCAAATAGGGCTCACCGCATCAGGGGATTTCCAGAAAAGCTTGCTTATCATGATCAAGTTCCTGAGCCCAGTGAGGGCTGAACACTCCAAAAGCATGGTGCTTTGAGCAGTTAAGGGGCTGACAGCTCATTTGAGACTTTGAAAAGCACTTTGATGCTTCTCTTTCCTCAGCCAGGTAGGTTTGGAGTTAGGTTGTAAGGGGCATGCAGGTGCAGATTAAGCCACTCAGCCATCAACTATTTATCGGCTTCTCTAGACACAGTGCACCCAGAGATGCTTCTTCTAAATAGATTTTTTTCAAAAGACCTAAGAGGCATGGGTTAGAGAGAGAGACAAACCTTTGCAATGAGTCCTGGAGTTAGGACTGGGCTCAAGTGGGGGTGAGAGAACAGATAGAGTAGAGAACGTGGATGGGGAGAAAGGGTGGTTGGAAGGAGCATATTTCCAGCATTTCCTATACAGATTGGGGGCTACAGCAGCTACTGGATGCATCATGCTGCCATGGACCCAACCAGGCTCCTTAGGGAAGTGAGAGAAAGTAGGAAGTGGGCTAGGCTAACCTTGGCTAAAACAATTATTCAATATAGGATTTGTCAGCCAAGGAGGATCTTCCTTGACCTAACTGAAGCATACAAATGACACAAGCATATCTCAGAAGCCATCATGAACTGGAGAGAATAACATACAGAATGCCTTACAGTTCCCATCTGGGTCATCAACACTCTAAACATAATTGTTAATAGGGCTGACAGAGATGCAACTGGAAACTGCCAATCTACTGCCTGACCCAGGCTAGAGAATTTTTTAATCACCCTGGTGAGCAGCACAGCTCAATACATATTCTTCTCCAGGGCCTAAATCCATTTCCTTAACTGTAGGTGTCATAAACAGATGGTTAAGGGTTAATGCCTCTTTTACCTGTAAAGGGTTAAAAAGTTCACCTAGCCTAACTAATACCTGACCAGAGGGACCAATGGGGGAACAAGATGTTTAAAAAAGAAGGAGAGAAGTTTTTCCTTTGTTTTAGAGTTTGTTTCAGCCAGAGTGAAAAAGATCAAGGAACCAGCCTCTTATCAGAGTAGTAAGTTTTAGAAAGGAATAAATAGGTTTATGTTTATTTCTTTGTAACCTGTCTTATGCAATTAGAGGTAGAATCAAATTGGGTATTATTATTTTTTTGTATAACTAAATTTGTGCCCAGGGGAACATCCTCTGTGTTTTGAATCTGTTGTCTGTGAGGGTACCTTGTATGCTAATCTCTCCCAGAGAGTTTTCTTTTACCTTTCTTTTCTTTAATTAAAAGCCTTTTTCTTAATACCTGATTGATTTTTCCTTGTTTTTAGATCCAAGGGGATTGGATCTGGACTCACCAGGGAATTGGTGAAGCCTCTCAAGGCTGCCCAGGGAGGGGAAGGTTTTGGGGGGACAAGGAGTGATCCAGACACTGAAAATTCTGGATGGTGGCAGTGATACCAGATTTAAGCTAGTAATTAAGCTTAGAAGGGTCCATGCAGGTCCCCACATCTGTACCCCAAAGTTCAGAGTGAGGAAGAAACCTTAACAGTAGGAATTCACCCAGGTAAGTCCATCAACTGCTGAAGAATTTAAACTTTCATTTTAAAATAAAATAGCACTCGAAAACCTTCCCATGTGAATCAAGCAGAACACAGAACTGCATCAATTACAAAGTCTGGAGAAAGATAAATCCAATTCTGCCATCACCATTGGTAGGTTTGCGGTGGGGGTCAACTGCCACTGCTGCTTGGCAGGGCCGCCCAGAGGGGCAGGGCAAGTGGAGAATTTTCCCCGGGTCCCGCAGGGACCCCGCGAGCCCTGGCCCGGTGGTGGTCCGGGTCTTTGGCAGCATTTTGGCGGTGGGGGACCCTTCAGTCACTCAGGGTCATTGTTGGCATTTTGGTGGCGGGGGACCCTTTACTGTTGCTGAAGACGTGGAGCGACTGAAGCGCCCCTCGCTGCCAAAATGCCGCCGAAGACCCTGACAGCCGCTGGATGACTACAAGTGCCGCAGCTCCCCCGCTTTGCCCAGGCCCTCTGAATCCCCTGGGCGACCCTGCTGCTTGGAGTAGAATGCCATGGGGCAGATAGCTGTGAAGCTGCGGAAGTGGAGGGGGATCCCTTCATAAAAACAATCTGCTGTGACATTGGGTGGGGTGGACCCCCTGCTGTGAGGTGGCTCCAATCATTCTCTCTCTTTCAGGGACTTGGCTGGCTGGGCTTTGCTCACCATATGTGAGATTGAGAAGAAATTTTTCCCCAGGTCACATTAGCAGTGACCTTGTGGGTTTATTCATTTATTTTGCCTTCATCTCCAGTGTATGGATGTGGGTCACTTGACAGGATTATCTGAGTATATTTCACTTAATCATTTCCCTGTCATTGTGGAGGCCTCAAGCACTGGTGTACCTTGTCCCTCCAATTGTCTGCTCATGGCACAGAAAAGTCTAGTCTTTTGTGGGCTGTGGTACTTTGGTCTCATTTTGGGTGCAGTGTTTAGTGTGCAAGTGCTGGGTGGTGGTGTTCGTGGCCTGTGATATAGATGAAGTCAGACTAAATGATCTGGAGGTCCCTTAAACTCTAGTGCAGATCCCACTGACTGGTAGTACAGGCACCCACACTTTCACAGAATCCTGTGCTTGGTGTAGTAGCATCTGAGTGAGGGGAGCCACCTATACAAGTAGCTACAGTAGCAGATAGGTTCTGGTTGCAAGATGCTTCATGGCTTCTTAGCCCGCTGCTCTAGTTCTGGAAGGAGGACACCTAAGCCTCCCACTGAGAGCTTTGTGTATGGGACCCCAGTACAAACTGAATTGTTGGTTGGGGGAAGACTGCCCAGCCTTAAGGTAATGTGGTGGGAGCAATACCAACTGATTTGAGGGCAGCAGCGATAGCTTTACCAAATCTCATGATTTCAGTGCAAGTCTCACAATGGTTTTTCTTAAACTCCCAGCTGCTAGAATCAAAGTACTATATGAGAATCTCAGCTTTCGGTGGGTGAGGGTGGAGCGTGCAGGACTCAGGTGTGGAATGTAAGTCTCAAGCCCTCATGTTTGGAGACAAATGCTTGGGAACACAAAGCTAGTGCACCCTAAATTCAATAATCAACAGGCCCATACAAAGAGCCTACAATGTACTATTTTTTTTAGAAATCTTAGACTTAAAAGTCATATCATGATATTCGGTAGCCTGCAGCCTGGTTTTTGAACACCCAGAGCTGAAAATATAGGGTAGGTCCATCCCTTGATGTGTTTTGTGTGGGTGGGGTGGGGTGGGGGAAGAAGCACTGATGAGTGTATTGGCTGCATGTGTGATAAGCACTGCACTAACTGGGGCCTGAGTATTCAGCTGGGGGCAATAGGGTGTTGCCCAGGCAGGCCAGGGTGGGGCTCAGGTCCCTGGTGTAGTTGGTCCTGGGCTACTGGGGGCTGTTAGGTGCTTATTTGCAAGTAGGGTGACCAGACGTCCTGATGTTATAGGGACAGTCCTGGTATTTGAGGCTTTTCCTTATATAGGCTCCTATTACCCCCTGCTCTTTGTCCTGATTTTTCACACTTGCTCTCTGGTCACGCTATTTACCAGCCCTGCCTGAGAACTAACAACTCCTCTTGGTGAAGTCACCAGCAAGCCATGGCCTGAACCAATAGGCACTAGGGACGCCTCCCCTGCAGGGCCATGCAGAGAGCACTGCCCCCCCTTCACCATGGTGTAACATGGATTCGCCACTACTGCCTGCGCCCCCCCGACGCCCAGAATGGATTTTCCCCCAGCCACCTCCTCACGACCCTCCCTGTTCCCTCCCCTCCCCCCGCCCCGCAGTCTCAATGGTACATTCAGCGTCGCAGTTGTCGTGGGAACAGCGTACGCTGGAAGCCATGCGCACGGCGGTGTTGCAGCGCCAACAGGTGTGGGTGAGGGGAGCCCGGCCGAGCCGCTTCTCCAGGCTGCAACCACTGCTGCCGGAGTGGGAGACGCGCCCCTTCCCCGCCACTCCACTCGGGGACGGGGAGGCAGCGGCGCCCGGCGCCCAGACCGTGGGGGAGCAGGTGCCCCGGGAGGGGAATGGAGATGGGGAGTCTCTGGGGCGGGGAAGCGTTGGCACAGGCCCAGAGAGGGGACCGGAGATGGGGTGGGCAAGGGACTCCAGCAGATCCCTGTGTGGGAGCATGGGAGGGGGAATACGGATGGTTGGTTTCCAACAGCCCCCCCGCCCCCCGCCGGGGGAATGGAGAGGGGTGGGCATTAGAGACCCTAGGGATGTACCCCAGAGACGGTCCTACGTGTATATATGGCAGCGTGCCCTTTATGGTGGTACAGCTGCACACCAATTACAGTATTTTTCCTTGTTTCTGTGTAAATCACCTACACTGCTGTGAAACATGAAACTTTTAATAAGTCTAATTCATGATTCAGGTTATGTTGCATCTCTGTAAAAGTTCATTGAAATTCTCCCTCCTATCTCTCTATAGCTAATTGGATGAGCAATCAAACCTGTGAACCTTAGCTGAGAGAAGAGTTAGTTTTAATGAAATTGCTACAGGCAAGAGTTTAATTTGCTTGAGGTTTTGGATTTCTAAGACATAGAGTAAGTTCAAGGGCCCGCTCTCGAGATGTCTTTAGAGCAAGTGCAGGTTCCTGAAAGTGTCTTAATGTTAGAAATATAGTAGCACACCAGAGTTAAGAACACTAGTGTTACAAACTAACCTGTCAACCACACACCTCATCTGGAACCAGAAGTATGCAGTTAGACTAAGGAGATTGGGGGGAGGGGAGAGTAGCAAATACTATACAGTACACTTCTACCCCGATTTAACGCTGTCCTTGGGAGCCAAAACAATCTTACTGTATTATAGGTGAAACTGTGTTATATTGAACTTGCTTCAATCTGCTGGAGTGTGCAGCCCCCCGGCCCATTATAGCTGAATTCGTGTTATATTGGGTCGTGTTATATCAGGGCAGAAGTGTATTGTGTTAAATGTAAACTACTAAGAAAAAAAGGAAAGTCTTAAAAAAGATTTGATAAAGTAAGGAAACTTTTTGTGTTTGATTTAAATTAAGATGGTTAAAAGCAGCATTTTTCTTCTGTGTAGTAAAATTTCAAAGCTGTATTAAGTCAATGTTCATTTGTAAACTTTTGAAAGAACAACCATAACATTTTGTTCAGAGTTATGAAGAACTTCCATTCCTGTGGTGTTTGTAACTCTGAGATTCTACTGTACGAGGAATCCTGCATCCTTGTTAGAGCCCATATTTTCCCTGATTTTATACCCCAACTCCACTCAAGGTCAAAAGATCCAAACTTGACATCTAATCCAGGTCTCCGTATGGTATACTCAAGCATTAGTTCTGACTCACTTAGGATTGCCATCTATTCTGATTCTGATAGAATGGTCTTGCAGCAGACATGAAAAGAATAACAAAGTAAATAATTGTAAAGTGAAATTGTATTTTTTCCCCCAAAATAAGTCAAATGTTTTGTGTCTGATTATCTTTTTGAACAGCCTGATAGCAGCAGGTCATTAGTGTCTTGTTCTAAGGTCACTTGTTAAAGATAAAGAGAATTGTTTTGAAAATTCTACTTTTACATAAAGTGCTTCAGATTATTGAATGGTTAAGAATTTGCTTTTTGCCTTCCATTGTTGTACTGTGATAAAATGCACAGACAGAAAGCATAATAATTTATTACAGGCTTTCATCAAAAAAATGGTCAAAGCAGTATGACTCATGTATACCATCTTCCTCTCTTTCTAGTGTAAAAAAGTGACGGATCTGCTATGGCTTGATGAAGTCTTATTAAGAGGAAACTTTGCTAACTGCAGTCAGTGACATGAAAACTGCTGATAGATAAAATGTATTGATTAATTTGCACATAATGTAATTGTTTTAAGTCTGAGACTGCTCCATATGGGTAACAGGGAGAAAAGTCTGCAAATTTCTTTTTTTATTTATGTGGAAAAACAAATGCTAGTGCTTGTAAAAGCTACTAATTTTGATTCAGAGTCACTGAACTGCACGTATAAGGCATTGGCTATTGCACACAAAGTTGCACTGTTTTAACTAAAGGTGTGATTTTTTAAACTGATTTAATTAAGTCAGTGCACCTTAGTGCATGGATACTCTTACATTGATTTATACCAGCCTTGTATTAGTTTAGCTTGGCAATGAGGCAATTGAAACTGATATAACCAATTCTAAACCAATATGTGTGTTCACACAGAGGCAAGCTTGTGTTTAGACAAGCTTACAGTTCTCACAGTTCAGGGCAACTACGCCTGTATTTCTGCTCTGTGGTCCCTCGAAGGCACCCACTGTAGGCTCCTGGCTCCTTAGCCATCATATCTGTGGGGTCGAGACCCACGTGTCTCTCCCTCTTGAATGATTTTTTTCCAGGCTGTGAAGTTCCTTTCCTACACTGTAATATTCCCAGCAAGCCAGACTGCCTAAACAAGCCCAGGCCTGCACTTTGCTTGCTCTCCAGAGATGTAATCGGCAACAGTTATAAGTTACCACAAACTTTTCCTAAACAAGCACATTTATTCTTAAGTTAAAAGCATTACACACAAAACATTAATCAAACAAACAAAAATAAAAGAACCTTTGTGCATGCTAAAAAGCTTACCAGAAGTCACCCCAACTCCAACCTCTGGTAGGTGTCAGCCTTCAAGATACACAACTGGATGTTCTCAGTGGTTAGAAATTCATAACTGTCTCAGATTCAGAACTAGAATATCCATGAATAGGTTAAAGCGACAAAGAGTTCTGTGGCACCTTATAGACTAACAAACGTATTGGAGCATGAGCTTTCATGGGTGAATACCCACTTCATTGGTTGACAGCTCATCCTCCAATACGTTTATCCGACAAAGTGGATATTCACCCACGAAAGCTCATGCTCCAATAGGTTTGTTAGCCTATAAGGTACCACAGAACTCTTTGCTGCTTTTACAGATCCAGATTAACATGGCTACCCCTCTGATACATTAATAGGCTAGTTTTTCCTTTTTACGTCTTAGACCTTTGCTGATTACTCCCTGGAGTCTCAAAATCAGATAATGATTCAATAAGTTTTTTTCAAGAATATTGTAGACAGTTGCCATATCTGTCACAACAGCGTTACAGGCATTAAATCTGAACAATGGCTTAGAAATATAGTTTTAAAAAAATACTACTTAAGGCCACTAAACTGGCCTCAGTCCTTTGTTGTATGGGTTTTTAATTTTTCATAAGTCTTCAAAGTCTGAATCAAAACTAGAATAGCTGTGCTAGCTTGTTTAACTGCCTCACTGCTGCTAGACCACATGTACTCTGACAGCAGATTCTTTTTTTTTATTATTGAACATCCATTAAGATGAATTGAGCATCAAGTCTTGCCAAGGGCATCCAGTCACATTAGATAAATGCACTTGGTGCATGTTTCTGACACTTCTTTCAGCATTAAAATGGTCACCATTTTCAGTGCTTCTGTACTAGGACTTTTCACCAAGTTTAGTGTGCATTAAGAAACTGTGACTGCTAATCATGAGTCATCCTTGCTAGCATCCTAGTGTGTCTCATGGTTGTATTCCTGTGATCAGGCTGTAACAATGTCATTCTGCTATATAGCTGGAACTCTCTAAACCATGTATGCACAACATGATCTTCAGCCATTTCAGAAATCTGAGTAGTAGGCCATGCATTCTCTCTCAGGCTGCTGGTGCTTCTGATTGTGAGAATTTTCCCAAAATGCAATGAAATAAAACATGATTAGTGTCATGACAAGTATGGACATGCCCATGTTTTGTCTTGAAAAAGTTGAAACTGGATCACATGAACCATATTATATAATGAATTTCTGCTTTCCATCTCTTTTTCCTGTACATGAAAAATTGCAAAAACTATTACAATGCTCCAACACATTAATTTCGATCCCGTTGTTCCATTTGAACAGGCTACTAACCACGAAGAATTTCACAGATCATTCTGATTTTTTTTAAAGAAGAGTTCATTTTGGGAATCATGAACATCAATGACTTTGTAATACTGCCAGGTTCAAAAACTGGAACTTCTGTAAAATTAAATGCGAAGTAAGTGCATTTCCTCTGACTGTGATAGAGATGTTGACTCTACACTTTTAATAACTTTATATGCAACATTAAGTATGAGATTATGTTTGCACAAAAGTAAGAATCATAAATATGTCTCTCTACTACTGTTTTTCCAGGCTTTTATTCTTATCTGCCTCCTCTTCCTTAGGTTTTTTTAACCTACTTACTGAATTCATTCATGGGAATTATTGCTATGAAGATAATCTAATATATACTATCTTTATTAAGGCCTTGTCTACCCTAAAGAGGGTTTTCCAGTATAGTAACCAGCAAAACCTTCTGATCATGGATGCAGTTATACCGCATAGGGTCTTATAGCAGCATAGCTATGTCAGTAAAAAATAATCACACCCCTAACCCACACAACATTACCATTGTAGCTTTTCAAAATAGGCAAGTCCTAAATCTAGCCTTTCCTCACTTTCTTGATGATAATTCATTTTCCCTCTGCCCCACTAATATCTTCCAAAGTTTAGTCTGTTCAAAATAGAGTGGTTTATCCCCCTGACTGAACATGGAACATGTTGTTCCAAGCCTAAGAAATCTCCAAGGTCCATTTTTCTGTCCACTTCAGAATGCAGATCAAAATCTACTCCCTGGTCTTCAAAATTCTTTGTGGATGAAGGGACTTATCTGTGCTTAAAACTTGTACCAGAATAGCTGTGTTGGTTAGGGGTATGTTTTTGTTTTGCTTGTTTTACTGACATGGGTATACCAGTATAAGTGCTGGTATGGACACAGTTTAATTACATACTAGGAAGGCTTTGCTGGTTGGTTAGACTGATCCTATGTTGGAGGAAGGGCATGCCTATCCCCCCTTTATTTTCCCCTCCTACATGCCTGAATCCACTCAGGTCATGCAGAGGCTGAGGAGAGTGGAGTGGAGTATATCCCCATCTCTCCTGGTCACTCATCCACAAGTTCAGGGGAGCGATGGAGCTGACTAGTTCCAGCAAACTCCTTTTCTGTGGTTAAGTATTCCTGGGCGCACACAGCTGTTTTAGCCCTGAAAATAGCCCTGTCTGAAAAATGACAAAAAACTGACAACCTCACCAGTTTTAGGCTTGATATGGGGGATGTGGGTTACACACCTTCAATATTAAAAGTTATTAAAACAGCCCTGCTGCTTCAAATCTATTCAGGTACCTGTTTTCATTCTCCTTCATGTTTTGATGAACGTCTTTATAATTTTCCTGCTAATACACATTTAAATGTTTCAATTTAATTTCTCCAGAAATGTACAAGAGCTGAAATTGGAGAAGGTACAGTTAGAACTAGAAAACAAGGAGATGGAGAAGAAACTACAGCAACTACAATCTAATATGAACAGAGAAAAAGAAGAGAGGAGGGAGTAGGTGAAATTTCTTTGGAATTTTAACTGTAAAATCAAGGAATCCCAATGAGATATGTGTTCTTTTGAAAAATCATTTGTGGATAATCCATTGAAAGACTAGCATTTTTGGTAGTGTTCTGCACTATTCCCTCTAAGCTCCTTTCTTTGCCTGCTTTTCTTCTTTGTTTACCCTATTCTGTCTTTTATCTCCTCTTTTCTTTTCCTTTCCTTTCCTCTCCACAGCCTCCTACTGTCCTGTGATAAGCATGTTTTTTGCTTGGTGGTGTGTTTTTTTTTTTTTTTTTTTTTTTTTTTTCAGTCTCTCCTGTGAGTTTGGTTGATTTACCTCTGATGTCACAATCATTTCTCTTTCTCCTCCCCAGTGGAATATGATATCAGAACTGCCCCCCCGTTTCCTTTTTCTCCCCAATATTCTCTTTTTCTTTTTTCGCAGTGAGATTGTAACATTGGAGTTAAATCAGCCAATCAGTATCCTGTATCTCCTAGTATATCTCACTTTCACTTTCAGTGAGTTAAATGCATGTACATAACATCACAAAAAGACTAGAACATTGTAATAGTTTTATATATGATGGAAAGAACCCATTTAGGAAGTGAGCATTGTCTGGTGAAGTGAGCCGTAGACTAATCTTGGCTCTGCTAGTGACTCACTGTGTGACATTAGCAAATAATTGTAACCTCTGTGTCTGCTTCCCTATCTGTAAAATGTGGATAATACTTATTTTCCTACCTCACAAAGGTGTTATAAGGATGAATTCATTAATGTTTGTACAGCACTTTAAAAGGTTTATAATGCTATTTGAGCACTAAGCGCCATTAATTGCATTGGATCATAGTAATTAATTTCTAAATTCTTTTTTCTCAGAGCAATTAAAGCTAGGTTCTAGTTGCCTCTATGCTCTGACAATCTCAACAAATAGCTAAAATATGATAGTTCTTTAGCTTCCAGTTTAGGTTTTCAGTGATTTTATGCCATCTCTTCTTTTCTAAAAATAATGTAGTGGTCTTAAAAGGTGCAAGACTTATGTTGAGACTGAGACCACCAGCTTGGCTGCACCTCAAAACTAATCAATTCAAGATAGGCTATCAGAGAGGTGCTGCTACTGTTCTTAATTATTTAATTTGTGTTCAGACAAAAACAAAGACACAGTATCTTACATTTATTCCTACTTAAAGAGAGAGCAGGTAGAGGACAGGAGGGATGGGGAGAAAGCAAGAGAAATAGACGATTGAGAATTGATGTTAGGCACGCAAGCTAGTTCCATAATTTTTAAAATTCTAATCTCTCTTGCACTTTGTCTTACTCCGGCTCTCTCTCTCTCTGTGAGCAGAGGGCTGGGATTTATGGATCTTGTGGAAGAAGCATGTTTTGAGAGAAGAGAGTATAGAATCATAGCAGACTAGGTCCAGGAGGAAACTTTCAGGCTTAGGAGCTGCATGGAAGAAGGCAAGGAGATGGATAGTGAGGAAACACTGAGTTGTGTGTCTTGGTTGAGATGAAAGAGAACTAAAAGACAAGGCAAAAAGTACTAAATTGTGCAGGACCTTGAAGGTAACAACAAGCATAAATCTGCTGTGGACATTGGCGTGGGAGACAATGAAGGGATTTAAAAAGCTGATGGATATTGTCAGAGCAGCTGTCTGGGTGGATAGTTTTCACAGTGGAATGATATCTACTGCTGGGGGCATGTCATTAGAGCAAACTACTTGTAAACATCCAGGAAACTAATATAATATGCAGGTTTATATGTGACAGTAAAAAATACTTAGTTTGCTAAATTATCCAATAAGAGTTACTTTGTCAATATTTCAGGTTTGCAATCCTGACATGAAAGCAATCAAAATTAAAGTGGAGTTATGTTATCCGTGCTACTACAGAGAATTTTTTTTTTCCCTAATTTTTTCTGGTATCCTGTTTGTTGATATTAACTACAAATCTGCATATTGGGAAAATGATTCATCCACCCCAGTTTACAGGAGAAATATGCTTAGTAATTAAGTTTTGGGTGTTGTGTTTTTCCTAGACGATCAAGTGGATATCGCTGGCAATCTGGACAGGCAGGACCATTGGGCATTCAACCTCAAGTATGGTCACAAAATAAAGAAAATGTTGTTAAGGTACAAAAGTTTCATTGGATTTGCAGATAGTCTTATAAAATACAAGATTTAGAAAAGATTTTTGTTGGTTATAGTCATTCACTATTTTGGTGTAATGTAACTGAATTAATAAGACAGTTTTAAATATTGTATTAAGATGAGAAATGGAACATTTTATAAATAACATTTCAAAGGTATTTGTTTTTCTGTACAAAACATATACTATGCCAGTGAGCTAGAGAAAGATTCAGTTCTGGAGTACAGTATTTGAAATAATTGTTTGGTGTAATGTTGTGTTACATAAATTAGGTTAGTGAAAGGGTAAGGTTGGGCTACCTGTACAAAGACAAATTGTTAAGGGCCTGATCCAGTGCCCACTGCAGTAATTTGGGAATTGTCTCATTAGTTTCAGTGGGCATTAGATAAGACCCAAGTATAAATCTGTTTGAATGATCAAACTGCACTATGCTGTATTAGCTAAATTTATCATATTTACAGTCCAAAGTATTTTTTTGTGTGGGTAGAAACCCTTTACCAGGAAACATTTTTATAGAAGAAAAGTCTGAAAAATTTGGAATCTTCAGTTTTCTTTAGGAAGATACTAAAAATTTAGCTTAAGGGGAGATTCAAGATAAACAGGTATATTCTGCAAAGTGAAATATACATAGAAGTACATACAAAATAACTACATTAAAAGAGTGGTATGGTTGGTTGCAAAGTCAAGCAGTCAGTAGTTAAGGATTGCTAGAATTAAGGTTGCCTGTGAAATCTTAATGTAGTCTTCTTGTTCTCTTGAGCACTTACATTATGATAGTCTTTTTAATTACAGTAATCACCTGTGCTTTTTACCACAGGACCCATGCATCATTCAGTGTCTTGTTCTCCCCTGCCCAGGCTGATTTTTGGAATCTACTCCTTCTTCTACCTGTCCCCAACCTGACTCTTGTTATGTCTACGTTCAAATCAGTTTGCTTTCTCCTCCATGCTGCCTGGGTGCCAGCAAAGGGGACATTATTGAGAGCACAGGAAAGACATTGTCCTTGTTCTCAGTTCTGGTGTCCAGTGCTGCAGCAATTGCAGGTAAAATCCTGCTCAGCCCCTGCTAAAAGTGCTGGCAAGTCTCTATAAAATATGTGCAAGTTCAGATTTTTCCAAGGTTTATAATGTGGGCATTTTTTTTTCTCAAGAGCAGTAAAAGATGTATCCCTGGTACTAAAAGCAATACCCAGGCCAAATTTCAAGTCCATTCTCCAAAGTATGCAGGGTACTAGGCTTCTCAACAATTTTTTTTTCTTTTTTAACACAGGCAAAATAATGTATTTTTCCCTAATCTCTTTTATGGAAATGGTTGAACTGTTTTTGGTGAAACTTTACAAAAATATTCAGCCTGTTTGGGAAATTTCAGTCCAAACAGTTTGGCAAACTTATAAGCAGTTGAAAACATATTCTTATAATGGGAAGTGTTGGGGAACCTTAATTGTATCCAGAGCTACTAGCGCCACCTATAACAACATACATTCCTGAGTGTCAGAGCTCTTGGAAAATAGATTCATGTGTTTGTTAGGTACGGATTTTGGCCTTGAGATATTAACTGATACATGCTTGCACTGCATGTGATTCAAGAACTACCTACTGAATCAAACAATGTTTATGACCTCTGCTAAAAATATTGGTTCTGATGGCAGAATCAGTTTTCTTTGCTCACAGTCTCAATTAGTATGAAGAATCCTAAAAGGATACCCAAGTCTAAACAGTCTAAATTCATCTTAGAAATAAAGATACACTTCCTAATTCTTCAGCTCAAATTGATTTATCCAGAGATGCATATAAATTGGGCTGAATAATGCATAAAGTGGGAGTTTCTCGCTATGTTTCTTCAGGAAGCCAAGCTATATACCTCATCCTGAAATGCTAGCTTTACTTAATAGACCTAATTAGAAACTTTATGATAAAATTCATTTAAGTCCAGAAAGAGACATTTACAACCTTAGACTTCAAACTGCAGATTCATAGACTTTGCCTGAAGCTGTCTGTTCTGGTGAAGACACATAGAGCAACAATTTCAAAAAGGCAAAAGTGCAACATGCACAAGGGATGGAAAGTGGATGCACTGTAGAGTTCTCTGTTTGGAAGGAAAAATGCAGGAGAATTTTTTGAAAGTGATCAGTTATTTCCTCTAGAAAATGGGGGTCTAGTCACTGAAGGCTGTTGCAGAAAGAGATATGTAGAGTTCTTTACAGTTGCTTGTACCTTGCACAATATACTGTGCGAATGCCTAAATTTTATTTTAATGCCAATATGAGATGGTGGGGGGCAGGTGGAACAGAGGCCTCAACCCCAGGCTGCAAGGTCAGGTTACTGGAGGTTCCCTAGCTGTCTTGGATTGTGAATTGCTGGTTAGACTTACACAGGAACATAAGACTGAAAAGGACCTTCTGGGCCTTCAAGTCCAGTCCCTGGCTATTGCAGGCAACCCCATCATATAATCCTATTACTAAATGTAACAAGTTCAGTTTTAAAACTATTTAGGTTGTTGGGCCCACTACTATTGAAAGGGTGTTCTACAACCTCACACCTCTGATGATTAGAAACATTCTTTTAGTTTCCAGTCTAAATGTATTCATGGCCAGTTTATGCCCGTTTGTTCTCATGCTAATGTTAGCCTGCAGCATTAATAGCTATTCTCTATTTTCCGTACCTGGTGTTCACCGTGCCTTCCCCGTCTCCCACCATGTATTTATATAGAGCAGTTGTATCCTCTCAGCCTCCATTTTGCTAGTATAAACAAGCCAATATCTCTTAGTCTCCTCTCATAAATTCGGCTCTATATTCTCTTAATCATCCCAGTATTCCATCTCTATATCTGTTCCAGTTTGAGTTAATCTTTGATACACATGGGGTTTTGTACATGGAGTTGTACACAGAACTTCAGAAGAGGTCTTACTAGTGTTTTGTACGATGTCATTGATATTTTCCTATCTTTACTGGAAATACCTTGCCCGATGCTTTCTAGGATTGCATTTGCCTTTTTCACAGCCACATCACATTGGTTGATCATTTCATTCTGCAATAGACTAATACACTTGGGTCTTTTTCCCGCTCTATCATGTCCAGTTGATGAGCCTCCTGCTTATAGCAGAAATTCTTGTTGTTAGTCCTGAAGTGAATGACCTTGCATTTGTACTGTTAAATTTCCTTCCGTTTTTATTATTCCAGACCTCAAGCTGATCCACTACATGACTACTTTCTCTGTGAGGAAGAGGGGCAGGAGAAAGATAGGGCTGTGCAATTTGGCCTGGCAAATGCACATGGATTATCATATCTAAAGTTCTACAGTTAGCTTTGTCAGTTGTGGAATTAACCCATAAACAGATTCTGTGTGCATACCAAACATGTGAAACTATGAGATGGGGTGTAGATTATGGAATGTATTTTTAGAGTATATGCTATGGCTAAGACTCATGGTTTAGCATGGCAAAAAATGTAAAAGTCTTTTTTTTTTTTTTAAGTCATGGCATACAGTGGTTTAATTGGAACTAAGTGGTTTTCCATGGGAATTTATGAGCAAAGTCTATGTAACAAAGCCACCAGGTGATAACAGGAGAATCCCATTAATTACTCTCCTTATTGTCAAAGTATGGTCCAATCCCTGCTTTAAGAGCCATAGATTGTTTTTGAGAGAGAATAGAATTGCAGGACTGGGGCCATAGAAATATAAGCTAATGGAAAAGTCTTGCTAGTGCCGGGGTAACAAAGACTATGCTTTTTATGAAAATCCGGTAAAATTCATGGTTTTGTCACAGAAATCATGATTATGACCAACATTTCTTTGTATCTTTTAAAATGAAAACATCATTTTAAAAAAACATTATTCAAATATAAAATTTTGTCATTAATTTAGCATTTTAATGTGCATACTTTAGTGGCTATATTTTGTATTTATATTTATTGATAATTCTTTAACTTTTCCATATATATATGTATAAATGTTTCAATATAGGTTTCTTCAGGAAAAGTGAAGTTGAAGATCCTCAAAGAACAGTGTCATGGTAAAGTGATGTTTGTATTCACGAAGTAAAATAAAATGTTATATGTTAATATTTTGTGTGTTCCTTAGAGGTTGTTAATTAAATAGTTTGGAAGATACTTTTCATAGTTTAAGAAAAAAAGAACCTCACTGTTGTTTATAGTTAGCACTAAGAAGCCTAAAATTAAAATTAATAGCCTTAATGAATTTTATTTTCCTATGTGCTGCATAATTTTTTTTCTTAAGAATATTTAAATAGCTGTATTGAAGATATAAACATATTGAATTATAAAGGTGTTAAAAAGAAGTATATGGAACCAAAATACCTGTTCCCATTAGTCAGAATACATGCTCAATGTCTTATAAAATATTGCTCTTTATTTTTTTTTTTTTTTTGCCTTCCATTGTATTTTTCCAGAGCCAATGAAACAGCCATTTATACATAAAATGGCAAATGTTGCAATCCCTGGAGAACTTAAAATTAAGCGGAAGGCATGTGGACAGTGTGAGACCAAAAATGCTTTACTGGTGAGTAGATGACAGCAAAAAGTATTAATATTTGAGTATAGAAAGCTAGCCAATGGGTTTTGGATTGGATTAATTTAAAATAATCTTCCTTTAAAATGTCTAATTATGACCAAATTGATATGAGGTGTGTGCATTAATTAGTGGAACAACCCCTCCAAAAATCTAATTTTATTTCCTCACGTCTTATTTGTGACATTTTTGGAAAATATGAACAAGGATAAAAACCCTCAACGGTAATTGTATATTATGAACCCATTTTTGATGTTGTTACTTTTTGTTCAAGGTATGCTTAGAATGTGGGGAAGATTACTGTGGTAGTTGCTTTGCAAGAGTCCACCAGAAGGGGGCGCTGAAGCTCCATAGAATGATTCCTTTACAGGTACAGACTTTTTTGTAGTTCTGTATTTATAATAAAAATTGTCTTTGTAAATAGTTCCAAACTTAATTTTTTAAATAATTACATTTCTTAAATATGTTCATTCATGACAAGCCTTTTTTTGTCACAGGGCATATTTTCTGTGTTTATTTGTATCAGATGTATTTATTATTACATCTTCACTATACTTTTCAGTTTCATTCATCAGTAAGTTAGAGATTTTGTTTTATAATAAAGTCATCAACTTTGTTTTAATACCCCACAATTGTTATTTATACCAAAATCTGTTTCTGAGGCCCTGATCCTAGAAACACTGATGTACATGAGTAGGGACCTCAGGAGTTGCTCTAGTCCAACCCCCTGCTCAAAGCAAGACCAATCCCTAGACAGATTTTTGTCCCAGAATCACTAAGTGGCCCTCTCAGGGATTGAACTCACAACCCTGGATTTAGGGGGCCAATGCTCAAACCACTGAGCTATCCTTCCCTTCACACACTAAGAAATAGGGCTAAATTATAAGATCAGTTGGGTTAAAAATAAGCTGAATTTTGTATCATGCAGTGTGTGGTGTGTTTTTTTTATAAACTGTTTAAAAAAAAAAATGGGATTTTTAAATTTTACCTAAGAAAAAAGAAGACAGATTTTAATTAAAAGGAGCTTTAGTGTTTATACAGAAACTTCCTGTAAAACACAACAAATGTGTATTATCCTGATTCTAATGGTGTGTTGAAAAAAATGTACAGTTCTTACTTTATGCAGTAATGGGTTTTAGTCTTTTGATTTCTCATGGAAAAAAAATATTACTTAGACTGAAATAACTGTCATGCCACAAGGTTCTAAAAAGTAGCTGGCAGGTTGTTAGTTAAAGAGACTTTGTATACATGAACTTCCACAAACTGGATGGGATGGGGTGGGGTGGCTTTATGCTATATGGCCTATAAATCGGTCATTCAGATTGTTTGGTGTCAAGCAGTTTTCATATCACATGTGCAGATATATTTGAGTCAGCTTAAAAGCAGCAAATTTATCTGGATGTCATAAAAGTAGCCAAATACAATGGTAAATGCCTGCTAGCATAATTAACATACTACTGTATTCTGTTTGCTGCTTTGATACGATTTAATTGTAGAGAATTCCCGCATATAATTAGCTCTTGTCTGTCAAATGAACAATCACATATTGGTAAAAATGATAGTGATATAATTGGAAAGGCTTTTTTTTTTTTTTTTTCAGAACAACAAATAATTTAACATGGTGAAATCTGAAGTGCATAATGTTCTTTGTAAAGTAATATTGTTCATTGCCATTTGAGCCTTTGTTAACAGAATAATTCATCTTTAAAATACGTTTTTATTTGTACAATATATTCTTTTGATGTAATAACATTTTAATGACCACTGTAATAAGGATTTCAGCATAAAATTATAATAGCACAGTTATTTAAAACTGCTTTATATCTCATCCATTACATTTTGCTATATTGCATAAATTGGTCATAGTAATAACTTTTGTCCAATTTTTATAACTGTTCCTTCTATTTTAGACATCAAACAGTATTTGATTTTTGTTAAATGAGATGGTGTTTTTATGCTGTTCAATTTGTAGGAATTATATATAATTATCCAATTTTTTCATTTTGTTTCATTGTTACATTGATTATGGTTGCACTGTTTTATGGGCTGGTTTAATGAACCAAAGAGAAAACATGTCAGGAGTTTTGTATGTAGAAGCATTTAGATTTTCTTCCGTGGAGAGAAACAAAATTACTTTAAGATAAATATGCAAATTGTTATAAATATAGGGAATATGTATAAAAGCATTTTGACTGAATCTTAGGAAACTTAAGTATTTCCTTTCCATTTAATTTCTGTTTATTACCAAGTCAAACTTTACTTTTGGACAAGCCAGTGTTTGTGTGTCAAGATGTGCCCTGTCACTATCTTACGGTACTTTCTCTCACTGAAATTTATTTGCAGATGCCAGACCTTCTTCCTCAATAAGTGTAATCTTTTTAGTAATGCTATAACTTATCAAAGTTGTTGCTCTGATTAATGTATTTTTGTCAGAATGATGCACGCTCATAATGTATTATTTGAAAGATTACATTAAGAGGAAAACATTTAAGACAGTTACAGGATGACCCAGCACATTGAGGGATGGTAGTCAATAGTGTAGAAAAGCAGGTAGTAAATAATCTTCTTGGACCCCTATTACTCGCCCACCTTATACAGCAAGATATATGTGTTCTCTCAGCTATTTTGGCTGGATTTAAAAGCATTTTCACCACATTGAACAGTCACAAACAGTGATTTATCAAATCTATGTGATCTATCAGTTCTCACAATTGGTACATTCAGAAAATAAGGTTAGAGTATTAGTAAGAAAGAAGTCTTAGTGCTTGCAGTGATTTCATTCATAGGTCTCAAAATGCTTTATAAAGGACAAATTGTTTGTCATTTTTATTTGTAAATGGGGAAGTTGATACCCAAAGAGATTAAGGGATTTATACCAGATCATACAGTGTATCGGGGCAGATTATCCTGGTCTTCAGAAGTGCAGTCCAGACCAGTTGAGGGGTTGTGAGATCACTTGCTATGCAGCCCTAGGTACCTTACAATGCTTTGTTGCTGTAGCTCCGAGCCTGGGATTGTTTACAATCAACCTACAAGCATGCCAGTCAAACCCTGAAGTGTTTGTGTGGTAGACAGCCCTGGTTCAGCAGCTCTGACCCCAGCAGCCTGTCTGCAGCCCCAGAGCCCTACTCTGGCTTCCACCAGCCTGGGTTACAACCAGCAAGATGACCCCAACGTACTCCCAGTCCTGAATTTCCCCAGACCTATGTGCTCTGCAATGTCCAGCCCTCTGCTGGGAAGTTCAGAGAAATGGTTTTGTTCCTCTAAAGCAAGGATCAGCAACCTTTGGCACTTGGCAGCCAGGGTAAGCCCCCTGGTGGGCTGGACCACTTTGTTTACCTGCCGTGTCCACAGGTTCAGCCATTCGTGGCTCCCACTGGCTGTGCTTTGCTGCTCCAGGCCAATGCGGGCTGCAGGAAGTGGTGGCCAGCACATCCCTCCCCCAGTGCCACTTTGAATCCGCAGAATGAGTCTGAACCAGTTGGAAAAATCCATGGCATGTTTGGTATTGTTGGTACTGATGGCCCTGAAGCTGGCCAAACATGGTACCAAGGGCTCACATGGTACTGTCTCAACGGGACACATTGACATGCCTAAAAGTCCAATGGGCACAGGCACCAAAGCTGTGGTATTGACTGGGAGAGATAAGGACAGAGACCATGCTTAGGGGAAAAATCCTCAGTATGGACAACAGCCTCGGTACCATCAGCGGTATGCCAAACTACGTTGGCGTGTTTAGCCTGGCATACATTGCTGACCCGGTCAGTACCATCGTCTCGGCACCAGCAGCCATCACTAGTACCAACCTCCACAGCAACACAGCAGTTCAGATGCTGCAAAGACTTTACAATATCTAATATCTCCACTACTCGGTACTGAATCTACTCTGAACTCGGGAATCTTCACCAGCACCATGTCATGCACCACTATTGTCCAATGGAGAGTCTGATAGCGAGCCGGAGGAGATTGTCTCCCATCACCCTTTCGTGCACTCTGTAGTGCCCATTACCAGTCTGGGCCTGCACAGCTGTACAGTCCACCGGGTTCTCAATCACCCTGATATGGGCAACCCTGGTGCCAGCCACCGGGACCCTTCCTGCCATTCCAATGGGACCCATGGGAGGCGTTCAGACATTAAGCCTACTGGGCGTCTAGTGTGGCCCATTACAAATCAGTGAGGTGCCTTCCATTAGCCTCTGCATCTACAGCTACTGAACCTCCAGAAGAGATGAGGGAGAAACAGGAGGTGGACCTTGACAAAAAGGTCACACTTCTGACCAACATTTTGTCCTCTTCATCAGATGAGGCAGTGATGCCCCCTCTGCTGTCTCTTCCAAGACTTAGCTAAGAGGGTGGCAGACACTCTGCAATCACCTCTAGCCCTCCCCATCAATGAGGCTCTCTTGTATCCAGACAAACTTTTATGGAAGGCCCCTGCATCCGTCGTGCCACCCTGTAATTGAGCTGATAACAAATACTGCATCCCAGCCAAGGATACAGAATTTTTTTCCTATCCTCCACCTAATTCGATTGCTGTAGATGCTATCAATTACAGAGCTCCTCAACACCATATGGTAGGGATTAGAAAACCTCTATCTGTTTGGAAGAATGGCTTATTCATCGGCCACACTACAATTCCTCATTGCAAATTATCAAGTGCTAACAACAAAATACAACTACTTAAATAAACTGAATTTGGAATAATCTATTGATCGGTTTCCAGAATTTTACAGAGATCAGTTTAGGGCCATTATCAGTGAAGGACAACTGGTGGCCAAGATGGCACTCCAATCAGTGCTCGACATGGTGGGGAGGGATAGCTCAGTGATTTGAGCATTGGCCTGTTAAACCCAGGGTTGTGAGTTTCCTCCTTGAGGGGGCCATTTAGGGATTTGGGGCAAAAATCTATCTGGGGATTGGCCCTGCTCTGACCAGGGGGTTGGACTATATGACCTCTTGAGGTCCCTTCCCGATATTCTATGATTCTGTGACTGATACCATGACAAGATCCATCTCCTGAGCAATAGTGATACAACAAGCTTCTTTGCTACATTTATTTGACTTCTCCAAGGAACTAAAGACAACTGTGGAGGACGTTCCCTTTGAGGGCACCAAATTGTTCATGGAAGAGATGGACTCATCCGTCCACAAAGTCAAAGATTCCAGGGCTATCCTTCAGTCACTGAGGATTTATGTACCTGGACAGAAGAGAAAATACAGTTCTTAACCCTCACTTAAATTGCATATCGATCTCAATGCTTTTATGAACCACAAAAGAGAGAGTCCGATTCTCAAAGTGCAAACCATTGGACCCTCAACCTTCGTCTTTCCAACCATCCACTTCAAAACATCAATTTTGGTGGATAAGTCGGGGTGCTGACAGATCACTCCCTTCAGGACTACCTGATGCTGACCAACCCTTTGCATCCCTTTGGATGATGCCTTGTTCTGTTCCACTGCACTTGGGAATGGGATAACATCTGACAAATTAGTGCTGGAAATCATCTGCAATGGTTATCCCATTCATTTCACCTCCCTGCCCCCCGCCCTTCGCATCCCTCTTCAGGGACACTGTGACAACAGATCACTTCCTCTGTGTAGAAGCCATAGAACCAGTACCTCAGCAAGTATGAAGGAAAGGTTTTTACTTTTGCTACTTCCTAATACCAAGAAAGGGGGGGTTGGAGACCCATAGTGGACATCAGAGCACTCAACAAGTTTGTCAAGGCTCAAAAATTCAAAGTGGTCACTCTAGTAGTGATTATTCCAGCTTTAGAACAGGGAGAATGGTTTTAAGCATCCTGAAACTCAAGGGCTGGTTTCCATATTTCAGTATTACCTTCCCACAGGCAGTTCCTCAGATTTACCCTAGGATGGAATCACTAGCAATACAGTACTTCCCTTCAGGCTATCCTCGGCACCCAGAGTATTCTCCAAGGTCCTCTCCGTAATCGCATCTCACCTTCATTCCCAGGGGATCATGATCTTCCCTACCTGGACACCTGCCTCCTCAGGGCTCATTCCTTTGAAGCCTCGTGTCTTACCCACGTAACTGTGGACTTATTCAGAAGCTTGGGCCTACAAATCAATGTCCAAAATTGATGTTAACCCCAGTACAAAGATTAAAGCTCGTTGGAGCTGGTCTCAACTCTCTTCGAGCAAGAGTGCTCCTCCTACAACATAGATTCCTCAATCTGTCCACAGAGACAGTGCAGACCAGCCCTCAAATATTAGCCAAACACTGCCTTCAACTTCTGGGGCACATGGCTGTAGGCACGTTTGTGGTAGCTCAGACCAGACTACACATGAAGTGTCTCCAGTTGTGGTTCAGCTCAGTGTACAGGTTGAACAGAGACACCCTAAAAAACCCCTATTGTTACCCACCAAGGTCAAACAATCCTTGAACTAGTGGAAGTACCCACCAAACGTCTGCATGGGGATCCCGTTTGCACAGCCCTCCCCGTCACTACGACTAACCACCGATCCATTCCTCTTAGGATGGGGAGCACATCTTAACAACCTCACGACACAAGGCAAATAGTCAGCCATGGAGGCGCGTCTATATCAACTTCCTTGAATTCGGAGTGGTGAGGAACACTTGCATACTTCCTTTTGCTGATCAGAGGTGTACACACAAGGATCACGATAGATAACATAGCATTCATTTACTACACAAATCGTCATGGGAGTGCCAGATAGCCTTTCCTTTGTGCAGAAGCACTAAAGCTGTGGAACTGGTATATTTCCCACAGTGTGACAGTTTCAGCAGCCTACCTACCGGAAGTGCAGAACACAACAGTGGACAGTCTTAGCTGCAAGTTTCCACATGACCATGAGTGGGAGATGAACTCAGTAGTCCTCCACAACATATTCAGACCATGGGGAACACTGACAGTGGACTTGTTTGCCACTTACCTGGATAGGAAATTCCCACATTACTGCTCCAGGCAGGCTTCAGACAGCACTTCTTAGGGGACATTCTCCTCTTCTTGTGGGAGAAGGGCCTTCTATATGCTTTTTCCACATTTCCTCTATTGCTAAAAATCCTGTTAGTGAGAGAGAGAGAAAATGTTATATTGATTGTTCCCACCTGACCAAGACAGATCTGGTACCCTTACCTGTCATAGTTAGTGAAGTGTCTGCTGATCCCTCTTCATTCCATTCCATGTCTCCTTTCACAGAACAGAGGATGCACTCTCCACCCTAACTCGCGGATACTCCAACTCAAACCCTGGCTCCTTCGTGGTTCCAACACAAAAAGATCCTGCTCTGAGGAGATACAGGAAGTGTTACTACAGAATAGAAAATTAGCTACTTGTCATACTTACCTGCAAAAGTGGACCAGGTTTCATGTTTGGTGTAATTCCAAGCAAATTTCACTCACAGCTGCTACTCTCCCAGTGCTCTTAGAGTATATATTGGCTCTCAAGAAATCAGGATTATCCCTTAGTTCACTCAAAATTCACCTAAAGGCCATAGCACCCTTCCATCAACAACTAGAGAGATACTAAGTGCTTTCACTCCCCACTACAAAGTGATTTCTCGAGGACGTAGTAAACCTTTTTCTCCAACCCAGATGTCTCCCCCCTCCCAATCATGGGACCTAAACTTTGTACTAAAAAGCCTGACTAGGCCATCTTTGAACCAATGGCCATCAGTTCGCTCACATACCTGTCCATGAAGACCGTATTCCTGGTGGCGATCACTTCAGTGAAGATAATAGGGGAGGTAGTGGCACTAATGGCACACCCCTGCCATACGCTATACTTTCCGGACAAGGTACTCTGACTGTACCCAAAGCTCATCCTCAAAGTGATTTTGTCTGTTCACATAAACCAACTGATTCACCTCCCGACCTTTTACCCTGTTATCACAGTGAGGCTGTACTGCACACACTAGACGTTAGGAGAGCTCTGGCCTTTTACCTGGACAGGATGAAGGTCCTAAACTTTTCCTCTCCATTGCGAAAAGGTCTAAAGGTGCAACAGTATTGGCCCAGAGGCTCTCCAAATGGGTCTCAAACTGTATCAAACACTGCTGTTAGGTTCACAGCATAGTACTTCCATCTGGTATTTGCATGCACTCCATGAGGTCGGTTTCCTCCTCTATTGCCTTCCTCAGGAACATCCCTATCTTGGAAATCTTCAGGGCTGAAACCTGGGTGTCTGTGCATATCTTTGCAGAATGTTATATGATTACCGGGAACTCCCCCTCTGATGCTGTCTTCGGCTCTACAGTATTGTCATCCAAAGACTTGACTCCAAAGCTCCAGCCCTGCAGTGGGGATACTGCTCGGAGTTGCCTACAGTGGAGCATCCAGAGGGCTGCTACTCAAAGAAAAAGAGAAAGTTATTCACCTTTTGCAGTAACAATGGTTCTTTGAGATGTGTGTCCCTATGGGTGCTCTGTAGCCCACCCTCCTCCCCTCTACTTCAGAGTTCTTGTAAGGACTCTCTGGTAGAGAAGGAACTGAGGGGGGTTCGCCTGCATGCGCTGGTTAGCCTCATGGCAGGGCACAAGTAGGGGGCAGCATATGTGCGGGCCAAATGGACACTGGTCTCAAAGATCTCTGATCAGCAGCAGTGACGCAAGTGCACCTACAGTGGAGCACTCATAGGGACACATCTCGAAGAAATGTTGTTACTGCACAAGGTGTGTAACTTCCTCTTCATAACTTTTTGTATACACCACGTACATACATCATGCAAGAATATTAATATCAGTGAGTTTTATTAGTTTTCCAATGTTATCTTACATGACACTCTTTAGATACAGATTATAACCATAGTGAGTTGGGGTACACTGAATTGGTTAAGCTAGCTGAAACTGGGAATCTCTTAAGGTCAGATGTAAGGGTCTGCCCCGTTGCAAGCTGCAGGAGGGCTAGCTGCTGGCAACCTGCAGGCAGCAGGTCAGAGCCCTTTCCTGGACAGGGAACATGCCACCATATTTTCTTTTCCCTTTATATAGCAGAAACTAGGGCTATCAAGCGATTAAAAAATTAATCATTATTAATTGTGCTGTTAAACAATAATAGAATACTAATGTATATAAATATTTTGGATGTTTTCCATGTTTTTCAAACATATTTATTTCAATTACAACACAGAATACAAAGTGTACAGTGCTCACTTTATATTTATTTTTATTATAAGTATTTACACTGTAAAAATAAAAGAAATAGTATTTTCCAGTTCACTTATACAAGTACTGTAGTGCAATCTCTTTATTATGAAAGTTGAACTTACAAGTGTAGAATTAAGTACAAAAAATAACCACGTTCAAAATATAAAACAATGTAAAACTTTAGAGCCTACAAGTCCACTCAGTTCTACTTGTTGTTCAGCCAATCGCTCAGACAAACAAGTTTGTTTACATTTGCAGGAGATAATACCGCTTCTTGTTTACAGTGTCACCTGAAAGTGAGAACAGGGGTTTGCATGGCACTGATGTAGCTGGCATTGCAAGGTATTTGTGCCAGATGTGCTAAAGATTGATATGTCCCTTGATGCTTTGGCCACTATTCCAGAGAACATGCTTCCATACGGATGGTGCTCATTTACAAAAATAATGCGTTAATTAAATTTGTTACTGAACTCCTTCGGGGGAGAATTGTATGGGGTCTGAACATTCAAAGCAAGAAACGCTTACGTGGCCTCAACAGGGACTGCCCTTCTAGACTGCTCAGAGCTCCTTGTTCTAGGACTCCAAATCCCCATGATGATTGATCTCTGGAAGCAAATACCTAAATAGTTATAGATAGTGATTTTGCTTTGTAGTATAGACTTTGGCAAACATCTAGTAAAGCATGCAGACAGATGTATTGCAAAAGAGCAAGGAAGAAAGAATCTTAGTGTCAGCAGTGTAGACAAAGGAAAAGTACTGCACATAATGGGAAATGCGAGGCAGTGACAATTAAGCTAACTACATAAAATGTTTGCTAAATTCTGGGAAAGTGTTAACTGACCTACAAAGCCTAACACTGAATGAATTGATATGGGCTAGAGCATCTATTTAGTATGCCTCTAGGGCTTCAGAAAACAAGTAAGTAGCTGTACATCCATTCTCAACTGTTCAGCATGTATGAAATGGCAGGAATACGTTGTTTTTTTTTAATGTGATAAAGGAGAAAATTGAAAATCCAACTGTGGCCTTAGTTGCTGCTTTTACAGTCCTTCAGGAAAGTCCTTGGCAATCAAGATACATTACATTTGAGGAATGGAAGTAGGTTTGATCTGCTGTCATCTTTATGACATTATGTTATCTGGAATGCTTTCACATTAAAATAGCTTTCTGACATTTGTGCCAAAATAATTGAGTTTCTGTTAGTCCAAAAGATTGACAGCCTGCCATCATTCTAAATACTTAAATGCTATTGATCTTCATGTTTTAAAAATACAGTTAGAAAGCCCAGTGGAATGGTCTTTGTGAGGGGGTGGGAAGGAAATATTCATATAGACCCATTCTGAATAATACTTAACCCTGATTTTAAAAATCAGCGGCAGTGTCAAACTTTTCTTTTGAAAGGAAGGGACAGATCCTCCGCTGTTGTAAGAGTGCCACTGAAGTAATTAATTTACACCATCTGCGTGTCTGCCATGACGTTTGTATAAAAACAGGTATCATAATAAAAATGCTCATTATTAATTGTTCTATTTTCATGATTTTTTTAACCTTTTTGTAAATTATAGAAGCTTGATGCTTGGAAAGCAAAATTAGGTTCATTTTTAGATTAATTGAGCCATCATACTGGATGGCAGGTAATTGTAGAAATTGGGGGTGGGGGGGAGGGGAGGGAAAGGGGAAAGAGGGGGGAGCTGCCTGGGGACAAGGAAGGAAGTGCAGACCTAGGGGACTGGCTCACTGCCGAGGGAAAGGGGAAAGAACTAGCATTTCTTTTTAAAGAAAACAATAGATGATTGAAGGTGGTTTTTTTAACTTCTTCCTCTGACAGTTTGCAGTAGATTCACAGGTTTTACTGTCACAATCTCAGCCTATAGAATAAGACCCCTTTTCATTATTTACCAGATCATTTTATGCATTTAAGATACAATTCTTATTAATTCAAAATTCAACAAATTGGTGTGGAAACAGCCAGTTACATATCATACCAAGTTTAGAAAGGATCATGGATAAGATTTTTGAAGGCACAAGTTCCACTGAAAGTTGATGGGACTTGTACTCAAAATCCTACCCCCAATTGGAATGTTTCACCATCATCTTATCTTGTTTAGTTAGCAAGACAGAAGAAACTCAGAGAGTATCTAAATTCACTTGCTAGGAACTATAATATAGGAAGCAATCCAGTACGTTTATCTGAGTATTCTCTTTGAAATCAGTTAAATAGAATTTCAAAACTGTTCTGAAACATGAGCAAAATGCCAAATCGAGAGTAATGCTGTGTAAAATGCACAGATAGAACTCTAGGTGGCAGTTTTACAAATATCGGTGATAACACATTTATATATGTCTATCTTACCATTTAAATCCACAAACAATGCAGTGAGTTGCTTCACTTGCTTCTACATGCTACTATCTCTTGAGCAGGGAATATTACTCTTGCTGAGTTTCACCTGAATGCTGTGGTCAAAAATCAAATGTAAAGTGACTAGAGAGCATGAAACTCATTTTCTTTGGCCTTATACTTCACCCCTGGAGGGAAGTAAATGAGCATAAAATGCCTTAAGGAACCCTGCCAAGAGGAAATGCAGTTATGTAGAGAACATCTTCTGCTTCTCTCTAAATATGTGCTTCTGTTCTCCAAGTATTTTAGTAATCTTTTGCCCATGTGGAAAAGAGATTGTTGCCAGCCATTGTGGGGAATCAGAGCTAGGGGACACAATAAAGTAGTCTCTTTCCCCGGGAAAAATGTACCCCCCCACTATATCAGGGTGAGAGTTATGGGATAAGAATCTGAATAGAATATATGCAGTCACAATGGCTGTCATAAACAGATAGTTAAGGGTTAATGCCTCTTGTACCTATAAAGGGTTAAGAAGTTCACCTAGCCTAGCTAACACCTAACCAGAGGAACCAACGGGGGAACAAGATGTTTCAAAAGGAAGGAGGGAAGTTTCCTTGGTTTAGTCAGTTTTCAGCAGGAGTGAAAAAGAACCAGCCTCTTATCAGAGTAGTAAGTTTTAGAAAGGAATAAATAGATTTATGTTTATTTCTTTGTAACCTGTCTTGTGCAATTAGAGGTAGAATCAAATTGGGTATTTGGGTGTTTTCTTTGGTGCAATTAAGTTTTGCCCAGGGGAACGTCCTCTGTGTTTTGAATCTGTTGTCTGTGAGAGTAGCTGGTATGCTAATCTCTCTCAGAGGGTTTTCTTTTGCCTTTTCTTTTCTTTAATTAAAAGCCTTTTTTTAAAAATAACCTGATTGATTTTTCCTTGTTTTTAGATCCAAGGGAGTTGGATCTGGATCCACCAGGAGTTGGTGGAAGAAAGATGGGGGGATGGCTAATTTCTCCTTGTTTTAAGATCCAAGAGGTTTGGATCTGTGTTCACCAGAAAATTGATGAAGTCTCTCAAGGCTACCCAGGGAAGGGAGTGCTTGGGGGTGGTGGCAGCCAAACCAGATCTAAGCTGTTAATTGAGCTTAGAGTGTCTCATGCAGGTCCCCCACATCTGTACCCTAAAGTTCAGAGTGGGGAAGGAACCTTGACAATGGCAAACAGTGAATGTAGCTTGAAGCAACATTAATTCTTCTTGCATACTCATGGGAAGGTCATAGAATATGGTATGCGAGGTGCAAACCAGTGATACTAGGATACTAGGTCAAGTGTATTGTCAGAGGTAGGTAGGGCTAGAGGGAGAGCCCTGGAGTGGATGTAGTCCCAGAGCCAAAGTGATTGGGCCTAGGTTTATGATGGATCTTTGGACTCTTCAGCTTTTTCTGGCCACACTTCCTGTGTACATTCTTGCTCATCCTGAGACCCAAGGAGTATTCTTTTTAGCTTTTTCTTCTGTGCATATTTCTACATAGGCGGGAAACACAGGAACCTTTGTGGCAACATACATATTTTTTACTTAGCACTCTAGGTTCACTGTATTATCTGGATCCCAAATGTGGCTTTGAAACAAAATATTTCCACAGGACAAATGAAGAAAGGAGATTTGCATTCTTTTTTCTATTCTCTTTTTGGTTTTACCTTTTCTCATTTAGGTAACTGTTCATGTATGGGCCTCATAAGATGAAATTTATGGAGCAGTTTGCTTTATACTAATATAAGTTGCAGAAGAATAAAGGAAAGTGGCAATGGAATTAGAGAGACCAGGTGGGTGAGGTAATATCCTTTATTGGACCAGCTTCTGTTGGAGAAAGCTTGAGTCTTTCATCAACAGAAGTTGATTCAATAAAAAATATCATCTTACCCACCTGGTCTCTCTAATATTCTGGGACCAACACAGCTACAACAACAATGCAAACAACTATGTGATTAAAATTATTGTTGTAATCCAAGAACTACTTCCAGCCTAACTTGTCTAGATCTTTAAACTAGTTCATATGCTTGGTCTCTCACACAGTAGATTTGATACCTTGATTGGTATTTCTTTGAGCTGCTTAAATCAGTTTCACCTCATACGGGTCTCTTCAGCTGCAGTTCTAAAGAAGACAAAATCTAACCACTGTCTGTTTGACCTTCATTAGTTACTAATTTTATAGCACGTTAATTATATAGTTCTTTAACATATGACATGCGCTGCATAGATTATCTCCCATATTCATTAAATAATCTGGTAGTCTCTTACATTCGTGTCTGATCTGAATTTTTGGTTTCATTCACATTGTTGATGATAGGATATGTTTGGTCCAACGTCATTCTGTAGTCTACTCTGTTTCTTTTATGCTTCTGCCTCTGTAATTTGAGCATTGTTTAGTGGAAAGTGTGTGTGTTTATTTTGAATTAATCTGGTGGTCTATATTGTTTGTAGGCAAAAACTGATGTACCAGTTGGAAAATTA
The DNA here is from genome assembly GCF_003597395.2 of Chelonoidis abingdonii. Taxonomy (NCBI): domain Eukaryota; kingdom Metazoa; phylum Chordata; order Testudines; family Testudinidae; genus Chelonoidis; species Chelonoidis abingdonii. The sequence goes on from NC_133776.1 coordinate 18,757,634, forward strand.
GAAGCTACCCATCAGTTCATGAAAGACTTCAATCCTGATGAATCCAAAAAGAATCATGAGCAGAAGAAAGCAAATAGTAAGAATCAACGCATGTCAGACATTTCTTCATCTCTGCTAACATCAATAGGCAATGCTGAGGTAGGCTGAGGAATTTTTGTGAGCTGTGTATTCCTGTAAAACAACAGAAAATTCCATTTTTACACTCATAATTCCTTAAAGTATATTGGCTGTGTGATTTCTGGTGCCACAAATTGCCTAGTCAGATCAGGCTACCCATTTGGTCCACCCCTCTGATCTGTGTTTGTGCATGTGGCCCGCATGAGACGCAGGACCTCAGATTGCTACTGCTTTGCTTATAATTAAACGAGCTCTGATTCTATTAGCCTTTTGGCAGATTATATCTATAGCATTAGAAATAACTATTTTCTTTTAATAATAAACTATTTTATACTTATCACTATATATGAATGGCCTTAATAGTAGTGATAACTTCATTTAGAAATTGCATTCATTCCTAGTTGAATTTAGTGTGCTTGTGGCCTGTGATATACACTAAATCAGACTGGATAATCTGGTGGTATGGTCTGGCTTTAAACTCTGTGGCTATAAATCTGCATGACTTTATGCATTTGTTTAGCAGTCTGGCCTCTGTTGATGAGGCATCTCAATTCAATCTGGCCAAAAGGAGCAGTTTCCGAAAATAGCCTTGAATTATCTTGATCACAGTTTAATCCAAAGGTAGTGCATAAGAAAGGGTACCACATCCAAGAACTGAATCCCTTCAGCAGTTAAGATTCGAAACCATTAATCCTTTGTCATCAGGTATTTGTATGTGTGGGTGGGGAAGACTGTTGCCATTAGGACATATTTGATTGATCACTTTTTTGAAATTGATTCAGGAAGTTTCCACAGTACCAGCAGAGGCAGTTTTTGAGAATCAGAATGGTGGTTTATTACTGTATGGTACTTTTGATGAGGAAGAATCTGCAGAGTCCTTTCAAGAAGCTTTAACTCAATGGAGAAATGGAAATAATGAACACAAAAAGGAACAGAACTGTGATGAGGCTCAACAAGGTATGAATTAGTTTCTGCTCAATACATTTTTAAAAAGAAAACTGAACCCATTTTGGTCTATAGTGTATATTCTCAAAGCTTATGTACTGATGAGCATATATCAGCCTTTACAGTATCAACTTGTAATGTATGAATTTATAATTTTTTATTAAAATGACCATTTCTAAGTCTCCAGCTGATTACCATGCTACTGGAAGGTAACATAGTTCATGACACAAACTGTATGCCTCTTTCTTATATGGTAAATCATTTCCTATCTACCCATTGCACTGATATAACAATACGTCAAATAGATTGATAAAATGTGTGTCAGAAGGTGAAAGTGTGTCTGATTCCTTGATGCCCAGTTGACTGAAAGAGGAGACCTCTGGCTGATTAATTGCTGCTGATAGCTTGAAGTGGAAGGTACCTTGGCTTTATAAGACTGGGAAGAGTGGACAAGAGGAAGAGAAGGACTTTCTGAGCAGGGGCTGAGGTGCTGCGAAAGGGTTGCTGAAGGAAGTAATTGGAGAACCCTTCTGGAGGTGTGACCCAGAATCCAGGGAGCACAGAAGCCTGAGTAATCCAGAGCACTCTGACAGGAGAGAGAATAAGAAGTAGCTGTGTTAGACAAGTATCACAAAGGAAGGGCCGTGCTAAGTGAAAGACCTCAGAAACAGACTTTATTTGAAGCTGAAATAGGAGGAGGAAAGGAAAGGAGGAGCTGTACCTTGTGAGAGTCTTGGATGAAAGAGACTATATTTGAGCAAATTGTACATTGATAAACTAGTCCTTAAGAAGGAGCACTGGTAGTGACAAAGGACTTGATAGACTTACTGAGGGGCTCTGGCGTGAAGGGAAACTGATGCTGGGCTCCCTAGAACCAAATAAAGACCAGAATGGAGGACTGAACAGAAAAAGCATGCTTATTTACATACTGCTGGCAAGTCTGTACTTTCTGGAATATTTTTCAAATGTTACTGTTTGTTTTTCCATACTGTTATTGTGATGGTTATATGATTCCTCAAGTATACACTATGTAAGACACCCCAAATGAATATTAGTGCCTTTGTTTGTATATTGAAGCACTCTGGATGCTGGTTAATCTGTTTCTATAACTTCAGTTTGCTCAAGCAGGCCACATTATGTTACTGGAATATTCTAGCCTTTTTATGTACTTTGCAAACAGGGACTTGAGTATTTGGAATTGTTTCTAAGACACTGTTGGTAGAGATAATATTCTGTAGGAATAGTGAATATATTTTCCTTAAAGTGAAGTATTCTCATTACTTTTTAGAATGTGGAATAGTATACAGACAGTGTTGTCTACTGATGGTGCAGAGGACTAGAGTTCGATTTCTGATTCTGTGACCCTGGGCAAGTCATTTAACCGCTGTTCTTCAGTGAAATCTGTAAAACTAATTTAATAAGATTTAGCTGCCACAGGTTTTTTCAGATATTCATCTCAAAGGTACTTGCTAAGAGTTCAAATAACTTCTGTCATATACCTCTCCAATCTTGTCTCTCTTGCTTTCACCTGAGACCTCTATACTAGTAAATTCAAAGCCTAATAATTACAGCCTATTTATTGAGGTGTATGTTATGTACGTTACAGCTTGGTGCATTTTCTTTTTCTCTGATAGCTGAGTATTCGCATCAGTCTGAGTATTAGGTTGAATCCTTCCCTGTGAAGAGATGTGATCAGTTAATCATGAACCATGAACAAAATCGTGTTTACTTGGATTTATGCAGGATATTCTGTGTCTCCGCTAGTATACAGATAATAGTTTGCTGTGCTTTCTCTTTCTGAAGTATACTGTGCTACTTGATACATTTAGAATAATCTTGCACTTATTCGTAATACCTTTTCTGGTGATTTGGGGTTTTTATTTGGAAATCCATGGGCTTTGATCCTGCAGATGTGCATGGGCTTAACTTTATACATATGAGCAGCCCAGTTGCTTTCAATGCATAAAGGTAAGACATAACTGTGTGCGGGTTTGAGGTCTTGTATATCAATCTGGACACACAGTTATCCCATGTAAATCTGTTTTTGAGGTCTTATACCTCCAAGTACATGACCGTCAGAATTAATTAGCCAGCTTACATAGTGCAGATAATGCACATATCTTGAAGGCTTTGTCATTGTTTTAAACAGCTAGTTCCTTGTCTTTTATTAGGCATGAGAAAAACTTAACCATACAGTTCTCCTTTACTGCTTGTCAGTGGAATCTTTACATATATCCTTTTCACTTCCAATTTATTTGCTACCAGTTGAGGAGCAGAAGAAGAAGTCAGCTGATGTCAGCTACCCACCCTGAATAAATCTTCAGTTTAAAGCTTGTTTTCACACAGGGTATGATGATTTAGCCCAGAGAGAGAGTGAGTGTGTTTGTTTTTTGTTTTTTCCCAGTCAAATCCAATCAATACAAATTTGATTGTAAACTCACTTTTCATATGGGCCACAAACTTCAGACAACTCTCTCAACAAAATATGAATAATATGAGATTAACCTTTTACACTTCATAAGCAGACATCTAAATCAAGCATAGACTATTAATTAAAATGAATTTTATAGTTTAATAAAAAGAAAGCATATTGTTAACATATTTGAATGATATATATTACAGTTTTCTTTATACTTATAGAATCCATGGGAGTTTGTGAGGTACAGACCCATCTCACAATTTTGAGAAAACCTGTTAAAATTGAATTCAGAGAAGAAAGCCTGAACTATATGGAGAAACTGTGGCTTAAGAAGCATAGAAGGTAGTCACTGAATCACACACTGCTAATAAAAGAATCCAGAAATAGCTGTTTGTGTTAATATGAGCAATCTAAAGCAATTTTATCTGAATATTTGAGAACATATTAAACAAATATTGGAAAATTTAGATGAGGTGATTGTGTTGGTGGTTTTTCCTGTAAAATAAATTACTAATTATGTCCATATTTTGATGAATCATTATTTTTGAATTATTTTAGAGAGGTTTCCTTTAATATCAATACAAAAATAACAATCTCTTGTAGAACTTGATAGTATTAGTAACAAAAATTAGGAGTTTCAGTTCACTCTTAAGGAGCTTACTACTGTAAGAATACATTATTGGAAGCATAGAGGGTGCTTGATAATTCTGTTAACCCCTGTTTCTGGGAGTTACTAAGTACCATCAATGCCTACAGACGTCAACGGAAGTCAGTCGTTCTCACAAGCAGCTCTGCATGATGAGGCCCAAACTTTAATGTCTGTATGAAGTTTCAGTGTTCACTATAATAATATGAGTGTGATAGTAATAACACTGTAACTTTTAAAGACTTGACTCCTTGTTTTCTTCTTATTTTAAGAATGCAAGTTGATCAGATATCTGGTATTCAAGCAGATGAATTCAGACCCAAGCATGAATTGATGAATGAACCTGATGATGCTCTGAGCGGAGGAGGAGGAGTTGATGATGATGATGATGATGATGATTTAATAGGTTTGTTGGACTTCTTTTAGTTCCTTACAACTCCTGAACAACTGCAAGTAGATTGTTCTTTTCTGAAGATGTATGTGGGTAGTCAGGAAACGTGTGATGGTTAAATAACAAAACAGCCTTCCCCCACCCCCCAAAAACCCCCAACCCAGTAACTTAATACATAAAAACATATATAATAAAAAGTGAATGCACTGCTCTAATTGTATTTCACAGTTGAAGATATGAAAAAGTATTGGACAGCTCTCTTTAGAGCAGAAGAGTCTGACACAGTTCCTGGGAACCTTGAGTCTGCTTTGAAAATTGAGGTACTCAGTGATGTAAGTATATGTTTTTTAGCAGTAAACTGCAAATGGTTCAGTTTAATTATCCTATATCCTTTAAAAAAATTGAGCAATTAAATTTTCAAATTAGTAAGAGCCAAACAGAAAAGTTGGGTTGGCTAGACTTCAGACTTAAATGGGATACCGTAGATAATCAGAAATACAGTTAAAATACTTGTTTTGGTATATTGTTAATGCTGTCAGTCCATCCACAGAAAGATCAGTTTTCCAAAGTAAATAAATGTTCCTAGTATTTCTCCCTTGATGGCACCAACTGTACAGAGGTCACACAAAAGTAATCTGTCCAGTTTTTCACTCACTGTGGTGATGTATTCTTTGAATTATTTAGCTAATTTGTCTCTCTGTGCGTGTCTGTATGTATCTTTTTTAATTAGTCTTATGAAGAGGATCTAGATGAATCATGTAACTCTGTAGTGATGGAAGTTGGATCCACTAAACTGAGTAATGAGCAAAGGTAAATGAAACAATATGATAGGGTAGTTTGTGATTTCATTACTTTCTAGGAACTGAACCAGTGATATGTTATGGCTGACATACCATAGTTGAGCAAATATTTCACCATAACAGTACAGTATAATACTATGAACCTCATTATTAAAGTGTTTATTGTATATTTTTTTTGAGTTAAAATATTTCGCTATAAAAACCCAGTCCAGGCCATAAGAGCCTGAATTTGAGTATGAATATTTGTTATGCGAAACAAATTTTAAAAGGCAGTGCTCTCCATTGAGACTGCAGCTTCAGTTCTCCATTCACTCTTAGGAGTGGATGAATCAATGCCATGAGTCCCAGACCATCTAGAAGGCAACAAGCATAAAGACAGCCTATATTGTGGATCCATTCACATGATATTATATATGGATATGCAGCCCCAAAGATGGTTGCAAGGTCACAGAAAAAGCAGAAATCCTTGTAGTAAAGGAAGGGGAACAGTCTTGTCTTGGATCTGAAGTGGCTGAATTTTTTCATAAGTTTCAATGGAGACACAGCTTATTCAAAGCAGCCGTGGAATCTGGGGGACTTGTTGGCATTAATTGATTTAAAGATGCCCATGATGCGCATTTTTTCATCCTACTCATAAAAATATATTCAGTTTGTGTTAGGTAACTAGTATCTTTAATACATAACACAGTCATTTGACTTCCCCAACCCTCTGGGTCTTTTCAAAGATCCTGACTATTTCATTATTCTTAACTGATGGAAGGTTTTCATTTCACCTTACATAGATGACTTGTTAGTGAAGGTCCTGTATGAGTAAGAGGTTGCAAGTTGCTTTAAAAAAACACACGCTTTAAATGTGCAACACACATTGTAAATGATTGAAAATCTTTCCTTTGCATGCACAATGACCTCTGTGTACTTTCATATCAGGATTTGGGTGTCAAGAAATCCAAGGCACTATATTATTGAAAGCTGGCTCTCTGATTACATTATGTTCTTAAAGAAATATGTCCAGGCAAAATTAGGAATCACTGTAATCAAGCCCTTTTATCTTCTTTAATACTGTTTTATTTCACTTTTGTGTCCTAAAAATTAAAGTCAGTATAGAGTACTGCCATTGACACTTCCATGACCTCCTGAAAACTATCTAATGTTTGGATGTGATTGTTTAAGAGCCTTCGTGTGTGAAATTTTCTTTTTCTTTTTTTTTTTTAATCCACAGTGATTCAGTACCTGAAAATCAGAAGGATACAGTATCAGACTTTTTACCAGAATCAGCTGCTGATATAACTAGCAAGACATCTCTTAATTCTGCTTCTACATCTGACAAAAGAGACCTTTTCATTCCTCATGATAGAAGCACAGTTCCCGTTAAAGAAATTTCTAAAGGTAAATTTTGGTAAGATTATTTTTTGCTATCACTTTCCTTACTAGGGTGGAGAGAAAAGAACTTTTTGTTCTAGTAGGCAGTACAGTATTTTATATGATGATCTTTCTGTGTTTGTAACAGACAGAATTGTAACCGATTTAAACACAAGAGTTTTTTTGTGCTAAAAGTAAAAACATTTGTTCTTTAAAGATACTTTGAATATTCATTTTAGGTCATGGTTTTTCTGCATGGCATACAGTAATGCCACAAGTTTATAGCTTGATTATTAGGGAGAGGTAATGTTTGCAATATGTGGGTATATGACATGCATAACTCATGCATGACTCAATTACACTAGGTGGGGATTCGGTCCAAAGTCTCTAGGTTTATTTAGAGAATGTGAGTTAAATGGACTGTATGTTTGTACAGCCGCTCAGAATGGCCCCTTAACTCAGAGTTTTAATGGACCATATTGATATATTCACAAATTGTGTGCATCAATTTTCATGTACACGTAGCCTTTTATGTTTGCAGACTGGTTAGCTGTCTGTCTGATTTGCTTGCACAAAGGCAGTATTTGAATACTTAAATAGATGTACCTGCAAAATTTTGTGGCTGGAATAGTGAAAGATGTCTGAAAATTTGGCAGCTTTGTATTGTGAAGTCATTATTAAGCACTAGTCAGAGAAACATTTATTTCTTATTCCAGAATCAGAAAACTGGATTATTTTACTACGCCATTTTCTTTAATAATTAGTGTTTAAATTGTTAGTATGTTAGGTTAAGATTTTACATTAAATTGCTCCTTGCAAGCTGTCAAAAACTAGTCTTTGTATGTGCTCAGCCAGTCTCTTTTTTTGCATTTGGTTCAAGCTCAAGCCCAAATGGTGAAAGAGAAACTGACAGTTGGACAGTGAGGGGTGCTATGTGTGGCCTTGGGGGCAGAAAAGGAATGGCAAATAGTTATGTCTTAAGATAAAAAGAATAAAACCCTTAATCATTACTCTTGTGCTGCATGCAAAAGATACATGTCCTGAGAGTATGTATCCATAGCTTCTGTTGCTTTCAAAGAAATGTACTTCCAACTAACTGTCTCGCTTTTTTTGTAGTAAAAAGATAATGCTGCTATTGCAGTTGTTCAAGTGTTTCCAATTAGATCTCACGCCTTTTTAAAAGGAAAAGTTACAATTTCATAAAGCATTTTCTTGGAGATAGCTGTCCCTCTAGGGATGTCAGATACAAAATGACTTAATACATTCATGGATAATGAGTTATTATGAGTCTGATTTTTAGAGAAGCTGAGCACCTGTGGTTCCCATAGATTTCAATGAGAGCTCTGGCTGCCCAGCGTCTCTGAAAATCAAGCTGTAAGTTTACATGGAAGTCAGTTGCTCTCCTTCTGAATTGCTTATTTGACATCTTAGGGCTATCTAACAGTAAAATTCTGTCAGACTGCACATTTTTGTTTTGAATTCCCTGAGACTATCTGTAGACATCCAGTTTGTCCTTTTTTGTTTAGTTTCATCTGCAAGAACATCTACAGTGAATCATGAAAGAATGTATACTGATTGCATCCATTCCAGCACAGAAGAAACAGTTCTCGGCAGTCCTCATGAAAGTGCTGTAACCGAAAAAGAAAGCATTAAAACAAAGACTTCTAGAAGATCCCTTAGTGCTTGTATGTTACCCGAGAAGACTTTCGACTTTCCTAAATTAGGCAGCAATGAACCTTCCCTCATGATAAGATCATTGAAAAACAGTAAAGATTCACTGGAATTTAACAGTTTCCACACGAGCAAGAGTTTGATTTTACCTGTAACTACAGAAGCTTCAGTGGTAAAATGTTTTGTGCCTATTCTCCAAATATAATAAATATTGCATAATTGCCCTGTCTCCCTTTTCAACATTTTATCTTGGTACAATGCAGTAGAGTGGTACTGGTGGTTAACTATATAGAGTAGTTACCATGAAATACTGCACATTAATATGTAGTAACAAAGTAACTCCATTAAAAATAGTGGTAATCATGAATGTAATTTTAGTGGGGCAGGTGGAGGGGCTGGGTGTCACTGGCCCAGCCTTTCAACTAGGGGCGATAAAAGTGCTTTCACCCCCACCCGCCCACTTTCAGTCTTCTGTGGGGATAGTTCAGAAGGAGCAAGAGAAAACAGACAACTAGTCACAATCTCAGAAGGGCTGCTTTGTCAGGCCTGCTGCTCATCCTTCCTTACCCTTAACTGTCTCAGGTTGGGCATGCCTTCCTATGGAACCTACAGTATTCAAACATCTCTCACTGAATATAGGTCTGAGCAGCAGGTTTGTTTGCTTGCTTCCATTTATGAATGCAGTCTTTGTGTGTTCATCAAGGCAAGTAATCTTGATTCTCTTTTCATGGTTGCAGACCACAGATTATGCCTGCACTGGGATAAAAGACCCGCAGCATGGTTGTGGCTAGCTTGGTTTTGCAGGGCTAAAAATCACTATGTAGACATTCAGGCTTGAGCTAGAGCCTGAGCTCTGGGACCCTCCACTGCCAGGATCCCAGAGCTCAGGCTCCAGCCTCAGCCCAAACACCTTCACAGTGATTTTACAGCCCTGGAGAATGAGTCCAAGTCAGCTGACCTGCCCCAGCTGTGCTTTTTTTTTGTTTTGGTTTTTTATCCCTGTGTAGTCCTACCCTCAATGGCTTAACAGAAGTGTGAAGATCAGTGGAGGTAATACTCTGATTACTTTGGTGACTACTAAGCAAGATAGGTTTTTAGGATTTATTCTTTTAGAAATATCCCATGTCTAAAACTGTAAACCTTTCACAAAAATACTTATATATTAATTAGAATGATTTCAGGTTTTATGATACAAATATTGTATCAAAATTGACTTGGCATGATCTAGTATAAGTAGACAATATAAGCCTTTAGTTGTCTTTAATATTTTGTCTTTTATCCTAGTTGTTACAGGAAGTAGCCTTAAGAGAAAAACCTACTTTGACACAATATCAAGGACTTGAGGGATTCTTTATTTTGCATGCAAATTCTAAGCAAGTAACACTTGATTCAATTCCTTCACCTTTCTCAGATTGCAGCTCTACAAACAGTACTTCAGTTTCAGGTAACGGCCTGGAAGTAAAATTCTCCACAACTGAACTTTACATATTGAGTACATACGTTGCAGTGTAGATGTATTTCTACCTGTATATAAGCATATCTGTAGATGTATTTCTGTAGATGTATCTGTAGATGTATTTCTACCTGTATATAAGCATATGCTAGGTCCTGTGTATAATTTTTAGCTCAATATGATAAATTGGCTGATATTGATATGATATTTTGCTCTGCCAAGAAGAGCAACTGATGGAATGTAAGAAAGCATAGGATAATCCAGCCCCCTATTTTAAGTTGTAAATTACACCAACATATTTGATTTTTTTCTCTCTGTTTCTTTCACCTGAGAATTTGGACTCTGGTCAGTATTCACACTTTTCTGTTTGTGGTAAATTTTGATGTGATGGTCTGCCTAAAATGCCTATTCTGTTGCTCTAATGGAAGCCACTAGAAATATCTGAAATGATTAATGAAAAGTTACTAAATCCTTACTTGTCAAAGTATAGAATCTGTAAAATAAAAAAGTAAAACAAATGATCTGTATGTCACTTTAAAATGTATATTTTTGTGTGAAATTTTTAATTATAGCACAGTTGACCTTGTCTTTAAAAATATTAAATAATACAGCAGCTACAGTCTCACAGGCTAAATAAATATTAGCATGAAAAAAGTGTTAATATTTTCCTGGTGCTATTTATGTCGCATTTTTTATTTCAGGAAAGGGACATTGGTTCAGAGACACTAGTTTAAGTGAATATGTTGATGATTCTGTAGTACAGGATGTCTTGCAAAGTGAACTGAGCAGGTCTTCAAGTAGTCTTCAGGCTGGAGTTTCGCCATGGACATTAATGCGCAAGTCACCCACTGGTAAGACTATTGACAAGATAACAGTTTTCGGAGGCCTTGATTTAGCAGGTTAGGTAAACCAGGCTAACTTTAACATATCAGTAGTCCCATTGATTTAAAGCTAAGCACATGCTTCAGTGATTTGTTGGATCGGGGGCTTAGATCTGTCTGATACAATTTGTAATTAATTATTTTTTGAATGCTAGTTATATATTCTTTTCTAAACTAGGTAGACTCTAAAACTACCTATTTTAACTTTAGATTTAGATATTGGAAAAATGAAGTGTAGTCTGTTGTCCCTCAAGTAATCTGGGGAACACTGGAAAAAAAATTAGACCAGGATCCCCAACTTTGCCTTAGTCGCATCCCCAAAAATAAGTCATGCAAACTCTCAATTTGAAAGATGGATAAATCCAATAACAAACTCAGAGGCAGACTGTGACTCTCATATTGCACTCCCAAAGGTCTTCCTGATGTCAGCATTTAGGGTTGGGCTGAGGGTGAGCTCAACAACAGACAGACAGGAGCAACTCCCTAAAGGTGCAAGGAGCTGCGTGACAGTTTGCTTTCCCTACAATCAGTGTTTAAAATGTAACAGTAGCTGGCCCTGGCAACAGGCAGACAGCAACACCAACATACGGTAGCCTCCAGACATATTAAGTGCTGGCTTCTGTGCTGCACAACCCTTAGACTGAGTCCTTCTAATTTTAACCATCTTTTCTTTGACTTTTCCCTTACAGCTTATTATAGCATAGCCTATCAATGTCTAGTGAAGTCAGTGAAGGCTTTGCTATGGACTCTTACATGAGAGTTGAATCTGGCTCTGAAGTAGTTGGAAAGATGTGGTTATTACAGGTGATAGTGTGAATAAATACATTTGCAAGTGCATCACTGCCACAATTTGCCTGGTCTCCTAAAATCCAGAGAACACATCATAAAATTCATCTAAAATCTAAAAAGAGCCTGTGAGAGAATAATAAAAGGTGTATATAAAAAGAGAAAATAGGTAGTAACTATTTTCTCTCTGGAACTTACTGTGTTCAAAGATGCACAATCACTGCATGATTAAATTTCATCGTTTTTAACTCACTGTCATCATCAGGGAACTTGTAGATTTGAACTTGTATGACAACTCCTTAAAGTTCCAAGATAGTTTTAGTTGTATGAAGAGGGTAATTGACGTCATTAAGAACGTTCACTTTATTGTAGTTTTGGAATTCACGTAAACATAACCAGTTTACCTTGATCCCGTATCATTGGTTTTTATGAAACAGGCAGGCAGGCTTGAGAGCTATCTGATTTGTTGGTTCTTGTACTACACAAGTTGGAACTGTGTGTTTCCACTGCCTTTCCCTTTTTCAGGCAGAAGAAATTATATTTTCCAAACTACAATTTCTAAAAATTGTAGTTTTTATTTTAACTCCATGTAAATACACCTTAGGAACGTCTATAACCTTAAAAAGCTTGTAACAGCTTATAGTGTATATTGGCCATAGAACTTTAGTTGTACATGCTTTACCAGCTAATTGCTTGAAATTGCCTTTGCTTAAAGAAGAATCTTTACAGGAACTCTTGAGTATTAGAAAGCTTTTTCTTTTTATCAGAGCCAAATTTTATTATTTGATTCTAATATTAAAAACAGCCTCATATCTGAAATACCTAATTTTCACAAACTAATTTCCACTAATCTGCACGTAAGAAATCAAAATACCCAGTATGGAGTAGTCTTCTACAAATCAATAGGATGTTAGTCGTTAACCTGGATTTATCTCTTCTTCTGTGTGCACAATAGGGGGTGGGTAGTAGATGATGGTGATATGAGATCTCAGGGATTTGTATTAGGGGAAGCAACAGCTCTGCAATAGGTTAAATGAAGAATTATATCAAAATTATTATTAAAGAAATGTCATGTCCTGCAATGCCAGTTACAGATAATTGTGTAATCATTTTCAGAAGTACCATTTCCCTGCTGTCCATACTCCAGAAATACTGTAAATGATGGTACTGCAGTTTGGAGCCGCCATATTTAAGATATGTGTATAACAGACATATATCCCAAGGTTGTCTTAGTTATTTCAGTTCACCTAATCACTAGAAAAAACAAAACAGAATGTATTACAGTACTTATTTGCAAATAACTATTCTAGGGCCAAACACGGCTCACTTTACTCAGAAGACTCCAATTTAATCCACTGGGTGTTTCTGAGAAAAATGAACAGGATTTAGGTCTATTTGTTTTTTTTTAATAAGTTTATAGTATAGCTATTTCTGCATGTTACCATTGTAGCATTCTCAACATTTGGGGTCATATTTAGTAAGAGAGTCTATCTCATTTTCACACTATGCATATTACAAGAAGCCTCGAAGAAACACAGTTGTAACACTGTTGTAATAATAAGAATTTGCTGCTGTTGTTTTTTTAGTGGAAGCTGGATGGATAACTTCCATACGAGCCTTTGAAAATCCCAGCCTAAAATGTGAAATTGAAATCGCAGCCATGGATAAAATCCTGCAGTCAGTTTTTAACCATTTTAAAGCTTGCTTTCTTAAAATTTCCATTTCAATATTACATGTTCTTAAAATATGTACCAAGCACGTTTTAAACATTTAACAAGAAGCAGTACCAAATGCTTGTGGCCATACTGTTGAATATAATACATTCATGTCTTCACCAAGAATAAAAATTAAGCAACATGTTGAACGGTATATACTCAAACTGTCTTTCTCACAAATTCCATACAAACAAATTTGTTTATTTTTAATTAGAACATAGATTTCATATCCTTCAGTAAGCCACTTCTCTGTGCCTCAGTTTCCTCTCTCTGTCTGTCTTGTCTATTTAAATTATAAACTCTCTAGGGCAGGGATTTTCTATTACTATGTGTTTGTACAGTGCTTAGCACAATGTGGTCCTGATGTTAGTCAGAGCCTTTAAGTGCTATTGTATTACAAATGCTAAATATTAACAAACCAAAGGAATGAGCAGTTAAGTGATTCTTTTCTCATCTCATCAGTTATCCTTCTCAACCTCAACTATCTCCCTCCCAAAATACAGAGCTCACTTATTTCTTCGCTCATCCTGAGCAACAAAGTTGACATTTTCATAGTTTAGAAAGTATTACTTGACAGATTTAAATAATTTTGAATTCTGTGCAAAAAATCTGAACTTTTATTTTAGTTTATTTTATACACTCATAAATAAAAATGGCAGAACCAAATAGTTTTAAACAAATTTTTAAAAAATTCTATGCCACGCAGACCAAGTGTGCTAACTTGCAATCTAGAATACTTTTTTCCAGAAAGTTATATGGCACTATAAAAGGAGTATCAGAGAGATGCCACTTCCCATTATAATTTGCATTGTGTTATGTACATGTTCAGTAATAATAGTTAGGCTTGGAAGGACTAGATTTTTATTGGTAAATGTTGTTGTCCCTGCACACATACAAACAGGTGAAAAATATTTGTCAATGATAATCAAAATGTATAGGTAGGCAAAGAAAGAAAAACATTACTTGAGAACTTTAATTTAGACTCTGATTTAAGTATATTTACTTTTATCAACATCAAGTGCTGAAATATACAGTTTATTAAAATGGTTATAGAGCTTTAACTTTTTTGAATCTGTGTCTACTGTACTTAATATTTGCCTGACCACCTCATTGCTTATCCTGCAATAATTTTGTACAACTGTGTAAACTGAAATTGATAAAAATGCTGAAAAAACTAATCATCATTATTATGTCAAAATTATTTGAAAATCAGATTCTGCCAAGACTAATAATAATTTATTACTTTATTTACAGAAAATGACATTAGTGAGATCAAATACTATTATACACCTAAAATCTTGATTCACAGTTAGAAGAAAATGATGATTTTTTTTGTTTTTTTTCAGATAATAGTTTACAAAGACCTTTGTCAGCAATTATACCATCCTCTAAATCTGTGAAGTCTGATCGTATCTGCTGTACACTCTCTCAGACAAGACCAAGAAATTTAACTGCTCAGCCCTTATCTAGGGCTGCTACTGAAATTTCAAAAAATGAATGCATTGATGTAACAGAACAAGATGACCCTCTCTTAGAATATACTGCAGATCAACAAGCCTTAGCTGGCTTGGAAAATGAACTAAAAAGTCATACAGGTAATTTACAGTGAGACTGTAAGAGTCCTTTAACAGTGTTTATGCTTGCAAAAATGTAAAGCAAACTACATTATTGTCTTCATGATCATTGTTAGAGCTCTGATTTGTGGAAAATTAAAGACCTGATCCAGCGCAAAGTACTCATATCCTTCTGGGCCTTGCAAAACTCTAGTTTTCTGGCTTAATAGAATGGTCTTCCTACTTTTAACCATCATATAATCTTCAGCTCAGCTGCATAGGAACAAATTGCAGAGAGCTCATACTTATGGATCTCTCACCTCCTCCATGTCTAACAAAGCAATTTGACAGGATGTGTCGGGTACTTTCTCTGGGTCTGAGTTTTTTAACAGCCACCTGCTTCTTTGATTTTTGATAATGAACATGGCAGATGAACCCTGCCACCAGGATCAAATCAAACAGGGGAAAAAAGAGGCCAAAAAGGAAACCTTATTAATGTGTCATCTTCAAGATGACACATGCCAGTTGTCAGGCAGTGTTGGCAAAGAAACACTTCTCTCCTGGGATTGTTTTTTTGTTTTTGTTTTTTTTAAGGCCACCTTTATGAAGACCATTTGTTTAAAGGACAATTGATGGTGAATAGAGATGGTTGGATGAGGTTATGCTTTTTTTTTTTTCTTTCTTTCAGACAATTTAAACTTTTTGATGAAAAATTGAAAACAAAAATTTTTAATTTAGAATTCATAGAATCATAGAATATTAGGGTTGGAAGAGACCTCAGGAGGTCATCTAGTCCAATCCCCTGCTCAAAGCAGGACCAACACCAACTAATCATCCCAGCCAAGGCTTTGTCAAGCTGGGCCTTAAAAACTTCTAAGGATGGAGATTCCACTACCATCTCCCTAGGTAACCCATTCCAGTGCTTCACCACCCTCCTAGTGAAATAGTGTTTCCTCATATCCAACCTAGATATCTCCCACTGCAACTTGGGACCATTGCTCCTTGTTCTGTCATCTGTCACCACCGACAACAGCCAGCTCCATCCTCTTTGGAACCCCCTTTCAGGTAGTTGAAGGCTGCTATCAAATCCCTCCTCAGTCTTCTCTTCTGCAGACTAAATAACCCCAGTTCCCTCAGCCTCTCCTCATAAATCATGTGGCCCAACCCCGTAATCATTTTCATTGCCCTTTGCTGGACTCCCTCCAATTTGTCCACATCCCTTCTGTAGTGGAGGAGAGCGGGGGGACCAAAACTGGATGCAATACTCCAAGTGTGGCAGAGTCCCTCATAGAAGTTGTAGTTTGGGTGCTTCATGCCTCAAGATTTCCTCTATGGGCTGGGCTTCATTTTCCATAATGTATCATGGTCTCCTCTTGATGAGCCACCATGGTGCCTCCTGGGAGTCCCTGGCCGTGATGCATCATGATACATGGAAGGTGTAGTCCAGATTAAAAGATTCTTCCATCATTGAGACATATAATGCTGGTACTTTAGATTTCCATGTATATGTTCATGCAGCATTACTTTAGTCTTGGTTTTGAGTTATGATGCACATTTCAGGCCTGCAGTCGTCATTTATCTAGTTCTCATCCACCCACATCCTTGTAGGTTTCTGTTGCTGCTAATCTCTCAGGGGTTAGGATGCATACTGACAATACTCAAAGGAGAAAGAGAAATAAAATACCAGTAACTTTTGAGAAGACTGTCAGATGGTATCACTTTTAATTTCTGCTTCTGACTCCACTTCTTCAGACTTTATTGCAGGCTTCTGAAAAAATGGAAGTAATTGAAGGATAGTTAGGGCTATATTATCTTATGTATCTTCGGTGTCATAAAGAAGTTGTGCAGCCTCTAGTGATCATAGTGACCATATAACTTTTGGTGCATATGTATCACCAGGAGTGGGTATCCATGTTGCTTAGTTGTCTTGAAGTATTGTGAAGTAGCAAATCATCTCTCTCTACCCTTTCTATCTATGGTATTTCAAGACCATAGGAATGTATGCAACTATAGTAGCAGCTGCTGATGGACCCTGTGTTTCAAGCTTTAAGTTGTCATATTTTGTCCTTATTATGAACTCTTGAAAATAATAGAAACACCAATGCAGCCATATAATACAAAGTTATAATTAATTTGTGTTTCCAGTAACAGCCTAAACCAGAGTATTTTATCGCTATTATCTTAATGATGTCATGTTTTTGCTGATATGACTATTCTGTTCTGAGAGCGTTCTTAGAGACCACATATTGTAGATACTGCACTTTTGTTACATAGGCTACTGAAAATGACATAAAATATTTCAGATCCTCAGGAAAAACTTTACAGCTTTACCTCTGAAGACTTATCAGCCTTCAGCAGACATTCAAAGAAGATAAGTGAAAATATTACAGATTTCCATAATAACCTAGAAATAAAATACCACAGTAGAGTTGATATTTTTAGGTAAGTTAAACCTGCTGATTATTTTTCTTAGCTGGATAGTAAAATGCTTGACTGGCAAACTACTTGTAGATACTATATTTTTAAAAGGGCCAATTATTAGTATATGTATTTCATCTGAATGACTTACTATATTGATGAGATTGTTGTAAAAGAATTAAAAAATGTGCCCTAACATGTTTGTTACACTGCATAATGTTTTGTTAAATCACAGAGTTAATACAACATGTTAAGATGAAAAGTGTAAGGGAATACAGTCCATTAAAAATGAGAAAAAATAGTCCCCAGCCACCAAGATTATAGCAATATATTGGGATAGAAGTAATATAAATCTAAAAATATGCTGCTTGTGTACATTAGCCAAGTAATTTCTAGCTAATTCATGACATCTCTGATTGGAGTGAGAGTTATTCTTTGTTAGAAATAAAATTGTAAGGGCCCCTTTATTAAATGTGAAATTTCATGACCACACAAAGTAATTTGCATTAGCTAGTCTGACTTATTTTTCTTGTGCAATCTTAACTTAAAAACATAATTTCATTATTTTCTTATTGGAAAACATTAGTTCTCATACACTGTTCAGAGCCGAACTTTGTTTTTAAGCCTTTTCTGGACCATTGCGGTGTGGATGTTTCCATTTTCTCAGTCACTGCTTTATGTCTGATAAAAATTGTACAATTCCATCATTTAACCATATCCTCTGCATCTGCCCTCTGATACGTTACTTGGAATTCCATATCTGGTGGTTACAGTGGTATGATTGCTGTTGCCAGGAAAGTAGAACGACACTGCTAGTTGCTAGTGGACAGGACTAGGTGATAGGAAATTTGTTGCGACTCTCATGGGAGAGGGAAAGCTATCAGAAATTATGAAAATTGTGTAATTTGCTGGTAAATGCCTATAGATTATTAATGTTGGGTTTTGCTTTTAAATATCTTACCCTGTTGCCAAGACATATAAAAATTGCACCTGTTAATGAAAGTCCTCAACAGTTTGCTATGGAAGCTCTTTTCCAACTTACCAAAAGGCATAGGTTAATTAGAAACATTGATTTCATAACTGTTCTGTAATCAGTCATGGTACAACATGGTCCAGTGGACTGAGCATGTGACTGGAAACCAGAAAATCCTTTGTCTGACACGAATTCTGTGCATGACCTTAGGAAAAGTCCCTTAACTTCTCTGCCTTTCAGTTAACTCATCTATCAAATGGAAATAATAATGATTCGATCTCAAAGGATTAGTTAACTTCGTACAATATTTTGGAAATGAAACGTTTTAGAATTTCTATATTAATAATGAAGCAGGTGCATGTCAATAGGGAATTAAACAAAATCTGCAAGTTAAATAAAAAAGTAGCAGAAGAAATGTTCTGCTCAAGATTCTAGAAAGCTATTTCAAACTTTTTTTTTTTTTTTTTTTTGCTTGATTGCTATTTAATACAATGGTGATGGTAAAAATGAAAACCCCTTACTTAGCTTATTCATTTTGGGGCTTGGGATTTTCAGTCGACACAGGATAATGAAGGTACTTTTGACTCACGACTTAGCTAAGAGCGGGGTTGGAAGGATTAGATTTTCATTAGTCAGTGTTGGTAAACGTTGATTTCACCATGCACACAAAAGCTAATGGAAATATTTTTCTGTCAATAATGATCAAAATTTACACATAAGGAAAGTAAGAAAAACTGCTGGATTACATATTCAAATTTGATTTTAAGGATATTTACTTTATCAGCATCACACATCAAAATATTCCATTTGTGCTTAATGGTGTTTAAAGCTTTAACTTTTTAAATCTCAGCATCACTGTAATTAAATAATTGTCTGACTCGCCCATAATTTTGCACAGCTGTTAACATTTAAATTGATATTTAAAAAGCTTAAAAATAAACACTGATATTATACAGTGAAATTATTTTTTAAAACATCGAATTCTGCCAAGCCTAGTTGAGAGAGTTGAGAAAGAACTTGTCAGAAGTTGAGAAAAATAAATGGACACAGTAGTTTTGGCTAAAAGTATACTTTAAGCTACAATTTACTGATTGCACAGCACACCTTTTTTTTACTATGATTATTCAAGCTAACATTAGATGAGTATGAGAAACAGGACCAAAAACTAGTATCAGGATTTGTTTCCTTGAGGAACTTGAACACAAACTGTTGATAATCATTGTATTGTGTATGTGGTTTTATTTTTTTTTAAGAGACTCTGATGAAAGCCATACAGATGAGGAGGAAGAGATTCTGAGGGACAAGCAGGAAGTTATGGCACTACGTTGACCAACCAAAAAAACAAAACTTGCTAATAATTATTTTTCTTTGCATTGCATAAAAAAAGCAGCCTGTTATAAGGCAGTTCTCAGGTGCTGAAGATGTTAACTGCTGAAGAATGTTGTTGCAAGTCTATCCTACCAATAAAACATGTCTAAAATTAAAAATCACTTATGGGTTTTGGCTTTTTTTTTTTTAAGCGCAAACAGTATATTACTATGTGTTCAATACTATTGCATCTTTTAAGACCATGCTACTGAAACCTTAGAAAGTTGAGAAACAAGAAGCTTGATCCTGCAAGTTGTCTGTTGCTACAAAATGTTAAGGAAGCTCAAGACCTGGCAGCAGTATATGGCTGGAAAGAGACAATTGACTCTCCCTGTCATGTTGAGCACAATAAGCCAAGACTGTAGGAGACCCTTCCCTTTGCAAAACATTCCCTTTGGAAAAAACTGTATTTCTTTAAAGGTACTAGCTGCACAGATTCTTAGGTTTCATGCTTCCATTCAGAATTCTCCTAGCTGGAAATTTATTTACCCTCAGGATAAATGGATGCTAATTGGTGAATTTCATCCTCCCAAACTAGGCTGTGATGACATGGAATTATTAATATTTTAACCTTCATCAGTAAAAAAGGTCACTTTTCAAATATCCTATGAGCTGGCACAATAGTTGAACAGAAGGTGGGATTTGGGGGATTTCCGCCGTCTTTTTAAATACACCTAAAACATCCTTGGCCAGGGATAACCCATTCAAACTCTTCTTCAGAACAAATATTCGTCTTTGGAATGGCCCAGGAGGTGCTCAATGGAATATAGTTAAAAACAGTTTTCTTAGGTGACAATAAGGTCAGGTCCTCCTTAATGGCTGCCCACCTGGTTTACAGATAGGAGACTTGATTGGATCTGCAAGTTGATGGAGAGGTTTAGAATTAAAGGGGGAATTTAGGCAAGGTTAGACCCCTCATCTCCCTGGGCACTCCAGTGCCCATTGGCCAGTCTGAGAGACACATAAGTCTACTGGCTCCTTGCTCACCACAATCGTCATTTAAACTCTTGCTCTGAGTTTCTCAAGCCCATAGCTCCATTTTAGCTGAATCAACTCTCCTTGCCTTGTATTTTATGTGTGTTTTTAGGATGCTGTGGATCTAAAGGAACATCTGTTTTGGGAGGAGGGAGTCAGGAACTAATTTTTCCCATTAGGGCAAAATTGGCTGAGGCCTGGTAAGGTTTTTGGGTTTGGTTTTTGTTTTTTTCCCCTCCTCACAGCATCATGGAAAGCCAGCTAGGAATAAGAGTCAGAAATTTAATAATAAGAATTGTATGAATGTTTAGTTCAGCTAAAAGGGCCAGTGCCCAGAAATAAGAGACTTAGGATTTTGTAGTCAGACCTTGGGCCTATGGGAAAAGAGGAGACTGGAAATATGTAGAGACCAGGGTCCCTGTTTGGTATCTTCTGTCCCTTTCAAGGGGGAGAAGGTGAGAAGATTCAGAAGAATGAGCTGAATTGTAGGGATAGGAAGTGGAGAGCTTATCCTGAGTTACAGGTTAGATGGGATTGGATTGGATCTGCTTAAATGCCTGGTATGGGGAAATGGGGCATTCTGGGGTTAAGTTAAATAAAGTTACAGCCTATCACTTAAAATCCATCTCTGTCTATCTACCTTCACTTGCAATTCCAGATCAAAGGGTTTTAGTTTCTCCTCTTCAAAGTACCGTATTCAAAAACTGAGTGAGCATCTATCTCTTTTAGTTTAATACTAGATTTACCTAGTGCTTTCCAGATATTTCTGCAAGTACATA
>NC_133776.1:18779285-18814753 GCF_003597395.2 Chelonoidis abingdonii
TCTTATCTCCTGGTCAGTTCCTTGATGTGATTTGTGATGAGCAACAGCTTCTAACTTGGTGATTACCAGGAATCCATGTTACACCCCATGAACAGCAATCAACTGTCCTAAACAGATACCTAGAGCATCCACGTTTACAGCTAAGAAGCAGTGGAAACATAAGAGAAATTGATATCGGAGAGGCGTCAACTCTCACTATCAAAGCCAGCAGCAATCCACTGGTTATGTTAACAATAAATTCCTGGGAAATAGTTCTCCCCATTACTTTGTTCTAACTCTTCGCACTCTTCTGCATTCCTGTGGCTCTAAAAATTTATTTCAAGTATATAGAGTACACATGGCAGTTGTACCCTGTTCATCTCATTCCATCGAAAATGTAAGGTGTTAGAGTTTAAAATCCTGCACCAGTTGGCGTGGAAGGCTTCTAGGAAGCCATTCACAAAAGTCCTTAGGGACACTGGGAAAAATGTGTCTGAGTCATATCTGAGGATAATTTGCAAAAGTGAGTTTCCAATCCTCTGAAAAAAAAAATAGTCCTTGGTAGAAACATGTTAATGCGTTGGTTCCTGCATAACCCGTTAGTTTACAAAGCTCTTGCTTTATATGTGGGTGAACATCTATTCCTGCCTATTATTCCACAATAGTCATAATTAAAACTCTGCTTATCCTTTCCCCCCTACATCTGTGATGCACAGCTCACTACTTTCCATGACTAATGAATGAGGAGAGAAGCTGTGCAATAGAATGAGAAATTTCTTTCCTGATGATTTGCTGTCTGTTAGCAGCTCCTCTCCCTATTCAACCCATCCTGGTAGTCTGGGAAATTACCAGAATACAAATTGAAATTTTTCTCAAAAAGGAGACTGCAGAGCTCCCCCCCCCGGACTGGTGGCCAGGACCCGGGCAGTGTGAGTGCTACTGAAAATCAGCTTGCGTGCTGCCTTCGGCACGTGTGTCATAGGTTGCCTACCCCTGCTTTAGGGCATTTAACATGCAGATTAAATTGGTAAAGTTGAAGCATTTGAAGCACCAATCACTTTAGTTTCACTTGTGAAGCGAAAGTGAAACAAGATGCCAATACGAGAGAGTTGTTCTTACTGGTGCACAAGTGTAAACTTTTCTACAACGTAGATGGGAAGTAAAAGGTGTAGATAGAAGATACATCACATCTGTTGTTTTAGAAGGGCAAATAGCTAGTATTTCTGAATCAATGTTTAAGCATAAGCTTAAACAGATCTAACTGTACACTTGCAGAAAAATGTTGAAGGGACTGACAGTTGGCAATGTGATTAAAAATGGAGACATAGCCTAGCTTTTAAAAGGGAACAGGGAAACAAGATGCATCTCTTGAGAGCAATGCCACATTTGCTTATCTGTCAGCTTCTGGTTTTGTACTGAGTAATGAAATATTGATTTGTCTGTTGTGAACAAGTGTGAGAGTCTCGTTTTTTCAAAAATATCCACTGATTTTAGGTGCTCAACTTGAGACCCCTTGGGCCTTATTTTCAGAGTTGCTGAGCAATGCCTACCAGCATATCAGTGGAAAGTCTGTGATGCATTCTCGTTAGGGTCTTTGCTATTCTAACAATGTTTTGCTTGCAGGACTGGCTCTACTGTTTTTGCTGCCCCAGGCAGCGCGCCAAATTGCCGCCATGGACAGCGGGAGCAGTCCGTGTGCCGTTAGGGCAGCATGCACATTTTCAACCGGAAGACAGAAGCTGCACTGCCGCAGACGGCTGAACATAGAAGCTGCCACCGAATTGCTGCTGCCGCAGAAACGCGAGTGACACCCTAACAGCACACGGACTGCCCCCTCCAAAAACATAGGGACTGCTGCCCTAAGCACCTGCTTGGAATGCTGGCGCCTGGAGCTGGCCCCGTTTTCCTGTTTAACCATTGGGTTTAAATAGTGGCTGAAGCTGTCATATAGGAGGCTAGGCCTTAGCTGCAGTGTTTAATTGCATAGGAGCAGTTATAGAAAACTTGTTCTCAATGTCTTGGAGTGCAGATCCACCACAACCAAGGCAGCCTAACTCAGGAAGTTTTATACCTTCTGTATTAAAGTAAGAGGGCTCTGAAAGAAGCACCTTCAGCCTCCTTATTTTTTTCCTTCCTGGCTATTTGCTAACTGAAAGAACAAAATATTAGCCAAACCAGCTTCTTTCCCAGAAATACAGTATTTTGTTAAATGATCTTAATTCATAGTAGTTAGAGATATTTACTAGATCGTGGATACCATTTCCTGATCATTCCTTGTCCCCAAAAGCAGGACATACTCATTCACCTCCACCCTCCTTAGAGAATTTACGAGTATCTAATTGTTGCTATACTTGGTCTTTGCCAAAATGCCAAGAACAAATGTTATGGAGAAGAAAACCGCTTTCCCTCTAGGATAGAATAACCGAGCTGTTAGAAAGAAGGTAACTTCTCCTTCCCGTTTACTTACTTTTCACATCTCACCAAAACCCTCTGTTGTCATGATGCTTCATTTAGAGAGTGTCAGTAGTGCTCTGAGGGTTGGTCAGAATGTTTTTATTTTGACATGAAGCACTCCCATTAAACTCTTCTCTTCAGGTTAAACTGGTGGCTTCCACACCACTCCCAGTCACTGTTGGACAGAGAAGCAATGAACCATGTGCTGCTGCAAACTCTGATCTGGACAATCAGGTTAACCCATCATTGTTTCTTTAGGACACTTTGTGTTTGTACTTGACGAGGAGACAGCTATAAAGATTAGGTGCTCCTGAGATTGTTGGGACATGCTGGCCATGACACAGTTCATTGCTCGTTACACATTGTTCTGGGCAGGAAATGATGAGGAATACACAACATTTTCAATTGAAAATCATTCTGCTTAAAGATCCCGCTATAGTGCTGTGACACACTTATATCTCTCTCAACATTCCTATTAAAAATATCTATTTTCAGGTGCTTAAAATATGGCCATTAAGATTTTCTTGGTGTTGAGAATTGAACTAAAAGATACCAGTCTAATGGGGTAGTATTGGTGAGTTTAATAGAGTACTACATTTCTAAAAATGGTGTGGGTGATTTTCAATTAGTAATCATATTTGTATCAGATACTAGTTTCAGATGGTTTCCCCCCTCATTTATAGTTCTAGTAATTTAGGGATTTTATGGGCCATTATTCCATATTACGGCTTACGCCCACTTCCCCCCTTCAAAACAGCTAAGAGATTGAAAGTGTCTATGCAAAATAATTACTTTTCAGAGGGGTTTTAATTGTACCTAGAGTCTATGTATTCATGAAAAGTATGTGAAATTTGTCCAGGGGGAAAGTACATTTAGGGTGCCTGTCCCAATGTATACCTTAGACCCAGGAAACCTGAGTCTTCTCGTGTACATCAAGGTAACTAGAAACCAGGTTCAACAATCCTTCATCTTAAGTAGGCAGCAGTTTGGAAGATGTGGCCCCTTGCTTTCTGAAATCTCGTATAGGTGCTAACTCCCTGTCATGAACTGGTCCCCAGGAGAATGGGTCAGGCATAACCTACTTTACTACTAATATTTTTTTCCAGATATATAACCTAATATACACACACTCTTCCTTTCTCTTTTCCCCACAGTGCTCTTAGGCATGTCTTATTTAAAAATATGGCTGTGTGGCTACAATTTAACCCAAGAGTCAAGGGATTCATAGAAAGAAATAGTCCTTTCCTCCTAATGACAGAAAGTGGAAGTAAGATACAAGGAAAAGAGCAGCTCATTCTTTGACTACTAGGAATCAAAATCTCTGAAAGTACTTAATCAGCTTTTCACTTTTAGTTCTGTAGCACTTACCTGGGCCTGCTCAACCTTTAAGGTATTTTAATTGATTGCCAGTTGGCTGACTTCCTGCTAATGTTTAACTTTACTTTTTTCATATGGAGGAAGGACATGTCCAAATCGTATGCATACAAATCAGAGGCTGGGATGAAGATTTGCCCCTAAATATTTCATCCCACACTTACAATGAATTTGAGTTATAGCCATTTATGCTAGTACTTGCACAGACCTTTTGCATGCAGAATCTTATTGTATGATATCCAAGCACAACAAAGTAGATCTTTGCTTTTCTGGGCTTGAGTCTGACCCCTAATATTACTTTAATATACTGTAATTCCCTGCAGTTCATTTATGCAAGTTAAGTGTCACTCTCTCTTGCATTAGAAAGACAGGATGGGTGAGGCACTATCTTTTATTGGACCAACTTCTGTTGTGTGAGAGACAAGGTCCAAAGAGCTCTAGGTAGCCCAACAGCAGCTGGTCCAATAAAAGCTATTACCTCACCCACCTTGTCTCTCTAATATCCTGAGACCTTCAGCAACACTGCATCCTCTCTCTTCCATTGTAATTTGGTTTATGTGTGCCTCATTCAATCAGTAACACACAAAACCAGTTAGTTTTATCCAGCCCCTTTAGACTGGGGAAAATACATTTGTCTTTTCATTGATCATTGAATGACTAATTGTAAAGAATCAACACAAGGGCATTTATAAATTAGGTAATGAGAAGGTTTCCATGGCTTTCCAACTGTTTAATGAGGATTATATAAGGATTATAGAATTTAACTAGGATTATCTGAAAATGCTCATGCTCTTTGTAAGGTAGGAGGAGGCATGATAATAAAAAAGTAACTGATATTAAACTTGTAGATAAGTTAACAGACCCAGGAAATGGAGCCCTCCAAAAAACCAAACCAAACCCCATGTTGTATGTACTGAGTGAAATCTTGATCCTGTATAAGTCAATGGCAAAACTCTCTCTGACTTCAATAGGGCCAAGATATTATCTACTGACTTCAGAAAGCACTATAACAAATATTTACTAAGGACTTCTCTACACAAACAATTAGTCCATGGCAAGTGCCCTGTGCCTGTCTGCTGCATGTTTCTGCTTTGAACTAGTTCTCTTTGAAATAGGACTAACTCAAAGTGCCTTAACAAAACTGTTAATGCACAGCAGTAGGGCACATGTGGACTGTTAGACCACAGAAGTCTAATGCGAGGTAGATTCATACAACAGCTTGCTGTGCACTGTTTCTTAGAAAGATATAATATGAAGTGGTACATCTTTTCCTATGATTTTGTTTTACTTGTAGTTTTTGACCCTCTACCTGCAGTTCCTTAGTGGCACGGTCTTTTTTAGGAGCAGAGGATTAGCTTTTCAGAGTCTGCATGAACTGGTCATTCCATATCCTCTTTTTTGAATAATAATTGCTAGGAGCTCGCCACAGTAAAAGAATAAACAATAGTTGCTGTCAGTGTTACCTCCCCACACACACTCTGAACTCTTGGGTACAGATGTGGGGACCTGCATGAAAGACTTCCTAAGCTTATTTCTAATAGCTTAGGTTAAAACTTCCCCAAGGCACAAATTCTCCCTTGCCCTTTGATAGTATCGCTTCCACCAGCAGTTAGACAAAGATTCAGGAAAAGGACCACTTGGAGTTCCTGTTTCCCCAAAATATCCCCCCAAACCCCTTCACCCTCTTTCCTGGGGAGGTTTGAGAATAATATACCAACCAAAATAGGTAAACAAGGTGAGCACAGGCCAGATCCTTGGGTTTTTAGGACACTAAAAACCCATCAGTTTCTTAAAAGCAGAATTTTATTATAAAGAAAAAAAAGTAAAAGAAGCACCTCTGTGAAATCAGGATGGAAGGTAATTTTCTAGGGTAATAAGATTTAAAACACAGAGGATTCCCCTCTAGGCAAAACCTTAACATTACAAAAAACAGGAATAAACCTCCCTCTTAACATAGGGAAAATTCACAAGCTAAAACAAAAGATAAGTTAACACATTTCCTTGCTATTACTTACAATTTTTGTAATCTTGGCTGCTTATTTCAGGTAGTGTTTTAGGAGTTGGTTTTTCCTGCCCTGGTCCCTCTCTGTCCCAGAGAGAACAACAAGGAGAGCACAAACAAAAGTTTCCCCCCAGATTTGAAAGTATCTTCTTACCTTATTGGTCCTTTTGGTCAGGTGCCAACTAGGTTATTTGAGCTTCTTAACCCCTTACAGGTAAAGGAGGGATTTTATGCCACCCTTAGCTGTATGTTTAACAGTTGCTGACAGTAAATTCACAATAGCAAAGTTTCAAATATAATCTCTTGACAGAGGTAGAAATGAATTACTCTGTATTTATTAAAACAACAAGTAGTCTGGTTGCACCTTAAAGACAAACATTTATTTGGGCATAAGCTTTCGTGGGTAAAAAAATCCTCACTTCTTCAGATGCAAATTTGTATTTGTTGTTTCCAATGGAATTATTGAAAAACAACAAGAGAAATCCTGCAGTATCTATTCACTCATGTCTCGTACAAACTCCCACTGAGTAATAACTGCAGAATTTGCCCAACATGTACATAAATAATTGGTCTCAATTGAATATAATGGTAACTTAAAGGACGAAAAGTCTCTTTCCATGAATAAGGTCTAAGGAAATGTCAGGATCTACTTTGTTGGTTTACACTTTTCTAGACCTTTGAAATCAAGTGAGAATGTGGTGAATCACTTGTTCTTTCAATTTAACAGATTCAAACAATTTGTAGAAATAGAAAAGATCTGTTAATTCACATACTCCATCTGTTTGCCAGTCTGGCATGAGTATTACACACAATGAATTTACTACAGCTGTATCCAACCTAGATTAAAAGTTCCAAGCTGTAGTGCTTTCACCACTTCTCTAGGCAGATAATTTTATACTCCTGTACTATGGTCCTCAAGATTTCCATACCATGACTCCACGTTACAAAGAAAACAGAGCCAGGACCCCTCCCATCTAGCCGTTAAGAAAGTGAAGGTGGTTACTTTGACAGTTAAGTGGCATATTCACTGATGAATTCCATTTGGTTTTATGAATGTGATTTGTAATTTTAACCTTTACTGTGAATTAGACCATCCATCTTGTAGCAGGAACTTGACATGTAATGGGAAGACTATGGGCAAGTCTACATTACAAAATTGTCGACCTAAGTTACGTTAACATACAGCCACGGCAGTAATTAAACTGCTTTTGCATGTCCACACTACGCTCCTTGTGTCAGCAGTGCATGTCCTCACCAGGAGCTCTTGCAATGATTTAACTGTCAATGTGGGGCATTGTGGGATGGCTTCTGAAAGGCAGCAACAGTCAATGTAAGTAATACAGCATCTACACTGACACTGCATCGACCTAACTGCATAAACCTAAGCACTACCCCTCTTGCGGAGGTGGAGTTAAGTCAGTGTAGTGGCCAGATTACACTGGGAGGAGCTATGTTTTAGTGTAGACATTTACAGAGTTAGGTCAACATAAGCTGTTTGCATTGACCTAACTCTGTAGTGTATGTGACAGGTTCCCCTGAGAGTGCCACCTGGAACTGGGTACCACTGAGCCTTCTGACCCCCCAGCCTGGGTTCCCTTTCACACTGTGCTGCTGTGACAAGCTGCAGACATGCTCCCAGTCCTACACTCCACCAGCATACACACAAGTAGGGACACACCCAGCTGCAGTTACATGCAGGCTCTCTGACCAGCCACTGCTGGTCAGGTTTCCAGCCTAGGATCCCAGAGCAGTACTGTCCTGCCCTGGTCCAAACCCCAGCCAGCATGAATTTATTATCCAATTTGCCTCCCCCTCAATGTGGAGAGAAATATGCAACAGCCCTCTGAACTAAGATTCCCACGCACTTCAGTCCAAACTCACTTGCTAAGATTAAAACAAAAAATAAATCTATTAACTACAAAAGACAGATTTTAAGTGATTATAAGTGATTTCAGTGGGAATTAGGTGCCCAAATACCTCTGAGGGCCTGGGTCTTTGTTGTTTGTTATTGTTTGGACTCCTGTTTCATCCAACTGTGGACCAACTACACACTCCAGGTTTGGGATTGGGTTTTGTTCTTTACTTGTTGTACCTGTGGTCTGAGATGGTGCAAGTGTGGCTGATTTATGAGATGCTTAGTACTAGCAGTGAAGGATATGTGATGCTCCTAATTGTAGTGCCCAAATCCATATTTCAAACAATCCATGAGTAACTAGTAAAAAATTGATAACTGCTTGTTTTTCTGTTTTTCCCTCTCAGTTCCTGGAGTCCCACATGGTTTCAGGGGAAAGGAAGAGGGTCCTAGGAAATTGGTATGAGATCTTCCCTGAGTGGAAGCACACTACAGT
The DNA here is from genome assembly GCF_003597395.2 of Chelonoidis abingdonii. NCBI lineage: Eukaryota > Metazoa > Chordata > Testudines > Testudinidae > Chelonoidis > Chelonoidis abingdonii. The sequence goes on from NC_133776.1 coordinate 18,787,443, forward strand.
CTTGCCTTGTATTAATAACTCAGTAGGACCATATGCTGGAGAGCCCTCCCATTCATGTATTAATAATGAACATGTTAGGAGAAACTTACCAGGCTCTGGCTCCAGTGGTTCCCCTGCTGCCAGCCCTGCTGTGGGCTGCTCCCCAAGTCTGTCCCCAAACAGCTTCTCTGGATACTAGCGCTGAATGTGCTGCAGCTTCTCTGGCAGCAGAGTCTCCTTGGCAACTGGCCAGAGCACCAGTGTCACTTCTTGCCCTTTGCCTGACAGCTGCTGGCTCACTTCCTGAGGTGCCTGTGATTGGGGGGTTATTAGGATGCCATCTCTGCTCAGCAGATTGTCATGCTCTACCATGGGGGTTCAATGCTTACTGAAGTTCTCTGAATCTGGTGGAATTACTTGTAAAGGAGGTAGGAAGAAGAAGACTTCCCAGAGGTGCCATTAGCATCTTTGTCTTTTCAGTAGTCAGTCTTTAGCCACTTGCTTTGTTCTCTGTATTGATTGCCAGTCATATCAATCCCCAAGGCTGCAAGCCACTCAGGTATAGCTGTGTGGATATGATCACTTCTTAAGCTCTTGCTGAAGTGAAATGTCTTGCTCACCTTGCACCGGAATCTATGTTCCTCTGACAGCTAGCAGTGTGCTTGATTTCTTGTTAGTGTCAGCCATAGCTAAAGCACTTGAGGGTTAAATGCCAAGCAGCTATATTGGAATTAGGAGGTTGCTTCTTTTTCCTGTGAATTGAGTGGGCAGTTTTGGAAGGGAAGGGTTAGGAAACAAAATGAAAGCATGGCTTTTGATGTGTTTTGATGAAAACTGCTTCTTAGCTGGGTTCCTTTTATTCATTAGTTGTTAGTGTTGCTTTTTGGTGTGTCTTTTTGTCTGTAGCTAGCAGCTTTGCCAGTGTCCTAAAATGACAACACCATGCCCCTCTTGAGTTGAGTTGTTCCCATTTTACTGATGAGGAAATTGAGGTAAGAAGAGGTTAGTTTCTTGCCAAAGGCTGTACAGAGAAGTCAGTGGCAGAACATGGAATGCAACCCACATATCTCGATTCCCAGGACTCTGCTTTTTCTTAAAATGTGGAGTGTGCCGTCCTGTGAAGAGAGCATGAAGGACTAGCCAAAAATGGAGGGGATGTGGAAGATGTATAAATTAAGAAGGGTAAGTCATTAACAGCGGGGGTCAGGGAATGGGGTGCGATTGTTTTTATTTCACTGAAAAGGGGCTCAGATTTCAAAAATTCAGAAAATGGTGAAAAGATAGTGCTCCTTCCTTGGAGTAATACTGAATTATTTGCTGCCATCATTTTAAATGATGCAAATTCCTGGAATTACTTCACCCTTACACCCATATTCCAACAAGGTATTTTTAGATAGGTTTCACAGCACTGCCCATATCTGATTAGTCTGTGTGACATTACTGCTGCCAGTTCTAGGTGATACTTCCAGGATCTAGAACATACCAGTCTGGTAATGGTGGAAGTACTTGCTTTCAGATGGCATATAAGTGCCACCCAGTCAGTTGGACTTGTTGTGTACCTGGCCCTGACACAGCTGCATATTTTATTGATGTAACATTAACACATCAGTGCTAACTAATCCCCAGAGACTGACAAAAGGTAATTAAATGTGATTCTGCATGAACACTGTAAAAACTTTTAATGTTATGGGACTATTAATAAAGTGATCCATGCAAAACTTAATGCAGTTTCATAATTTCCTTATGTTGTTTGCCCTCATAGTTTGCTATATGCTTGAATATATTTTATTATAGTTCATTTTTTTCTGTTGGAATTTGCAAGATTCATTTAGATTTATGGTTAAAATATTAATTAAAGCTGTCACATATTGCCTGACATACAGTTGCTGTTCTCAGTATTTTGTGTTCATTTGACTTAACTGCTATAAAATGTAACTTTTATTATCACAATTAAAACTGTAGCTACATATTAGCAAGACCAAAGGAGCATTTTTTAAAATTCCTGAAATAGGCAAAACGTCTGTTAGTCTATAAGGTGCCACAGGATTCTCTGCTGCTTTTACAGATTCAGACTAACACGGCTACCCCTCTGAATCAGGGTTGAGCCATTTTGTGATAGGCAATACAATATATAGGGAGAATGGCCCCTAACCCCACATGGTTTATACTCCAATGAAAGACCAGATGCAACCAATTGGTCGGCTGTGGAAAGAGGGGAAGGCAATCAATCACTGGTCCTGGCCTCCCTCCCCTCAGTATCCACCTAAAAAGCCAGAGACCTGAGAAGTGGGTCCAGAAAGTCCAAGTTTAGGAAAGTCTGCAAAGATGGCTCCAGCCAATATCCAAAGTTCACTGCATCTAAAAGGTTTTGTAACCGCTCTCTGAAATCCAGGCATCACTGATGTCAATGGGGCCATGATTTCACCCTCCATTTTTTTTTAGCATTGTCTCTGGCTGTGTTGCCAGAAATGTGACACTCTCTCTCTTTCTCTCTCTGTTGTCCATGAGCAATAAAGAGCCTTCAATAGTGCAACATTGTGGTATAAAGAAAACAAAGGTGGGGACACCACATGGTAGCTAAGAAAACTGGTATTTGCTACTGTTTACTGGTTACTGCAAGCCAGCAAGACATTCCACATTTTTTCTCATCCAGTTAAAAATGTCTCTTATCTGATGAGCTATCAACAGACTTGTAAATGGGAAATGGTATGTAACCTCATTTTCTGAACAATCCAAAAAAGAGACAACACCAAAATAAGAACTAGAGCGTGCCTGTGTTTTTCTAGCTCTTATAGACAAGACATTCAAATATCACTTTGATTGACAACTTGATACAGAAGGCAAAAGTATTTAGGTGAGGAATTCATATTGAGCCAACTTTCAATTACTCTGTGGGCTGGCTGCAGTATTATGAAAGCAGCAGTGTCATTCCTAGGAACAAGATAAGCCGAGAGGGTATGGGGATTGGCCTTCGGCTCAGGATCCAACTTAAAGACAGAAGAAATGACGAAGGATTATGGTTTAGGTTTTCATGGTTACAACAGCTGTAGTTATGCCTGGAACTCAATTCTTTATTATCCCTTGTTTTCATTCAGTCCTAACTAATTTTTTTTTTAATATTTTTCTTTGAGCAGAAACTTTTCCAAAATTGGTTTCAGGCTAAAGATGCTTTTTGTTTGGGTGGATTTTGAGCAAAATCTGATCACCTGCTTCTGAGTGAGTTGAGCAGCAAACACATGCAGGACTTTTTTGGTACTGTAGGCTGGTGGATCTGATCATCAACCTGGGATAAACAATTGGTCACTCTCAGTTCTCTCTGTAACCCTTTCTTCAGAGCTTTGTTTATTCTTTAACATAAAAAGAAAAGAAACTGGAACAATAATAAAACACCAGTCTCATAGACTCAGAGACTTTAAGGCCAGAAGGGACCATCGTGCACTTTGCAGGACACAAGACCTCACCTACCCACTTCTGAAATTAGACCCATAATTTCTCCAATCATTATTTAAATACTTCTATTTACAGATAATCCACCATTTACTGTAGTTCATAGTAGCAAGTGACCCAGGCCCCATGCTGCAGAGGAAGGCAAACCCCCACCCCCACCCAGGTCTCTGCCAATCTGACCTGGGAGAAAATTCCTTCCCAACCCCAAATATGACACTCAATAAGGCTAAGATTTTGTCATGGATATTTTTTTGTAAAAATCATGGACAGGTCATGGGCAATGAAGAAAAATTCACTGATGCCCGGTCCCTGAATTTTACTAAAAACATCTATGATAAAATGGAAAGGGGCTGGGCAGCTGCGGGGTTGTGGGGAGTTCCAGAGTCCCCACCACCCGTGGAGGCTCAGAGTTCCAGGGTTCCACTCCACCAATGGCTTGGAGCTGCAGGGTCCTCCTGTCCCCCATGGGGGCAGTGAACTAGTGGGGTCTCCCTGCCACCCATGGTAGGTGAGCTGCTGGGGTCCCCCTGCTTCTGCAGCAGCCAGGGACTGCAGGGGACCTCCTGCCCCCCACAGGGATGGGGAGCTGCAGAGATTCCCCTGTTATCTGCAGCATCAGGGAGCTGCAGGGTACCCCTGCTGCCCATAGCGGCTCAGAGCTTGGTGGCCCCACTGCCTTAGGCGGCAAGGGTACCTCACAGCTCCCTGCCACTGCAGGAGGTGGCAGGACCCTGAAGCTCCCAGCAGCCATTGCTGAAGTCACAGAGATCTTTGGAAGTCACAGATTCCATGACTTCTGTGACAAAATCGTAGCGTGAGCGATCAGTTAAACCCTGAAGGTGTGGGTAAAATCCACTAGCCAGATACCTGGGAAAAGCATTCAGTGTAGGAACTCAGAGCCCTCCCCATCTAGGGTCCCATCTCTGGCCATTAGAGAGATTTGCTACTAGTGGTTGCAGATGGACAATATACCATTGTAGGCAGCCTCATCATGCCATCCCCTCCATACACTGAGCAAGTCTTAAAAGCAGTTCAGTTTCTTGCTCCCACTGCTTCAGTTAAAATTGTGGATTCCTCAGGCCTCCAAAAACTTAGTGCTCTGAACCTTCCCCCAGGTTAGGGGTTCCATAGGGCTTTCTTGACCCCTCATAGCCTTCTGCTAAAAGAAAAAGTACTTTTCTAGTCTTCCTTTGCTCTCATAGAGCTGGTACTTGCCTTTATGTCACCTGGCTAGGAATTATCAGCCCCAGTCACTAAATGCTGTTCAGCTGGGGAAAATGATCCCCAGCATCTGCCTGCTGAATACCCTACCAGACTGCTGTTTGTGCCCCCACCCCCCAAATCTTTAAAGGGTCCACCCTGTGACAGGCACAAATTACACAAACAGCTCGACTTTAAGGGTGAGATTTTCAAAAGTACGCAGGGTTAACCTAATTTTGCTCTCATTAACACCAATGGAAGTTTTTCTTGCTAATAATCGCTTGTTAGGTTTGGAATTTTGGTTTTAATAACCAAGTTTCGTGTATTGTCTACTGTAAAAAAACAAGCAAAGACACATAAGTGTAGGTTTCTTAGTCATATTGTCTCTAGTTTAAATGTTTTGCAATCCAGTTGCATCAAAGGCACTATATAAATGCAATATACTTTGCATTACTTTTAATGGACAACAGTAACTACAGCAGCTGTGCTAGTCCTTGCATCTTGGTCTATATATAATTTTATTTTTATGCAGAAAATCTATTCATCTGGATAGGGTTGAACACACCTTACAGCTCAGTGGCAAAGATTTTTGGTGTTCTAACAGCTCCCCTTATTTACTCCTCCTTATTACTGTGTTGCAGCTCAAGTAGATGACTTCCAATGTTTAGAACTCTTAAACAAATATAAACTCTGGCTCATGGATCCAAATATAAATCCAGACTCATGGATTTCCAGCTAGATTTACAAATAAGGCAATTGTCCAAAGTATCTTCCAGCTTAGAGTAACTATTTTGTACCAGCCATAATCAGCTGGTGTCTACCTTACTGTAGGAATATATAACAGAAATGCAGACTTAAACCATTCAGAAACCACCTGTGGAAAGCTGTCAACCCCACCACGTTGAATAGGCATGATATTTCACCACTTGTTCTAAAGTAATTCAATAAGGAATGTGGTATTTCATCATCAGTTAGGGTTGTTTTTGCCCACTTGGACTATTGCCCGTCTTGGCATCAAACTCCTAAGTCAGAGCACATAACAGTGCCAGGAAGTCACTGAAGTCAGAGTAGCTAAGTGACTCACCAGGCAAGAGGGGCTGGAATGTGGGGGAATGAGAACCCTTGTAGTTCTCCTGTAATATAATGGAAGAAGCATTTCTCTCATCCAGTACTCTAGACTAAACAGCGTGCACAAGGAATAAAATGATTACCCCACGTGTGGGCAGGTGGATACTACACCTTGTGTGGGGTACTTATTGACAAAAATATGGTAGAATTAACAAGAGATGTCTAGTACAGGGTTAGGCAACCTATGGCAAGCGTGCCAAAGGCGACATACGAGCTGATTTTCAGTGCCACTCAAGCTGCCCAGGTCCTGGCCACCAGTTTGGGGGGCTCTGCATTTTAATTTAATTTTAAATGAAGCTTCTTAAACATTTAAAAAACCTTATTTACTTTACATACAACATTAGTTTAGTTATATATTATAGACTTATAGAAAGAGACCTTATAAAAATGTTAAAATGTATTACTGGCACGCGAAACCTTAAATTAGAGTGAATAAATGAAGACTCAGCACAGCATTTCTGAAAGGTTGCTGACCCTGATCTAGTATAAATTCGTCTCTCAGCCCTGCCTCTCATTTCTGTTGTATTGCCAAGGGTGGGGAAACTCACTGGGTGGGCATAAATGGCCAGTTTGCTCCAATTCAGTTTTTCAAGCCACTTTCTGTTGAATGTTTTGGAAATTGCAAAGCTTGCACCTTTTTTCCATAAAACCCAGTTTCCAACCTGAAGGGATGTGAAAAAGTCTATTTTGATGTAGAGATTAAGTAAGCTAATTAGTGGACTTCTCCTTACATTGTCTTCTCGCTACACAATTGTTTTCTCACTCCATACCAAATATGTAGGCACATTGTTAACTTATAAATATACTTAAAGTCCAAATCAAATTAGGATAGGCAGTGACATCTGCAGCTGTGGTTTAGTGTGTTTTTATAGTATGGCCTTTAACAACCATAATTACAAAGAGATTCTTTAGATAATTGCCAGGACTTGCTAATTATGTGAAATGTCCTTGGTACTTAAAAAAGCTAGCTAAAGCAGCAAACCATTAGCTAGGTTGCATAGGAATCAAGCTAGCAACCAATGTCAAGAAATGTATCTGTGTAACCAGAGAGAATGTTAAATGGTAACCTTAGTTATTTTCTAGTTGCTGAGTAAGCCTTAACTCTACCATAGACTTTTTAGGTCAAATCAGCAGGTAAGTATTTTAAGACTGTCTAATTTTGAAAAACATATATTATTGTTATTTCAGGGTGCTAATAGTGAACACGATGCCGTACAAGCCCTTATGCGGAAAGAGAAGGTCACTGTCCTGAGAAATTTACCATTTCGAATACTGTTAACTTCATCAAAAACTAATAGACAAATGTCTTCATTGCACTTCATTTTCTGTCCTACACTCGCAACATGCAATATTCTTGACAATTTAAGTCATTTATAAGTTACAAGACTTCAAAAGGCAACCCTGCATAGTGTATGGAATTCCATTCTGCAGTGAAAATTAACTTCTCTTAACTGTCTCAGATAAGCATCACCAACTTACATTTCATATGCTGTATGAAATGGGTCTGTTTTAAAAGTCAACATAACTTTCCCAGAGCATAATTTGCATATATTTTTTCTATCTGAATATATTCAGCATTATAATGATGATCTAGGATCTTCGAATGGATCTAGTCTGTTCTCAGTGGTACCTGATGACAAAACAAGGAGTAATGGTCTCAAGTTGCAATGGGGGAGGTTTAGGTTGGATATTAGGAAAAACTTTTTCACTAGGAGGCTGGTGAAGCACTGGAATGGGTTACCTAGGGAGGTGGTGGAATCTCCTTCCTTAGAGGTTTTTAAGGTCAGGCTTCACAAAGCCCTGGCTAGGATGATTTAGTTGGGAATTGGTCCGGATTTGAGCAGGGGGTTGGACTAGATGACCTCTTGAGGTCCCTTCCCAGCCTGATATTCTATGATTCTATGAGTCTATGATTTTACTCAATGCAATCTTAATGGGATGACATTTTAATATCTCAATAGTGCCTTATTAATGCTACATTTACAAGATCTATCTGGACTGTGTTTAATATTGAAACTTTATAAATCTTCTGTGTCTCCTTGTGGCATTACTAGTCATGAATGGGTATCAAAATACATAGTTACTCCAGGTTGATGTCAATCCACTTTTATCATAACAACTAACCATCTAGATACCACCGGGTGCAATTGTTTGTTAATGTGAGATGTTTCCCACAAAAAGGAAAAAAGACTTCTATTTCTTCAATCACCAATTGATCTAGTTTTCTGTTGCATAAATTCTCTGTTCATTTATCACTAATGGGTTAATGCCCCTGCGACAGAGAGACCTCCTTGGGCAAAGAGTCCCCTATTCTTTGTAAACAACTCTCACCTCAGACCTAAAAACTCATTACACCAAATGCATGTCTTACAGGTAACATGTAATGTATCTACAGGAAGCTCATAACTTGTCAAGATTCATAATCATTCCAAGATGTATATATTGATAATATTTAAACAATAATATATTTATATTGAAAGTATGCTTTCTGGAATTGGAGTAAAAATTAGTCTCCAGGGGATAATGTGTCTCGGTGATGGCCCATTTGGCCAGTGCTGCAATGCAAAGATCCATTGTTTAACCCTGAGCAATACTAAGACTTTCAACAGAAAACCATCAGAGGCAACTGCAAACAACTGAAACCACTTGAAGGTTAAAAAAAAAAAAAAAGGGAACTTTATAAGAAGACAGGAGTTTGCCCTATCTGTGAATAGAAACAAAAGGCTATTTTCAGTATAATACAGAGGAGAGAGAAGCAGTCTATATCCATTCACTGAGGGAAACCATTGGTGAAGCAGAGGTGTTTCATGAACGTTTGGATCCTCCTGGTTTTTCTGATACCAGCCAGTTCTGCAATGGACTGAATTTTGGGGGGTGTAAATCCACTTTCTGAGACAGGAAAGGTAACTATTAATAAATTTAGCCCTAAGTTCACATTTTATGATTTTGTTGTATACTATAATCATTTGTTTCCATCACTCTCTGGTTCAATCCCAGCCTTTCTTATATCAATCTATTTTTCTTTCATTACAAGTGCTCACAATTGCTGTGTGGTTTACAGAAATGGTGATTTATGATAAAACTGAGGTACATTTCTCCTTTGGGTTCAGAGTATTTGGAATTTCTGGGAGTAGCCAGTGTTAGGGGCTGGATATCATAGAGGAATTCTTCAAAGAGACTGGGTTGCACCTATTGTTAGCCTGCAATGCAGAGACAGGGCTGGCATAGCCTAGAGGAGTATGCCTGAGTGGCTGTAAGGCTGATGGTGCTGAGGAGCTGACATCCAGTCAGGTACAGCCAAAACTCCTACAATGTATATAGGGGGTAACAAGGTGGCTCACAGTTTTGGGAGCCTCAAGCACCCATGGAATTAGGAGGCAGTCCAATCTCATTAGTGGGGGCTCCAGGACTAAACCCTGCCCTTCCACTGTGGCCACCAGATTCTTCTGCCTCTGGCTTTGGTGGAAGTATGCACTTGAGTTTCTCCTGACCATTTCATTTCATAACTTTATTTGTTGTTGTTATTGTTGTGCAATAGAGATTTATTATCTGTTCTCCTCTTCTCCTAAATTGGGTATTTGTCAGTACGGTTAATGATGTCCCAATTGTATAGGGACAGTCCCGATATTCAGGGCTTTATCTTATAAAGATTCCTTTTACTACCTGTATTGATTTTTCACATTTGCTATCTGATCACCTTAAGCAGGGTGGTTTCAACCACTTGGATCCATCGCTGCAGTGTCCTTCCCCCCTCAGAAATCACAGAGCTGTCCCACAAGGCATGGGCTAAATCTAAGCTCAGTTCCCTATGTGAGGCAGCATTTACAGGCCCTACAGAGGAGTAATTATGCCCGGCATTTTCAGAGCCAGTAACCCTTTCTCTGCCAGGGCAAGGGGCCCAGAAATAAAGTGGTATGTTGGGTCTCCTGCCCTCTTTTCAATGCCAAAAATGCCTGATTAGGATCTTCTGAGCATTTCAGGGAGAAAGTCTAAGGACGAAGAAGACTCCATCTGGCCACTGAAGGGAGTATGGCCCATAACAGACCCAGACTGGAGTGGGGGAACCAAACCCTGAAAGGATCCAAAGGCTGCCCCTAGATGTTGAAATGGTTCTAAGGTTCCTGGGGAAAAGAATCAGGCTCCAACACAGCTCACCTTCCTCCCACTGTGAATCAAGGGGACTCTAGTGATGCTCAGGGGTAAGTCTTTCAAACCTTAGAGACTCTAAGTCCCAAAAGAGCAAAAGCAAATATCTTCTTTACAAGGCAGCAATTATTATTGTTCACAACAACTAGACAATGGCTGGTCTACTGGAGTGCTGAGACCACTGCTGTTCAAATTTTCTTATGGTTTCCTTGTGTCTCCCTGTCTCTCTCCATCTGTTGTGTCCCCTATTATACACGAATTGGAAGCTGTTGAGGACAGAGAATGTCTTTCTGTTCTGTGTTTGTACAGAACCTAGCTTACTGGGGTCCTGGTCCATGAATGGGGCTCCTAGGTCTTAAGATAATATAAATAATAAAGGGGTGAATATCAGGAGTTAACCTCCTTTTCTTTTGCCTCTCCTCTTCCTCCCCCACCCCCGCACAATACTGTTTTGCTGGGGCTTTTCTCCTACACAAAAGCTCTGCATCTTCTCCCACCTCACAGCACGTCTGGGCATGCAGAGAAGCCAGTTCTACAAGTGCAGCCCTGCCTCTATTTGCAGTGTAATGGAAATTGTGCCTGTGTGGCTTTGAGCCATGGCTTCTTGTTCTACCAGGAAAAGGGGCTCATATTTCAGGCAGCAGCAGAATGGGAATTGTGCCTTCTGATCATCAGCCATAAACCCTCCTTGGTCAGGGAAAGGGGCTCAGCACGCTCCACAGGCTGGCTACATGTTAAAGCATAAGGCACATGTCACCCCCTTCCCCCAACTAGAAAAAACATCAACCAAAAAAATCTGAAGGATTTTCCAGGACAGAATGCCAGTGACTTGCATGGTACTCATTAATATTAATAACATATTTTCCTATTCAAGCAATAATATAGAGGTTTTGGATTAAAGCCATCTGCTAACTAAAATGTTATAGAAAAACAAAAGAAATTCACATTTTGGGAGCCTAAGGTTGGTGCAGCAGTAGCTCCACCAGTAAAAGACAGTCAGACCTTCAGAAGGTGATTTCCTTCCTAAAGACCACAGCAACTTCAAAGTCTCAACTACAGCCATTCAGATCCAAGGTTTTCTCAAATACGCAGGAAAGTCCATGTGGTGGCAAACAAGTAGCTCGTTGTCTATGGGTATGATACTTGCTTGGAGTGATATATCTAAGATTTTCTTATCTCCTGGTCAGTTCCTTGATGTGATTTGTGATGAGCAACAGCTTCTAACTTGGTGATTACCAGGAATCCATGTTACACCCCATGAACAGCAATCAACTGTCCTAAACAGATACCTAGAGCATCCACGTTTACAGCTAAGAAGCAGTGGAAACATAAGAGAAATTGATATCGGAGAGGCGTCAACTCTCACTATCAAAGCCAGCAGCAATCCACTGGTTATGTTAACAATAAATTCCTGGGAAATAGTTCTCCCCATTACTTTGTTCTAACTCTTCGCACTCTTCTGCATTCCTGTGGCTCTAAAAATTTATTTCAAGTATATTGAGTACACATGGCAGTTGTACCCTGTTCATCTCATTCCATCGAAAATGTAAGGTGTTAGAGTTTAAAATCCTGCACCAGTTGGCGTGGAAGGCTTCTAGGAAGCCATTCACAAAAGTCCTTAGGGACACTGGGAAAAATGTGTCTGAGTCATATCTGAGGATAATTTGCAAAAGTGAGTTTCCAATCCTCTGAAAAAAAAAATAGTCCTTGGTAGAAACATGTTAATGCGTTGGTTCCTGCATAACCCGTTAGTTTACAAAGCTCTTGCTTTATATGTGGGTGAACATCTATTCCTGCCTATTATTCCACAATAGTCATAATTAAAACTCTGCTTATCCTTTCCCCCCTACATCTGTGATGCACAGCTCACTACTTTCCATGACTAATGAATGAGGAGAGAAGCTGTGCAATAGAATGAGAAATTTCTTTCCTGATGATTTGCTGTCTGTTAGCAGCTCCTCTCCCTATTCAACCCATCCTGGTAGTCTGGGAAATTACCAGAATACAAATTGAAATTTTTCTCAAAAAGGAGACTTGACTATATATTTGTTGTAAGGTTAATTAATATATTACATCAAGTGGTTGTCTTAATGGTACTAATCAGTAGCTGGAGAGTTTCTACAGCTTTGGAAGACCTCTTCTGGTTGCCTGAACTCAGGGGGCTTAGTCCAGGAGCCTGCAGCAACAACATTGGACTACTTCCAAACACTGTAGGTAGGAGGCACTGATCTATTAGTGATGGAAGCTGCTAATAGAAAGAAAAATTACCAGGTAAGAGTTTTCTCATTCCTCTAACTCAAGCCTTTTTTAAAGCTGAAGAACCAGGTTTCTAGGCCTGATTCCCTGTGTGCATGTGAGAGGGGAAGGGTTGGGGAGGTGTATATCTTGTGTGCAAACACATAGATTAATTACACAGTTACCTTCCTAACTGACAGATCTATATTGGGAAGTGCTACTAGCCTTGGGAATGCAGTATATTTAGGCAAAGCAATAAGACCTTAAACTTGGCAAAGTCTGTGTATTACAAATAACATTTAAAAAAAGAATCTTTATACTGGACTAGCTTACGTTTTCAAGTGGAAGCCACACAAAGCGAGGTTTGGGCTGAATTTTGCGCTGAGTCTTTCGAGAAGCAATCCTAAAAGAACTGGAATGGCAAAAAACGTTTTCACTTAAACCTTCTGAACCACAGGCCAGATCCTCAGCTGATATAAATTGGTATAGCTTCAGCTAAGCTAAGAGACACATTCATTTATGCCAGCTGAAGATTCTGAATGTCACAGAGCTCGCATCTAAAGGAAAGAATTCAGTTCTAAACAATTCTGCCCTTTCATAAGAAGTTGTTTGCATGTCATTTTGATTCCTGTGCCCAGAGTTGGAAGTCAAGATGAAACTACCAGTAATGATAAATGCACCATGTTTTAACCTACATCAAAAAAGTGTGAGAAACTGGCAAAAGTGTGGCAAACACTCTTAATGCACCCTACTCCTGATTTGGAACACTCCTGTGCTTGCAGTCTTTAGCATCCTGTTCTTGCTTAGGGACTGAACCTATATACCAGATATAATCCCTCTCCCCTCATCCTTCTTTCCAGACTTTGGGGAAGTTAGGGCCCAGAACCAGATTTGAACTCTGCTTTTGAGCAGAGACAGCAAATTGAGTCCAACTGCAATAATTATGCTTCCTCTCAATAACCCTGCCCGGTAGATTGGTGTCATCCATTTTACAGATGAATACATAGAGGCACAGGAAGGTTAAAGTCAACATGTTCTGTCCACTAATTTGGAGTGTCTCAGTTTTTGGGTGCCCCATTTGAGATGCATTATCTAAAATTTGGCATCCAAAAATTGAAGTGCCAGTCCACTTTTAAAAATATGACCCTACTGTCACTCACTCAAGACCTCATAAGAAGCTTTTGGCAAACCTGTAACCCAAATCTCTTCCCTCCTTGCTCTTCCATGCCCTAGTCAGTCTTGAGCAGAGTGGATTATGCAGTGGTTTTGTGATTGTGGAAATAACAAGGACTACACAGAGACCATCAAACACAGTGCCACATGCCATTGAAAGATGACTGAACTCTGGGGGTCCAGCGGATGTCAGAACACCGGCCTACTGCACTAACTATCCCACAACGCTAAGGTGCATTTGCATTTGCAAAAGTTACACAGCTTGCGTGGTGTTTATATCATTATTGCTTTATGTAGCACCCAAAGCATACTAGGCATTCTACACAGGGGCAGCTCCAGGCCCCAGTATGCCAAGCACATGCTTGGGGTGGCAAGCCGCGGGGGGCACTCTGCCAGCACCACAAGGGTGGCAGGCAGGCTGCCCAAGGGTCTGCTGGCCAAGGGTCTGCTGGTCCATTTCCACTACCTTCCTAGAGCCACTCCTGATTCTACAGACAAGGTCACTGCCCTGAAAAGCTTCTAAGCAAATGTAATGTTTATAGCTAAACAAAAGGTAAAGGCTCTAGCTATACTTCATTTAGAGGAATACTGGGAGAGAAGTAAGTTAAGAATTGTATCACTTGCAAATAACTCTTGCCTAGACAGCATGTTGTCGAAATAAAATCTTGTCTCAGAAGCCAAAGCAACTCAGGAGGCTAATCAACTTAAAACACATTACACAAGTTCTTGGCAACTCAAAAGCTCTAACAGTGTTAACTAGTCTGCCAATGCATAGGCTATTGCTGCTAGAATAAAGCAGTATTTCCCTCTGCTTGGCATTAGGGGTCCATCATTTCTTTCTGCTGTGCATAATGGAAAAGATAGAAGAATTAAAGCTTGGAAAACTTTGCAATAGTACATCTAGTGAGGAAGGATCGCATAGGGCCAGATGTTCTTCTGTCATGAAAAAATCTATGGGAAGAGGAAAAAACTCTCCTGGAAACCTTATGAAGTTCTTCTAATGGAAATTCCTCTGCATTCTTCTCTCTATGGAGAGGGTGGGATCTGCAAACCCTAAGGATCCCCATGATCTATGAGGAGCATTAATAGTAACTGTAAGGATGTGGATGCTGGGAGTCTCCTACCTCTGGTGTCGTTGTCATTGGTATCAGAGCGGTTGCCGTGTTTGTCTGGATCTGTAAAAGCAGCAAAGAGTCCTGTGGCACCTTATAGACTAACAGACGTATTGGAGCATGAGCTTTCCTCGGTGAATTCTGTGCCACCTCCGTGTGCTCCTCCCTTTCCACAAAAGGTAGTGGAAATGGAAATTAAATTAATGATGGCTCTATTAATGGTACACAACATGTTAAAATCTCCCCAACCTGTTAGCTCTTATTCAATATCCATATTTAAGAATGGGACTAAACCTTGTGAGATTCCATATGAGCTATTTTTAGAGCAGAACCACCTTTCTGGAATCTGTCTCAAAGGAAGGACACCACAAGGATGCATGCATGTAATGGAGAGCAGATCATTGGGCCAAATTCTGTCTCCTGCAGATGATGCTTTGTTGAATTCTTTATTGATGGAAGTTCATGTTCACAAGGCCTTTATTGTGATGTTAAATCAGTCACATACCACAACTATAAATTGTATAGTTTGGTGCTCTCTTCCCTGATTTACAATCAGATGTGGGTGTCCATACATGCTGTGTCCACAAAATTTGCAGGTGCTTTAACAGACACTTGCTGAAAAATTGGACCTAAATTTCTTGGCAAATTCAACAGACTTGCTTTTAATTCCAGATACTGTCTTCTTGTTCCTTTCTTAATAAAAAAATGGTCTGAACAGCGTGACCTTTTTAATTGGAAAATATGTATGTTCTTTCCTTATTTTGGGTCAAATTCTGTAGTCTTTTTTTATCATGCAAAAATGCCATTGAAGTCCTTCCTCCCCTACCTTCCTGCTTTTGAATTTCACAAATAAATGCCAAAGCAGTGAAATATTCATGTAGGAATAACAATGAAATATCTCGTGTACACAAGTATTTATGGTGCATGGCACTTTAAAGACCTACACAAACAGCATTTTAAAGAATATAGCTGCAAAGAACTAACCAATTGCTTTATAAAAATAAACAGAAAAATGTTCTGAATTTGTGTGACTTTTTTCACTTAAAAAACATCAACCAAATGTGGCAAACATCCCATTAGTAGGTGATTTTTAAATAAAAATAACTGAAATATTGTCAAGGATCAGAGGTGTAGCTGTTTTAGTCTGGATCTGTAAAAAGCGACAAAGAGTCCTGTGGCACCTGATAGACTAACAGAAGTATTGGAGCATAAGCTTTCGTGGGTGAAATATTGTGTTTGTTTCTATTTTTAATTGTAAATGCTTCATTACTTATTGAAAGTGATATATTTTAACTCCATAAGAAATCAACATTTGAAAATAGCATATTTGATTTTTAAATGTCCTTCAGCCAGCAGTTCCCATTTAGACACCTAAACAAAGTGGCCACATTTTTAAAACTGTTCAGCACCCCGTAGCTCCTCTGGAAAATATGGGCCCAGTTGTGGTGATGAGCACTTTTGAAAATCTGCCTCAAAGTGTTTTTGTCGACCATCCCTCTTTTCTCTCTCTACCAACAGAGACAGCAAAGATGTCACCTACTGGGAAGCAAAGCAAAGAATATTTTAATCAAGTCAGATATAGAAGGCCCCAGTTGACTCACTTCTCTCCAGATTTTCTTTGTATCCTGCTCTGGGAAGAATGGAGCCTGTGTGTCAGGCCCAGCTGCTTGTTTCTAATATCTCCTCTTCCATCCCTCCTTAGCTCAGAATTGAAGAAAAGGAAGAGAAAAGAACAGAGGGAGAGATTGGGCAACAGAGGCGCTTGCTGCTAGCGAGTCTTCTGTTTTCAGAATAGAATCAGGGCTTGTCTACACGGTGGGGTAGTGCTTGCTATGGGGTGTGCTTTTTAAAGTATGCTAGCGGGTTTTGCATTAATTGGTCCATGTAGACCCTGCTGGTGGGACTATTTAGTGTGCTTTAGAAATCACACCCCAAAGCATTACCTCACTGCGTAGACCAGCCCTTGGAGTATGTGTCTGCAATGTTTGGAAGCACTCCCATCTCTCAGGACTCTGAGGCTGGATTACTCAGCACTCATCTTCCTTTGCTCAGAGGAAGATCTTGCTTTGCTGGAGATTCCCCTGTAGTTGCCTTAACTTTTGTTCCTCTAGCAGGCTCTTCAGCCCTTGTTCTGTTCTCCATCATGTATCCCTGTCAGGCAGCCTGTGACCAGGGGCTCTGCTAGCACCTCCCAAATTCTTTGCAGAGACTGTGATTTAAGTAACTGGTTGCCATTATTTTGACATATTTTTTGTATGCGCACAACAAAGGAGAACCAAAAATTGCTAGCACATCACACAGGCATTAAATTCCTTCATCACAAAGTGCCAGCCTATACAAGAATGGTACATTATGAATAATCTAAAATTGAGCAAAATAATCAATAGCTAACCAACCATCAGCATCTCTGGAAGAACAGTGTATTTACATCCCTCAATGCGACATATGTGCCACCTTTCAGACTATGTTCTCACTGAATGTATATATACAGTGGCAGAACGTGTTGTCTAATGATTAAAGCAAATTATTTTCCAGCAGGATCCTGGAATCTAAAGCCATTGACTCACTTTGTGACGTTGGTCAAATCGCTTGACTGACTCGAGCATCAGTCAACCCAGCTGGGAAAATGGGTAAAGAGCCAGAACTCATAAAAAACAGATGCTGCATCCGAACTGAATTTTTCTGTTAAAATTACATTTCAATATGTTGGGCCTACTGTAGTTTGTACAGCTAATTTCACCTTTGTAGTAACAGAGGTCTGACCTTCTTAGCAGATAAGGTGGCTATTTATATGTGACGATGAAAGTGAATAAATTGCTGAAAAAATAGTTCTGTTTCTCAACTATTTGTTGCTATTCAGGAAAAAGATCTGCCTTGTAGATAGCTCAGGAAAAAATCTACTTAATATTAATACGCAGCAGTGGTAAGCAAACAAAGAAAAAACTTGCCTGTATTACAGCAAGGATAGAGAGTAATATTGAAAACATCACAATGCCAATATATAAATGAATGAGTACTGTGTTCAGGTTGGGTCACTGTCTCAAACAGGGCCGCCCAGAGGGGGGGGCAAGTGGGGCAGTTTGCCCCGGGCCCCGCGGGGCCCCCAGCCGCGACTGTGTGACTGTGTCTGATACTCCCCTGACGGGGCCCGGCTGGCCGAAGCAGCTCTGCGGCAGCAGCTAGGCAACCACAGACGCTGAGCTGAAGCAGAGCCAGCGGCTGGGGGTTCAGCTCTGTCTTTTTAAACGTGGAAAGGGGCAGGTCAAATAGTACTGTGACTCAGGCAGACCAGAAGCAAAACACTGTCCCCACCCTCTCTCTTGATGGTCTCAATCAGCACGGCTAATTACAAGTTCTATTTCCTTTTATGTAAATAAGAACAAATTTCATTCCCACCTCCCTCACCCCCGGCATTCAAGTGATTTGTAACCCAACCCCAGCCAAAATCTATCACTTGGGCAACACAGATCTGTTTGTTGGATACCTAGGAATTAGGTGTAATGTAAATAAAATCTGGTCCTGAAGCCTTTCCCCCAGTCCCGCTCATCACTTGCTGTCAGGGAGAGCTCATTTAGACTTTGCTTACAAATCATAACTGCCAACGTCACCTAAATGAATGCACTGGCATCGTCATAAAAACAGAGACTGTATAAGGAAGCTTAGTTCTATTTTCATACTTTTCAAATCTAATTATACTTTGTCAGATACATGTATTTATCATACACTTTTATGCTTTTAAAGTATGTATTAATGTCTCAATTTCAATTCAAATTCCAAACAATCACTAAATTGGCAACATTGCACATAATTAATTCACAAAACTGGGTGGAGGGGTGTTTGGGGAATGTGGTGGGGTGTAGGGGGTGTGTGTAGGGAAATCCCTGAACCACTTAAACATAGAAGGCTTCAGGTTGTGTGGACACATTTTCATATTTGGCCCATTCAGAAACAGAGGCAAGGATTTCCCCACCCCTCTTCACTGGGACAGACCTGGATTCTTTTTGGGATCTTTCTTAGTAAATACTGAGAAGTACAGGAAAGTGAATGTGTGAGTGCAGGACAACTTTTTAGTTGGCAGTTCAGACTGAATCAAGCCATGTCGGTTCAGCCATGGTCTCAGCAGCCAGATTAGTTTTAGATCATGCAGACTTCAGATTTGGATATTGGACCATGATGTCTATTGTGCTGGACATTTCTAGTTTATGTGCCTAAGTACACTTTGCATGATCTTACTGGCCCAATGAAAGGATCTGGTAAGTCAGAATAGTAAACAACTGGTAAACAGACAATTACAAATTATATAATTAACAATAACGCGAGTCCCAAGGTGGACTGTCATAACAGCTATCCTGCCCTTCAACATCTTTTTGTTGTTAAAAAAAATCATTTAAAAAAGATACATGGGAAATATAATGAAGAATAAAAAGCAAGTATCTAAACTCATCTTGATATCCCCAGATAATTTTCATGCCATGTAATCATACACTGATCTCTGGCCACTGTAATACTCTACGCATTTACAATAGCGAGAGGTAAGCTGCAGTCCTGAGCCAAATCTCAATGTTTCTGTCTCAAAAAGGAATGGAAAAGTATAATTTACATGACTTCTTTAATTCCTGAAAGCAGGACCTCATTCTCTCCTCTTCCCAGCAGGAGAGCAGGAGGAGCAACCATTCTCACTGCAGATCCCTGCCACCAATCAAGGCATCATCTTACCTAACTAGCCCTGGCAACCTAACTTCTACACTGTTAAAAAAGATCTCCTATTTGAAAATATATTGCATAATAATAAATAATACATGTAAAGATAAATAAATGTAAGCATAATAAAGCTCAAAGATAGGGCAAACATATATTCCTGTAAGTTCATCATAGGGACAAAAATATTTAGGTTGTGTAATTTGGACTAGTGGTAAGAGAAAACCCACACAATGCAGATAGATGTAAATCTATTCTGTTCACACTTTAGAGGGGGAGTATAAACAAAGAGAATAAACTTGAAACCCATTTTACTATTAAACTAGTATGAGAAAGCCATTAGGCAAGTCCATCTGTCTTTTCTTCCAAGACATTTCAGGAACAAGACCCAAGTAAAATGGTTATGTTGTGAACCCCTGAAGCAAGGCGTACCATGGAACCCTCTGGACATTTATTTGTTTGGTTTTTTTTCCAGTTGTTGAGACTTCATTTACAGACCATGTCAATTATGTTTTTACAGCACCCAGCACAAGGTCTTTTAGTTTTCTTGGGGCCTCTGGTACCTTAGTAAGAGTAATAAATAATAATATGGTTCATTAATGCTTTAATTGACCACATGTTGTAACCTTAATTTTGCAAAGCTTGCTTTTTAAAGATAATTTACCAAACTCACTCTATAAAACTTCCGGACAGTTTTAGGCCTTTATTTTATTATATGCCCCCTCATTCCCCCTAGCACCGCCCGGCCCTGTGGAAACACTGCCCGCCCCCCAGCGCTGCCCGCCTTGCTGAAACCAGACTCTCCTTCCTCAGCGCCACTGTCGAAACAGCTGTGGGCCAAAGAGGAAGGTTTGGCGGGGGGGGGAGAAACAGCACACATAGGCAAAAGAATATTTCCTTTCTATTCAGCGAAAGAAGTGGGCTGTAGCCCATAGAAAGCTTATGTTGAAATAAATTTGTTAGTCTCTAAGTGCCACAGTACTCCTGTTCTTTTTGCAGATACAGTAAACCCCGGCTGCTACTCTGAACTGGCACAAATAGGGTGCCAGATCAGAGCAGTAAAATAGGACCCACCCCCTCCCCACTCGACCCCACCATCACACCCTCTTCACGCCCTAGTCCTCCACTGACTTGCTGCGTCCCTCCTAGTCAAGTCCCCCACCACAACTCACCCTCCTTTCACTTTCTCCCTCCCCTGCCAGAAACCTCTATGCCTGCCCCTAGAACCCCTGCTGGCTCACTGCTTGCCTCTTTGTCCACCTGCCAACTTGCCCACCGCTCCCCCGACCTTGCCATGCACCCCCGATATATAACTCATTCAAAGACCCAGGGGGTCACTATAATTACTGCACACAGCAATCAGTCAGTGCAGTTGTAGGTAAATCTCTGCATTATGCACTTTTGTATAACTTTACATGACTTTGTGTTGAACCTTGGTAATATGTTATAGTGGGCCCCAAGGTAGTATAATTAAAGTAAAGAAAAATGTCTCATTGCTAGAAGTGGAATGAGATCTTTCCTCCACTTGTAATCAATTGCCTTATTGAATGAATGAGGTGTGAATGAGGAAGGAGGGACTGGGAGCCAGACCCCCAGACCAAGGAGCTTTGCCTAGGGCTGAGTGGGACGGAATCTGGGTGCAGTCTCTGGGCTGGGGGCACGGGGTGGGACCCCAGTGAGAACAGCAGGCTGGAAGATAGACTGAACCCACCACCCAGCCTAGTCCTCCCAGAGCCCAGGACTGAGAGCAGTAATGTTCGGCAGGAGTTGGCTAGAGACAGGAAAGGGGTTTGGCAGGGGCTGGCTGTGGCACTGGGTGCAGAGCTGGCTGCAGGTGGGGGCGGACTGGTGTGGGCAGTCAGGGGGTGCAGCAGAGGCATCTGGAACTCCAGTCCTTTAAGTAGCCCCAACCCCTCCTACCCACCCGGATCTTTTAAATAGGCCTCGGGAGCACTGGGGAATGCATGGCCCTACCCCCGGCCACCTACTTCACTCTGGCCTCTCCCAGCACTGCTAGTGATTCTGTGTGGCTGCATCAGGTGGGATTTCAAGTGGATCCCTGTCACGGAGTCCCCGGCGATGCTCTGGAACTGCTCCCCACTAAGCCAGTTCAGGACTTTGGGAAGCCTCCTCTCCCTTGGAGCGACTTGTTCAGGGCAAGAAGCTCACACGTCTTCACTCCTGGGTCTCTCCTTGGAGCATTCAGCATCCTCTGCCTCTCCGTGTGCTTCCACAGCGAGCCCACCCAGGCGGGTCCTGGGGAAGCCACAGGGTCCTGCACCCCCACTTTCGTTCAGATGTGACTCTTAGCCCAGTAAACAGAGGTTTATTCGATGAACAGGACAGGGGTCTAAAACAGAGCTTGTAGATACAGCGAACCTGACCCTCGGCCGGTCCATTTTGGGGGCAGTGAGCCAGGACCCCTAGGTCTGCACTTTAAGTCCTTACCCCCAGGCAGCTCCAGACTGACACACCCCCTCCAGCCCCTCCTCTCTGCTCAGCTCCTTTCCCGGGCCAGGAGGTCACCTGATCCCTTTGTCCCAACCACCTTCGACAGGTGGCACCTTTGCAGAGAGGGGGCCCAGCCAGGCCATCAGTTGCTAGAGGACAGAGTGCAGCCATTTGTCGGCTGCACTGGTCCTTTGCTCTGCAGCAATTATCACACACCCTTATCCCATTCCCACACCTAGAAAGATACTTAAGAACTGCCTAGGGACACTGAGGCACCAACCAGTATTCAGAGCAAACGTTAAACAGTCCCAGTTCATCACAGCCTCAACCCTCTGCAAATTCACCCCTTGTTTGCAGACATTCCCTCCCCCTCAGGCTGGTCTATTTCTATGTTGACAGCGGGCATAGCAATGATAGGAGCCATAGTTTAATGGAAATTTTCAGCCCATACAGCGGTCTGCAGCAGGGAAAACAGAGTTGTTGGGAAGGGAACTGGTTGGATAGGAGCCCCAGTCCCCTTCCTTTCCAAAATAATTTGGAAAGGGAATTAGATCACGCCATGCCTCAGTTTCCCTTCTGCAGGGAGATAGGGGGGAGATAAAAGTCTCACGCTGCCGTGCCCATTGCAGACCGGGGGCTTTTTCTGGGTTACAATTACATGTTCATTGATCCTAACTTTAGTTCTGAAACAGACCCACCCAGGCAGGCACCAAATCTACCCTCATACAGCAACACCTGAAAACCGCAACCACCACCCAATATTTACAAACCTAGGGGAATCAAGGGTCAAACACTCACGGTTGGAAGTCCCAGCAGCTGTTCAGGTGAGATGAGGTCACTGAGGAGATTATTCCATCCTGTCAGCTCTCCACCGGACCAGAAGAAGCTGTCTCCTCCAGGTGAGCAGGTAGCCTTTCTCCCCCTCTCCTCCCCTCCCTCCTCTCCCAGCCGTGGCCTCTGCTTCAGCTCAGCGTCTGTGGTTGCACTAGCTGCTGCCAGCAGAGCTGCTTCGGCCAGCGGGCCGTCAGGGGAAGTATCAGACACAGTCCACAGACAGTCCGCGGCTGGGGCCCCGCGGGGCCCGGGCAAACTGCCCACTTGCCCTCCCTCTGGGCGGCCCCTGTTGGAGAACAGTAGACCCAACCTGAACACAGTAACTCATTCCATTTATATATCGCATTGGTGAATGTTTTTCAATATTACTCTCTATCCTTCTGTAAACAGGCAAGTTTTTCTTTGTTGCTTACCACTGCTGGCGTAAAAGATTGGTAAGTAGATTTTTCCTGAGCTATCTAACAAGGCACGATCTTTTCCTGATAGCAACACATAGTTGAGAAACAGAATATTTTTGTTCAGCCAATTTCATTCACTTTCAATCGTACACATATAAAAGCCACCTAAGTCTGCTAAGAAGGTCAGACCTCTGTTACTACAAAGGTGAAATGTAGCTGTACAAACTACAGTAGGCACAACATATTGAATATGTAATTTTAACAGAAAAATTCAGTTCGGATGCAGCATTCCTGTTTTATTATGAGTTCTGGCCTTAACCCATTTCCAGGCTGGGTTAACTGAGTTGCTCGAGTCAGTCAAGCGATTATGACCAAACGTCACAAAGTGAGTCAATGGCTTTAGATCCAGGATCTGCTGAAAATAATGTGCTTTAATCATTCGACAAACGTTCTGCACTGTATAATACATTACAGTGAGAACATCGTCTGAAAGGTGGCAACAAATTTCGCATGAGGGATTAATATAACTGTTCTTCCCAGAGATGCTGCAGTTGGTTAGCTAATTGATTATTTGCTCAATTTTAGATTATGTCATAAATTACCATCTTGTATAAGCCTGGCAACTTTGTGATGAAGAATTTAATGCTGTGTGATGTCAGCAATTTTGGTTCTACTTTGTTGTGCCGCATACAAAAATATGTCAAAATAAATGGCAGAACGCAGTTACTTAAATCCACAGTCTCTGCAAGAATTTGGGATGTGTAGCAGAGCCCCTGGTCACAAGGCTGCTGACAGGGATAATGATGGAGAAGCAGAACAAAGGGCTGAAGGCCTGCTAGAGGACAAAAGTAAGGCAAATAAGGGGGAATTCCAGCAAAAGCAAGTTCCACTGAGCAAAGGAAGATGAGTGCTGAGTAATCCAGCCTCAAGTCCCTGAGAGATGGGAGTGCTTCCAACATTGCAGAACACATACTCCAAGGCTGGGTCTACGCAGTGAGGTAATGCTTGGGGTGTGATTTTAAAGCCACTAAATATCCCACCAGCAGGGTACTACATGGACCAATTAATGCAAAACCCGCCGCATACTTTAAAAACACACCATAGCAAAGCACTACCCCACCGTGTAGACAAGCCCTGATTAATATTCTGAAAACACGAAGACTGCTAGCAGCAAGCCCTCTGTTGCCCATCTCTCCCTCTGTTCTTTCTCTTCCTTTTTTCTTCAATTTCTGAGCTAAGGAAGGGATGGAAGAGGAGATATTAAAACAAGCAGCTGGGCCTGACACACAGGCTTCCATTCTTCCCAGAGAGTACAAAGAAAATCTGGAGAGAAGTGAGTCAACTGGGCTCTATATCTGACTGATAAAATATTCTTTGCGCTTCCCATAGTGACATCTTTGCTGCTCGTTGGAAGGAAGAAAAAGAGGGTGGTCGACAAAAACACTTTGAGGCAGGATTTCAAAAGTGCTCATCACCAAACTGGGCCCATATTTTCCAGAGGAGCTACGGGGTGCTGAAGCAGTTTTAAAAATGTCCAACTTGTTAGGTTCCTAAATGGGAACTCTGCTGAAGGACATTTAAAAATCAAATATCATGCTATTTCAAATGTTGATATTTCTTATGGAGTTAAAAATATATCACTTTCAATAAGTAAATCGAAGCATTACAATTAATAAATAGAAACAACACAATATTTCAACCCAGAAAGCTTATGCTCCAATAACTTTCTTGTTAGTCTATCAGGTGCCACAGGACTCTTTGTCGCTTTTACAGGATCCAGACTAAAACAGCTACACTCGGTCCTTGACAATATTCATTAATGTTTATTTAAAACACTACTAAGGGAATTTTGCCACATTTGGTTGAAATGTTTTTAAGTGAAAAAGTCCAAACACAAATTCAGAACATTTTTCTGTTTATTTTTATAAAGCAATTGGTAGTTTCTTTGCAGCTATATTCCTGTAAAATGCTGTTTGGTAGGCTTAAAGTGCAGCATGCACCAAAATACTTGTGTACACGAGATACTTTCATTGTATTTCCTACATGAATAATGTCACTGCTTTGGCAGTTTATTTGTGAAATTCAAAAGCAGGGAAAGGTAGGGGAGGAAGGACTTCAAAATGGCAATTTTTGCATGATAAAAAAAGACTACAGAATTTGACCCAAAATAAGGAAAGAACATACATATTTCCAATTAAAAAGGTCCGCTTTCAGTGACCATTTTTATTAAGAAAAGGCAACAAGAAGATCAGTATCTGGAATTCAAAAGCAAGTCTGGTGAATTTGCCAAGAAATTAGGTCAATTTTTCAGCAAGTTGTCTGTTAAAGCACCGCAAATTTTGTGGACCCAGCATGTGGACACCCACATCCTGATGTAAATCAGGGAAAGAGAGCACCAAACTATTACAATTTATAGTGTGGTATGTACTGATTTAACATCACAATAAAGGCCTTGTGAACATGAACTTCCATCAATAAAGAATTCAACAAAGAATTCATCTGCAGGAGACAGAATTGCCAATGATCTGCTCTCCATTACATGCAATGCATCCTTGTGGTGTCTCCTTGAGACCAGATTCCAGAGAAGGTGGTCTCTGCTCTAAAAATAGCTCCATATGGAAATATCACAAGGTTTAGCCATTCTTAAATATGGATATTGAATAGAGCTAACAGGTTGGGGAATTTAACATGAGTTGTGTACCATTAATAGAGCCATCATAAATTAATTTCCATTTCACAACCTTGTGGAAAGGAGAGCAACACGCAGGTGGCACAGAGATCACACGAGGGAAAGACTCATGCCCAATACGTCTGTTAGTCCTATAAGGTGCCACAGGACTCTTCTGCTGGCTTTTCAGATCCAACAAACACGGCAACGCTCCTGATACCATGACAAACGACACCAGAGGTATGAGGAGACTCCCAGCATCAACATCCTACAGTACTATTAATGCTTCCTCATAGATTCCATGGGGAATCTTAGGGTTTGGCAGAGTCCACCCTCCCATAGAGGAAGAAATGCAGAGGAAATTTCCAATTAAAAAGAAACTTCATAAGGTTCCAGGAAGTTTTTTCCTCTTCCCATAGATTTTTTTCATGACAGAAGAACATTGCCCTCCTGCGATCCTCCTCATAATGTACTATTGCAAGTTTTCCAAGACTTTAATTCTTCTATCTTTTCCATATGCACGAGCGAGAGAGAGAGAGAGGGACCCCAATGCTAAGCAGAGGAAAACTGCTTTATTCTAGCACAATAGCCTATGGCATTGGGCAGACTAGTTAACTATCTGTTAGACGCTTTTGAGTGCCCAAAGAACTTGTGGTAATGTTTTTAAGTTGATTAGCCCCTGAGTTTGCTTTGGCTTGAGACAAGATTTTTATTTCGCCAACATGCTGTAGGCAGAGTTATTTGCAAGTGATACAATTCTTAAAACTTACTTCTCTCCCAGTATTCCTCATGAAGTATAGCTAGAGCCTACCTTTTGTTTAGCTTATAAACATTAAATTTGCTTAGAGCTTTTTTCAGGGCAAAGTGAACCTTGTCTGTTAGAATCAGGAGTGGCTCTACGGAAGGTAGTCGGAAATGGAGCCAGCAGACCCTTGGCCAGCAGAACCCTTGGCAGCCTGCCTGCCACCCTTGTGGTGCGCAGAGTGCCCCCCGCGGCTTGCCACCAAGCCAATGTGCTGGCATACTGGCCGGAGCTGCCCCTTGAGAATCCTAGTATGCTTTGGTGCTACAGTAAAACAATAATGATATAAACCACCAACGCAAGCTGTGTAAACTTTTGCAAATCAAATGCACCTTAGCTGTGGGCATAGTTGTGCAGTAGGCGGTGTTCTACATCCGCTGGATCCCCCAGAGTTCAGTCATCTTTCAATGCATGTGGCCATCTGTGTTTGATGTCCTCTGTGTAGTCTTGTTATATTCCACGATCCAAACCAACTGCATAATCCACTCTGCTCAAGATGACTAGGGCAATGAAGAGCAGAGGGAAGATTTGGGTTAACAGGTTTGCCAAAAAGCTTCTTATAAGGTCTTTGAGTGAGTGACAGTAGGGTCATATTTTAAAAAGTTTGGACTGGCCACTTTCAATTTTTGGATCCAAATTTTAGATAATGCATCTCAAATGGGGCAAACCCAAAAACTGAGACAACTCCAAATTAGTGGACAGAACATTTGACCTTTAACCTTCCTGTGCCTCTTAATTGTTTCATCTGTAAAATGGATGACACCAACTACCGGGCAGGTTATTGAGAGAAGCAAATTATTGCAGTTGGACTCAATTTGCTGTCTCTGCTTCAAAGCAGAGTTCAAGCATCTGGTTCTGGGCCCTACTTCCCCAAAGTCTGGAAAGAAGGATGAGGGGAGAGGGATAATCTGGTATATAGGTCAGTCCCTCATAAGCAAGAAACAGGATTGCTAAAAGAACTGCAAGCAACCAGGAGTGTCCAAATCAGGAGTAGGGTGCATTAAGAAAGTGTTTGCCACACTTTTGGCCAGTTTCCACAA
>NC_133776.1:18814778-18821992 GCF_003597395.2 Chelonoidis abingdonii
AAATCCCCTAGCTACCACCTGAGCAGGAACAAGGGCTGTACCAGGGGAAAGGACAGTGCCCAGACTAGGAAGGCATCCAGTCTGTGAAAGAAACTTATTGAAACATCTCTGAGGGTGAGATTTTATTTGTATTCAATTTTATTACTGTATTAGACTGAGATTTGCGTGTTTTATTTTATTTTACTTGGTAATTCACTTTGTTCTGTCTGTTACTACTTAGAACCACTTAAATCCTACTTTCTGTATTTAATACAATCACTTTTTACTTATTAATTAACCTAGAGTATGTATTAATACCTGGGGGGGGTAGCTGTATATATCTCTCTATCAACGTTATAGAGGGCCAACAATTTATGAGTTTACTCTGAATAAGCTTTATACAGGGTAAAATGGATTTATTTGGGGTTTGGACCCCATTGGGGGTTGGGCATCTGAGTGCTAAAGACAGGAACACTTCTGTAAGCTGCTTTCAGCTAAGTCTGCAGCTTTGGGGCACATGGTTCAGACCGTGGGTCTGTGTTGGAGCAGACCAACATTTCTGGCTCAACAAGACAGGGTGTTGGATTCCCCGGCTGGAAGGAAAAGCAGGGGCAGAAGTAGTCTTGGCACATCAGTTGGCAGTTCCGAAGGGGTTTCTGTGATCCAACCTATCACACAGCTGGAGGAGTGATCATAATTAATGTACTTAATTACATTAAAATGAGTAAGTTTCCCCTACTATCTACAACTGCTTCACCATGTACTGAATTACAGCTATGTTCAATCTGAAGGTATGTTAGATGATTAACTTATGAATGTGTATATTGTTGGAATAGGAAATGTTTATTAGAGTTTTCAATATGCCTTGCACAAGCAGAGAATGACATTTAAGCCTGTCTGTGAAGATGCCTGTCTATGAAGATCAAGTATATAATGCTCATTATAAAATCTCTCATCTGTTGTATAGCTAAGAAATCTGAAAGTTGGCAGAGTTAGAAGGAAAAACAAACATTTGGATGCTTTTGATCAAAGATACTTATGGAGGATTATTACATAGCAAAGTACCAAGTAGGTAATGAGCATATGAAATACAAAGTTTGAGAGACAGCAAAACTGTCATTACTAGAAACTGGCAAATTCTTTGGGCATTTTTACTTTATAGTTTAGGGGTCTCACCCCCCATGAAATTGGACACTTTTGCACAACATAGCACTGTGTGAATGAGGGCTTTTTAACACTCTATAAAACTGATGTGATATAACCCAGATTAATTTAAAATTAAGAAAATTAGCTATAGAAAAATGTTCTTTCAATTCTGGGCAGAGATATGATTAAATTATCATGGCTCCTAATGTTGGCAGTTTCTGAAAACAAGCATCATTCAAGGCTTGAGGAATACTGATTGCTCATAAGACCATATTTTTGTTTATCTCCTAACCTTGTGCTCTCACTAAATTTGTATGTGCAACCCCCATATTTCCATGCACAAATTGGAAATTTAGGTATCTACAATAAAATGGAAGCCTGATTTTTAAAAAATGGCACCAAATACACTTTGTCCTCTCAGGGTAAATACATAAATAGCTCAAACTCTCCCTAGAGATCACTTAAGTCCCATGTAATGCTCTCTCGCTTTCCTGGTCAGAGGGAGACCACTCAGGCTATCCCATGACCATATGGAAGCAGAATTATTTCGCCCACAGCTAGTGTCCGTTGTTTCCTAACATTGTATAGGAGAAACTGAATTCCTTCCTGTAATTAATTTGTTGGAAAAGGCAAACGAGAAGATTGAAAAGTGGCTTACTGTTGACATGGCCTCCCCAGGATGTGCTGCCTTTGACAATGTGATGCATGCAATAAAAATGAGGATTTTGTTTATCTTCCAGAAATTTGCCTTTCTGTGATTTTATAAGCAAACACAGAGAGAGAACCTGCTGCTCCCAATGTACAGAAAGCATTTAATCATTCATCAGAGTAGATTCACTGTTTATGTGAAAGGCCTGTGTAGAGAATGCCTCCTTTGGACTGTCTCAGGATCTCATGCTCAATGTGAGAATAATGGACCTATCTCAGGCTTCTCACGGTGCTGGTTTACTCTGAATCCTGTCTTTGGTGATATGTGAATGAAGATTACACTTTTTCCATGGAATGACCATTGTCTCTTTCAATCTGAGGTCATCACTCATCCATTCCTGTCAGGTGGAGGACCTATTTCATTAGCTCTGATAGGGACAGGGATGATCTGATTGATTATCTTCTCCTGGTGATGAGTGAAGGCCAAGTGCCAAGGCTGAATTCTTTTAGATGTGTCAGTAGTCTTTGGCAGCGCTAATTATGAGGTTTTATTGACATGCTGCTGTATGGGCTCTTCTTGTGTAGGGATCACATATTTCTGTCGCTCTGTTTAATGGATGTGTGAATCCATTAGAAGATGGCAGATAATTTGGGCTGTGATGCCATTAGTATGCAGGTGTCAAACAGCTCTGTTTCCCACTTCCATCTGTTTCAGGTTGTTCAGTGATTTCGTTCAGGTCATTCACACTCAGTTCCTGGCTGAAGAAGGGGTTTGGATAACAGAAAGCTGGCTGAAACTCAGTCCAGATAAAAGAGGTAATGGCAGTGGATTGGGGGATGATCTTTAAGGTATCATAGAGACTTCTTCTCTCCTCACCCACCCCATTGATGAGAATTGCTCAGTCTTTGTTCAAGAAGATTGTAATGAAGGGATTTTTATTGATCTCCATATGCTCTCAGGTTGCATCAGTGGCCATACAAACATTCTGTCTCTGTGTCTGGGCTAGGCACTTTTGATGTTTT
This sequence comes from Chelonoidis abingdonii, assembly GCF_003597395.2. Taxonomy (NCBI): domain Eukaryota; kingdom Metazoa; phylum Chordata; order Testudines; family Testudinidae; genus Chelonoidis; species Chelonoidis abingdonii. The sequence continues at coordinate 18,817,575 of NC_133776.1, forward strand.
TGTTCAGACTCAGACCTTCCTGCATGCATGTGATCTTAGGCCTTCTAGAGTAGACTATATTGCAATATATTGTATGTGGGGCTGCCTTTGAAGACTATGCAGAAGGTACCCTTGTTGCACAGTGCATGAGCCATAAGGTATGTATTGCACCGATTCTTTGTCAATTTCACTTGATGCCTATTTGCTTCCAGATGCAATCCAAAGGGTTGGTTCTGGAGTATTGAGGGTGGGATTTTCAAAAGCGCCTCAGGGAGTTTGGAGAACCAGTCCCATTGAGGGTCAAGTGTCTGGGTTCAGTTACCTATGAACACATACTGATCCCGATATTCCAATATGATAGTTGAGAAGAGCTGAGGTGCTTAAGTGATTTATTAGTTTTAAATGCCTGGGTCTGATGACAGGGTATTCTCAGAGCAGAACCCTCAGCTCTGGAACTCAGTTCCCCATTGTTCTGACAGAGCTGAGTCTTCTGCTAATATGACTGGGATTCTTATTTGATGCTTATATTATGGTCAGGCCAAGAGGTTAGTCTGTGACAGACTGACAGGATCCTGTAATATACTGAACAAACTATATTGAATTAAGATAAGCTGTACTTAATTAAGTTAAACCTTACTGAATTAGGGTTATACCTTTGGGGTACCTTGTATTAAAAATTCAATTGTGTATGTGTTACTGTGGAATGTAATGTACCTTTTCTAGTAGACAGGAGCAATGCTAATGACCTTCCTCAGTTATCAGCCTTAGAAGCTCTTCATGGGGATATAGGCATATAATATTTCACACTGGACTCTCCTGAGACCTAAAGACAAAGAGAAGACTTCTGGATGAAAATCTCAAGTGTAGACTAACTCAGGGCCTTCTTCCTGATCTGGCAAATGGACAGGACCCCTGGTTCATGGAGAGTCCCAATCCTTAGGGCAGGGATCAGTAACCTTTGACCCTCAACCTGCCAACGTAAGCCCCTAGTGGGTCGGGCCAGTTTGTTTACTTGCTGTGTCCACAGGTTCGGCAGATTGCAGCTCCCACTGGCTGCGGTTCACCCCTCCAGGCCAATGGGGACTGTGGAAAATGGCGTGGGCCGAGGGATGTGCTGGCCGACACTTCCTGCTTACCCTACTGAACCACTAGGGGAAATACAGGTGCAGTTGCCCTGAACTGGGAAAACTACCTTTATTTAGACTTCCTCTGAAGAGGGAGATTGCTTGGCAAGGTAAGGTTTAGCTGGTTTGGGGGTGAAGATTGTATCTTTTTTCCCCAAACTCAGTTATGTATTTTATTTGAAAATTATATTTTCTGTATTGAGCCTTGAGATACTTATTTTTTTAAAAGCATATAAGTAAAACAAATTATAATTTTCATGTACAAGCTCCTGTAAGACATAGGAATTGCAATTCCAACCTGCCCCTCTGGGTCAAACAGAAAGTGGGGACCAGATGAAATTCCACTCGCAAACAAAAAATAAAGAGAACCCAGAGTGGATGGAGAAGTTGAAATGTGAGTTCCTGATTCTGATCTTAGTTGCATCACTGTAGATCAGCAGCAAATCCACTGAAGTCAATGCAGTTGCCCTAGTGAAAATGTCCTACTTCATGTTTTCATATAACAGGACTTAAAAAACACCACCACCAAACCCGAAGGGAGTGAAAGATTCTTCCTCAGGACTTGAAGCAGACTGAGCACTGATGGTGATGTACTGTAACTTATGGCTTACCTTGTAATGCAGCAGGAAACAAGAATTTGCCATAAGCGGAATCCCAGGTGAGATCAATTTATGAGGAGCAGCTAGAACACTTGGTAGGAGGTCTGGAAACAGCTGTCTTTCCTCTTGTTCTGTGTCACCTCTCGTTTTATCATTGCTGCACAATATTACTTTAAAATACTAAAAAATCATGGAAGTTACTTCTGCTGGACACAGGAGAGGATTAGGAGAGGAGCCCCTTGTGGAAACCTAACAACTTATTGTTCACCACCATGAAGTGTACAGAACAAAATTAAAGCAGTGAGGAAGGACAGCAGAAACTAAAGTTGTAATAACTTTTATGAGGGAAGAACTATACAGTAGTAGCCAGGGGGCAAATGGTGTCTTTTGTTCTTCTAACATCAAATACCCCTTTGTAGATACAGAAGTAAATTGAAAATACTTCTGTATTGACAAAGAGACCAAATGCTGACTGACATGTGATTGTCATGTAGGTTGGCACCCCATGCCAACAGTGTTTAAAACCCTCAATAAGCGCACACTAAGAAAGCATTTGTTTCCAAAAGCAAGTGCAAAGGTATTCAGAACAATGAAGCCAACTGGCAGCTGTCACTTTCAGTGTTCTGAGCTATGGGGATGTCACAAAAAAACAAGTTTCTGTGAACCTTTTTTTTTAATGTTTTGCTTTCAACATCTAAGTGAATCACTAAAATGAACTGTGCAGAACAACAAACTAGAAGATGCCTAGGGCAGCATACAGTTTTTTAATATTTTAGCTTCCATCTCCCTAGTGTCTATAATGATTTGGAAAAGGAATCTTTCCCTTCTAAACTCTGAATGTTTACTAATATCAGAAATACCTCTGCTTTCCCAACACTGCTGCTATCGTTGCTGATATTTAGCTTTCCCCTACACTAGCTCCCCCTCTGTAGTATTGCTTAGGGGGTTGCAAGAGATGATTACTTAAGTCAGGGACCAATTTAACTCAGGTAATATATGACAGGCTTTGGAAGAATGAGATAATGAACTTGCCTTTATTGATTGCTATGTACTGCATGTGTGTAGCGGGAGGCAGCGCAAATTCCCACTTGCTTTTTCCTGTTTCTTTGATATGAGAGTCTGGGCTTGATCTACAAGATGCTGAGGGTACTCAACCCCCTTGAAATCTTAGGGATCTCCCAGCACTTTCCAGGGTCTGGCTCTTACTAATAAGGGGCTCTTTCATCTCGGCTCCCCTTGTCATGGTTTGTTCCTTGTTCTCCATTGCATGTTGTGGGGTTATTGTGCCTTTGTACATGTACATGACCCATTGTACCATTTCTTTTTTATTGTTGCCCTCTTTTTTCTTTACAAATGTAAGAGAAAAATCATGCATGAGTTTGCATACACAGACAACTGCTATGAATAACAACCAGGCAGACATTCTGGTTTATGGATGACAACTATCCGGTAACACTTCCATAATATTATGTATATAGACCCACACAAAGGCATTCAGCTAACAGGCAAGGAGAGAAGATATAACTCCAGCCCAATCTAAGGGACCAATCCTGCAAGTTACTAAGTATTCTTAGCTCCCACTGAAATTAAAGGGAGCTGAGGGTGCTTTGTCACTGGCAAAGTCAGACTATGGGATTACTTATGAAGTTCTAATGGTGCGTATGGTGCATTGAAGATATAAAAATAAGACAAGAGCAGGTCTGAGCAGCTTGCTGTCAAATTAATACTGATAACACAGGTTTGTGCAGTGAGTTGTGTGCTGAATATACCCATGGTGGTGAATGGGGAGGCTTTGAGATAGCAACCCTCCCACTCGGGCTGTGGAGCTGCTTAAAGTGGAATACTTCCACCCACAAGGAGAAACAGCCCTTCACAACTCAAATGCACCTCTACTGGGGGGAAGATCTGGGGAGCAGTAGATTCTCTGTTCCCATACCTCCTCTAGCGTATCCCTACAATGCTGAACCCTCTCCCCTTCTCTCCCCCCAGTCTTCCTCCCCCACCATTGGTTTAGCTAGAAGGAAGATCTCCATAGTTGTGGGGGGTAGGGTTGGATTTACTCCTTAACTGCTTTCCTCACTCCTCCCTGTATTCACATTCCTCTGACCTTTCCCACTTAGTGCAGCTGAGAACCTGCTTCTAAACTGGTTAGAGAAACTGTTGCAGCCCATGCAAATAATGCCTCAGCTACTGCCTCAGGAGGGCTGTCTCCCTCCATGAATGAGGAAATATGGTTCAGTGGTTAGAGTGCTAGCCTGGAACTCAGGAAAGCAGGATTCAAGTCTGTGCTCCCCCACAGCCTGAAACTTTCTGTGCCTCAATTTCTCATCTGTAAAATGGAGATAACACCTCCAGACCTCACAGGGGTGTTTTGAGAATGAACACATTAATGACTGTGAGTTGCTCAGATACTACAATAAGGAGGGCCATACAGGAGAGGCTTGTATGAACTTTTCTCCCATTCAGGCTACACTGGAGAGTTGCAGCGCTGGTGATGGGGTTACAGCGCTGCAACTCACTCTGTGTCCACACTTGCAAAGCACAGCCAGTGCTGCAACTTCCTGGCTGCAGCGTTGGCTGTACACCTGGTCTGCTTGAGGTGTAGCGATTCCAGCGCTGGTGATGCAGCGCTGCTCATCAAGTGTGGCCACCAAAAGCGCTTTTATTGGCCTCCCGGGTATTAAGAGGTATCCCAGAATTCCTGTCCACAACAAAC
>NC_133776.1:18822474-18881525 GCF_003597395.2 Chelonoidis abingdonii
CAAATGCTGCAAATGTGGCCACACTGCAGCGCTGGTAGCTGTCAATGTGGCCACACTGCAGCGCTTTCCCTACACAGCTGTATGAAGACAGCTGTAACTCCCAGTGCTGTACAAATGTAAGTGTAGCCATACTCTTTGTGGGCAGGTCTATCACAGCTTCAGGGTGGGGGGTCTTGTAAGTGAGGGCAGGAAAATATTTAAGGGCTCTATGTGAAAAGGCTTTTACAAGAGGTACAACTAAGAGGGTTATTTATCTGTATTGTCTGGTCAAGCAACAAACAGAGCTGAGATTCCTATATGTATTACAAATTAAGTACTCTAGTTAAATATACATTTCTTTGTTTTAAGGTTTTAGTAAGTAAAAGGCAGAGTCTTGTATTGTGTCTATGTAAAGGAGATTAGAGGAACATTGAGGGCCTGAAGCCCCAATGTGAATTGTTTTAGTTATAAGATTTAGCAAGGCTTGATTTACAATGTATTCTGCTGAATATAAAACGCTGTCTGTAAACCTGTAAAGGTTTCTGTAAGAGATGGTTTGTGAATGAGGAATGCATGCATCAGGAAAAATAAGGTGTGAAAGCCATCACAAATGTCCAGATGGTCAAGAACAAGTGAGAAGCTTGGAAAGATCAGGAGACAATCAGAAAATAGCCATTGTATCCAATCCTAAACATGTTAGCAGCATTGACAACCTCACAGATGAGGCAGGGACCCCCGAAGGCGAAACAACAAAAAAAAACAACAATGGGAAGCCTGACAATAATCATCAAATGATAACACCACTTAAGGCCTAATCATTACAAAATGACATTGCAAAATGCAAGGACTCAAATAGAAATTTACAACTATAAAGCTGGGGTGTTTTGCCATGGAACTCTGGGTTCACTCCTGCAAAGCCTTAGAGCATCGTATCACAACCAACAAGAGCCCAGCTCCTCATTCTTGCTTAATCTAACTGGCCATTAGATTGACTCGAGCTACAACAGACTGGTACCTATAAACATCAACTGGCAGGACTGTGTGTGTGTAAAAAGCATATGCTAACTGTTGTATTTTCAAAAAATGCAGTGTTTTTGCCTTCTCCTATAAAAGATCCTGTGTGCTTTGTATAAGCATAACACCAGAGGTACTAAAATACTCTAGCAAAGCCCTTCCTCCCCACCAAATAGGTATATATGTATGAGAGGAGTAAATCCCAAGAGATAAGTGCCTTCACTTCACTCATGGTTTTTCACTGAAGTCTTTGAAGCAGGATTCTTCTTTAAGAATGTGAAGTCTTTGATGTAGTGATATTTAACTTCCCATTAATTTAGAAGTAGGTGAAGGTGTGATGTCCAGTGGAGATAGCAGACAAAAGAAAAAAGAGGTGTTTCAAGGGATATTGACTGAGCAGGTTTCTAGGTTATTGGAGCATAAGGCCTGAAAAAAAAATCTAGTTTTAACATTCCTCAAATTATTTTTTTAAAAATAAATGAAAATGAGAACATAGCTTCAGATATCTATGCCTTTAAACACATTTACCCCTCTGAGTCCAGGAATGTGACTATTAAGGTGAATTTGAGAGAGTTTTGACCTGGGTCAGATAAGGTATTACTTCCTAAGATATTTCATTTTTATTTGTTTGGCAGAATGGGGTTAGGGTAAAAACAAGGAGCATATCCCCCCTCTAAAAGGGTAAAAACAAGAATGCATTTTCACAGAAGCTCACACACTGCACCAGCACTACAATAATACAGAGTCAATGAGGAGCTTCTGGAAGATGTGCCTTTTGTGAATTCAACAGCAGCACAGGAAAAAAATGCTGATCCTTTTAAAACTGTAATGTTTAGTGCCTCTGAAATAGTGTTAATAAAGTAAATTCAGCAATTATAATAACTAACTTTGCTTGGAAATTTGCTATTAGCAAGATTTTCAGACATGGTAACTGTGAAAAATCTTATAAATTAGGCCCCAGGGGATCTGTGAAGTATTTAAAAGTTTCCTTATTAGAGACATTTAAAACAACACATGTTGCATATGTACAGTAGCATGGTTTGGCAACACTTAAGAATTATTTCAAATGCAGTCTCTTTCCCCTGTGAGCCCCATCTTTAACTTTTTTTTTTTTCTGTAGGTGTCACTATAACATAGAAGATTGAAAATGTAGAATACTCAACCCTCATGCAAATAGGAAACAAGCGGTGATCTGATTTACTTGGCCATGGTTATCATATCAACAATAAGATTTCCAAGCAACAAACAGAATAAATTATTTTATAGATTTATTTATTTATCCTTTCTAACGAGTGGATCTATATGTAAGAGATTTTTTCCATTATGATAATGTAGCAATTAAAAAAAGGCTTCCCAAGTCTTATGCTCTATGTTCATACTAACAGTTCAAAATGAATCTTGTTAATATAATTGAAGCGGATTCAATTAATAAAGATTTGCTACTTACTCAAAAGTGTTGACATTTTATATTGCAACAATTTACATATTTCTACTTAGCTGATTGCTGAGAGAGAAATAAATTATTATTGTACATTCATTTGGTGGGACAGGCTTTCAGAACCACAAATGGTGGATTATACATGCAACTCCCTTTACATGTACCACTTAAAATATTCCCTGTGTTACTCAGCATGCCCACTAGAAGCACTCAGGGTGAAATTCACAGCAGTGCAGAGGAGCTATAGAAGTCCTGCACAATCCCAGTGCAATGTGTGGGACAGTAGTGAGAGGACAAGATGAGTTGTTTCACACTTGCACTAAAACGGTCCAAATTGAACTCTTTAGCATTAAGCAGTTACTCAGCCTGCTAAAAGACTGTCAAACAGGTTAGGTGCCTAACTTCTGTGACTTTCCATGGGAGTTAAGTGCCTCATGGGATTTACCTAGGCACCTAAACAGATTAGGCAACTATCTCCATCTTCAGACACCTAAATACTTTATAGATCTGGCCCCAGGTGTCTAAATGTGCATTTAGAAACACAACGTTATGCTCTCAACTTTGAAATTTGCCCCTCCCCACTGTGGGTAGTTAGCCTCCTAAGCAATAGACATGTTAAAGAACATTGTGTGTAATTTCACATAAGCTATTTCTCATTTTCACTCTATTCACATTACTATCTAATGTGCACCACACCTCCTAATAAAATCCTCCCTTTGCCTCCTTGGAGAATACAGCACTTGAAGTTAATTAAATAGAGAAACTATGCAAAGATCAAAAGCAAATAGAACACCCTTGATTATCTGACTCTCTTTGGGAGCTCATCTCAAGTAGGCATTTGGACACTGATTAGCAAGCTGAGATGTAAGGAGCCAAGAGGCTGTGCATGCGCCACAAAATCTAAGGAAAGACAGAAAGCTATATCTGTTTTCTAATGAGGTGTTCACAGAAAAATCAACGGAAATTTAATCCTAGAGGAAAATGGATTCACTAGGCCATTGATCTGGGCATGATCTGTATGGGCTTGATATATAGCAGGTCACATACCTAAAGCAGCAGCTGGGAGATGAAATTGGTGCTCGGGTCTATAAGAAGTTAAGAGGGTAAGCCTATTAGTCAATGTATCTTTGGTATGGCTTGTGCTGTTGAAAGTGGGATAGCTTCAGGATATCACGTGGCATAGTCTGTCATTACTCTGGTGATTGTATGTCCTTGAGGACTTCTCTTTAATGACCCAAGAGATCTTTTCCAATCATTTAAAAAGGTCCCATGTCTTGGGGCAGTTCTTTAGGAGTCACTATGTGGCATACTGAATAAGAGTCACAGAAGCCTTCTTACACTCCAGGCCAGTAAAAGCAAGTGAGCAATCTTCCGAGGGTTTTATCCCTTTCTATGGTGGACATTGGAAGGTATGGTTTAGGCAGGCTGTATAATTTGCTTCCAAGTCACTTTAGGGAGTAACACTTAATAACTGACATCTTTATTCTTATCTCATCTTAATCTCAAAATGAGGAAACCATATGGCCAGTCTTTCATTATTTGAGCATCCAGATGTTGGCACCCTATCAGTCTCATCTCCCTGCTGCTATGCCACTAGATGATCCAGTGGGATCAGATTGCTGGTCTCATGGATCCTTAGTGTGATTTTACTCAGCCTCCATTTGCTTGAGTTCTGGGATTCTCTCATTTTTACTTGCCCCTGGGGCATATCCATGCTTGGAGTAGTCCATGCTTTCCTGCCTTTTGTCTCTGGTTTAGGTACTTATGGGTCTTGAAGACCTTTCAAAGTGTTTGGAATGTACTGTGAGGACAATTTCCATGGTTCCTCACAGTACCTACCCTCAACCCCTCTTGGTGTCTTCATGGAAGAATTGTTTCTGCCTGGAGAAGGGGTCATAAATATTTCCACTGTCTTCCAACAATAATATGCCATAGTAATCCTCATGCTGAGTGAGAAGTGTAGGTGTCAAAACTGGTGGCAAAGTACTTAGATTCTTTGCCCATGAAACATTACCTGGAGGCATCTTCAAATAATTTCAGGGAACCTACATGTTTCTAAATTAATTCAGCTCAGCATCCACTTTTATGGGAGCTGTGCAATCTCTCTTATGTAAAGTGAAGCTTCTAAAATATGTATTTGATGGATGGGCACATTTTTGAAAGACTAATAATTGGCATTAATATTTACAGAAATTGTTCAACTGCTTATTCTGTACCCAAACTGAGCCATCTCTGAATGACTCTATAACAAATAGGATATGAAAAAGACATGTTTTTGAGAGTCTGTTCTATTTAGCCAAATGTAACAGATCCATTAATTATTGGGTAGGACTACTTCATCTCTATTTGTCCCAATAAGATGCTAAATAATGGCTGGGTAAATTCATTCATCATGAATATAAGAAGAGAGTCTGCTTGTTCACTAGCTAAGATAAACTATTAGACCTTAGGCTTCAGGACATAAACAGGTCATTAGACAGGACTGAGTATTCACACAATACTCAAATGCTGTATGTTTTATGGGGGTGTTGCACTTTTTTTTCTCTGTAGATCTGGCATTGATCACTACTGGAGAAAAGCTTAGAGGATTATAGCTCTCTAGAAATCTGCAAGTTCTCTCCATCATCCCCTTTCCAAAAAAAAATGAAAGGGAGGAGAGAGGAACAAAGATGGCATTTTATAGAATACAATTCAAATGGCAGAAAGGTTACTAAGATCCCCTTTAATATATTTATTTAATGAGATAGTAGAATATGGTAGATTTGAATGAAGGATTTTGATATATAAGACATAGGGTATTAATCTAATATACCAAGGAAGGAAGAAACTAGAAAATAGGAGAGAGAGGGGATGAATAATTTATAAGAAAACACTTTTTTAACTCATTAAAATGGCCTAACAGTCACAGAAACTACATATTTTTCTTGTTCAAGATGAAACTAGAACACATGCAAATTAACTATTTTTAAACTAATCAAATGTAACTTCTGTTCCCCGTTAAACCTTTGGGAAGAGAAAAGTGTTACACAGTTAGATGGTGCAGATTAAAAAGTTCTCTTTATAGTCCCCTACACTGATATTTAAATTTCCATGAACAGATCATTATCAGTAGCTAAAACTGAAGTTATAAAAGAAAATGACCTTACTGTTTTCAATCTCAAGTGATAGATAAGTAAGTAATAATCAGGAAAGTAGTAACTGGGACACAAGAGCTTTCTTCCACTTCTGAAAGCAGATGAGAGCACAAACCTGCACATGCACATCAGGGAGGCATTAAAAAAGAGAGGATTGATTCTGTCATATTCAAACCCTTTCTTTGGAAGACCCTCTGTAGGTGGTCTATGGGATTCTAGTTCTATGAATCTGCAAGCATATATCAGGCTAGCTGCTCTACATAGCACTGTTCCCTCAAAACCCATGGGCCAACCTGGCGCTCTTTCATGCCTCTCCCCCTCCCCAACAAGAGTTTAGTTCCTGGTAGCAGCAGCTGGTTGGTGAGTCCCTTTCATAATGTTTTCTGCAGCAGGAAACATTACAGAGGTACAGCACTCTTGCATGGATGGTTCTTGCCTCCACTGGTGTTCCAGTCATCTGTGCAGATCTCAGGGGTCCGCAAATCTTGGGACTTAAAACCCATACCATTTCCAAGGGGTGTTTGCTAGGACACATTGAAAATTCTCTGTTGAATCTTTTTTTGATGGAAAATTGGGTTTTTGATTAAATAATAATTTTTTACAGAAACTGTCTACTTTTACTAACAACTTTCAAATTTTCGCCAGAAAACTAAAATGTTGAAAACCAAAATTTTTCATCTGAAAACAATTTTTTCCCTCATTTCTGGCAGTTTTCAGCCATAATTATTTCAGAGTTTGGTTTGGGGATTTTTGACAAAGTCAAAATTTTCCATCAGGTTCCTGTGGTTCAAACATATAGAACTGCAGCTCTGAATTTAATGTGGGGTGGGGAAATAAATAATACTCGAAGGTAAGAAATTCTGGAAATGCAGAGCTAATATTAAATCTCTGAGAAAAGGCACCAGGATTGCTTTTTCTCTGCCCTGAGATAATCAGAAATTAATATAACGTTATCCATCCTAGCAAAAGAGTGTCATTCTACCAGTGACCACTCATTACAGAGCTGAAAAGCCCCAGCTGGAACAATTTGGGTGAACTAGTATGAATGCCATACACAAATTTCATATATTTATATCATTAAATTATAATTTTTCCATGAACAGAACAAATGGTTGTGTGGTAAGAAACAAATGGTAAAACTGATATTCTGTGATGCCTTTTCAATATGCCAGATGCCAAGCTAGGAAGATGATAGGCTTCTTACTGGATTGACACCAAAATAGTGACCTCTAAAGAGCAGTGTTTAAGTAGTTAGATGTACCTTGCTTGAGAAGAGTATGCTCTAGGTTTCTTGGTTTGTAGATTCTTTTAATTTTTTTAATATTAATATTTTTGAAAGGTAACTTAATCAAACCTCTGATATGTGTCTGCACCTTAACTTCGTCTTAACAAAGTTCTTTCTTATGTTGGAATAGAGAATGTATTGATCAGATAACACAGCTGACTAGTACTCAGCTTTGATTCCTAGTCAGCTTTGTTATCTGATCAATACATTCTCTATTCCATGTCTGACCTCCTGCAGAACACAGACCATAGAACTGAGCCCTAGCTTGTGGTGGAACAAATGTGTATATCTAAAAAAGACATTCCTTCTCCATATACAGACTCCAAGTGATTAAGAATTTACCACTTCTCTTGGCAAGCTGCTTTTGTTAATTATTTTCAGTGATAAAAATTGGCTCCCGTTTCCAGTATGAATTTTTCTAAATTCAACTTCAAGCCATTGAACTTGCCATACCCTTGCATGCTAGATTAAAAAACCTTCTGAAATCAGATATCTTCTCCCAGTGGAGAACAGGCTATAAGTGCCCAAGGTGTAAACAGGCTATAAGTGCCCAAGGTGAAGAGCAATCTTGGAAAAGCAGATAGTCTAAATAGACAATTCAATAGAAAAGTCTGGAAAAAGATACATGAGGTAAATGCCAACAAATGTTGAAGTATGGTATCAATTTTGTTGAGACTTTTCCATAGCTTCAGACCCCAATTCTATAATCAGATCTATGCAGGGGACTCTTATGGACAAAATTCCTTTGAAATCAATGGGACTGTGCTTCGGTGCAAGGGTCTGCTCACATGGTTGCAGCATCAGACTCATACAGAGGTAATTGCACTTCTGATGTGTTTCTTGATTGCTACTGTTTGGAAGACACACAATAAGATTCCTACTCCTTTGGGTTCCTGCCCAACCTATTAAAGTCGATAGGAGGCCTCTATTGACATCAGTGGGCTTGGAAGGCCTACAATGAGCTCTGTTGTGACTCAGAGATGCAAGGAATGGGTGTGAGACCCAGCCCAAGTTGCAATGGCAAAACAATGTCTACACAGCTATTTTTGTACACTAGCACAAGCCCCACTAGCAAAAATCTGGGCTGCAAGGCTCACTCCTGGATGCAATGTAGGCATATCCACTGGGGCTCTGCGAGGGAGCAGGGATCTACCTGTACAGAACAGGTTGCAGGATTGGGGCCTCAAAGAATGAGATAAGCTAGATCTATTATTAACCTCTTCTAGGGCTTCTCATTTGTTGAAGCCTGTAGTGCTGATTTTTTTTTCTTCAGCTTTTGCTTCCTCTCGCTTACATGACATTTCTCTGGCTTTGTTGGTCTACACTACAGCCTAAGTTGATATAACGTACATCACTCAAAGGTGTGAAAAAAACCCCTCTCCTCCCTCCAAGCGACTCAAGTTTTGCGCAGTCCACACTGATATAGCTTCCACTTCTCGCTGAGCAGGAGTAATTATGCCAACGGAAGAGAACTCTCCTGTTGGCATAGCACATCTTCACCAAATGTGCTACAGCGGTGCAGCTCTGCCGACGTAGCACTGTAGTGCAGCCTTGCTCTCAGTCTGCACAACAACTTTTAATAAAAGCGAACATTTTAAAACATGCAAATGCATTCTGGCCTTATGTCAAAGTAATTTATTGATGCAATATAATTTTTCTTATTTTGTAGGAGATGAAAATGAACATGGTTTGACACTTCTCACTGTAATATAACAGCTGGTGAACCAAGAAAAATAATTCACCCCGGTACTTCTGCTGTGTACACTTTCAAGAAGGGATGATAATGCAAAATTCAAACAAACTTTTCTTACAGGCGAAAAAAAAAGTGTCTTGTAAATTTTTGACCCCCTAGTGCCTCTACCAATGTAAATGAAAAAGATCACTGTAGTATCAGTTTAAATAAGGTAAGATTTTTATATAATAAATTATCCATGAAGACAAAACAAGTGAGATGGAACTAATTATTTGTGCAGTTAGGAAGGTATGCGCAGTTTGGTCCTATCTATTGTTTCCAGAATTAAAAAGTGGCATTTTCATGAAGATGAAGAAATGTGTTCTAACATTATCTTTATTAGTAATTACTAGTTTATTTTATTTATTAAATTATTTGTTCAAAGAGAGCTCAATGTGGGTGGAATGCTTAGTTCCCGTAGGCCCCCCTTGTAAGTCCCAACTTTTTTTAGCATGCTCAGATTTGTATGAGACACAAAGATAAAAGACATGCTCTGGCACAAAGACTGCAGTCCAAAAAACACTCTGATCTTTGTACATTTCATTGTACCATTACTCTGTCTGTCTGTCTAATCTTTACTTCTTTCTTAACACATAGAACAACCCAGGCATGGCATGCTGATTTCACACATTTCATGCATTTCTAACAAGACACAACATTATCCTTGACTTTTGCTTCTTCCTTCCTTTCTATTTTTTTTTTAAGCACACTTTGAGCTGGGGAAAATACTCCTTTATGATCAAACATTTCACTAACTGGTGCAAAAGGAAATGATAATTAATCAAAAACTAAATCCAGCACTGCAGTTGCTACACAGTAAGCTAAAAAAACCCAAGGTGCTCTCTGTTTGTTTACCAGTTGTTAAGAGCAATATTCATCTTTAGCAAAAGTTGTTGATGTTCTTCTTTTCTCCCGTCTGAAGTCATTCAGGGGATGCTCATGCTATTGTAAGTATTCAGATGAGGTTTTTTGAGGACAGTGGGTCAGATATAAAAGTATTTAGGTGGCTACAGATTCATATAGGTATCTAGAGGGAATTTAAAAAATGTTTTAGTAAGAAATGCTTCTAGAGCCTGATCCAGGGAAAGACTCCTATCAACTTCAATGGACTTTGCATCAGACCTACATTTGTAATTGTGTGTGGAGTGCATAGGAGATAGGATTTGTGCTGCTCTTAAAAATGTATATTTTCATGGTGCAGCACATGGGAATACTCAGACAAATTATCTTTCAACTATATTTTTGACTATATTATTATGGTTAGGAGTATGTCTATGATTTGCCAATATGCTCAAATCCTTTACCTAGGTGAACCTCTCACCATCTATAATTGAGTTAATATATGGCAGAAAAAAATCAAATCAAATGCACAATTTTGACCAAAGAACCTGCATTTTCATCACAAGGGCTTCTGAGGGTGTAAGGGTTTTTCCATGCAGCGCAGATTGCAGGAGTGGGGCATTAGCAGAGGAGTACTGCTGGACAGTAAAAGAACTGTAGAGGGTGATATGGAAGTTACACCAGATAAGTATGAATGAGTCAATAATGCTGTTACAAAAGAGGAAAAATGGCAAATTCTGTATGGGAGCATCACCTGAAAAAGGATCAGGAGTACTTGTGGCACCTTAGAGACTAACAAATTTATTTGAGCATAAGCTTTCAGGTCTCACAGATAAAGTTCATTCTGAACACCATTTGAAGGTCATAGTTGGTCTTTATACTCAAGTGTAGTTAAAAAGCATGATTCGCTTTATTATCTGGCTGTGTTGTTTCTGTGACAGTTTGTTACTTTTTTGCCTATGGTTGCAACATTGGTCTTAATACTCCCCTTTAATGCTTCCTGGTTCAAGAGCCATAGGAGAGACTTCTTCATTAATTTGGATGCAGACAGAAATGATTGAATGTTGCATTTTTGAGCTCTGCTGTGCCCATCTTAGTTTACATAGCCAATAGTTTGTCTTCTTTCTGCAGCTCACTCATGTTTCTTGTGAGCAATAATGAGTGAATGTTGCTATTATCCAGTCGGGCTGTTATAGCTTCTCAGCTTACTTTTGATTTTCTTGGCTCGAGCTCAAAAAATGTCCGACACAGTGTTATACCATGTTGGATTTACTTCAGGATAAACCACACAGGAACAGGCTTTATATTAACTGAATAAACTGGCTCAAACAGAGCAGGTTGGGAAGAAGATGGTTTACTTTTTGCCCTTATTATTTTCCTCTTTAAAATGTTTGTCACTTGGGCAAGGAGCAGAAACAATGCAATGTAACTTGCATGAACACCACCACCACAGGAGTAATGAATAACTAATACTGAATAGTCAAAGCAAACAGTTTGCAACCCATTCATAGCCTGAAAATTATTGGTCTGAACTATTTTGCAAATACAAATAATGAATTCAACTTGAAGAAAGTCAAGACGGGCTTGTAAACAATTTACTAATCAAAAGAAGGGACTCACTTCATAATAAATATTATTCTGAGGTCTACATTTTGCCACCTCATCATGCCAAGTGGTACTTTATCCCATGAGCAGTGCTCTTGACATGGGGAGCAGCGAACAATGGTATGGGCTAGCTGTGCCAAGTACATATCCATAGTGTTCAGACTGGTTTGTCTAATGAATAGTTTGACCAGCTCTGATAGAGAATAGCATGCGTTTAAAATGTGCTGACACCAGAACTCCCATTGGCTGTATTACATAAGATGGAAGAAGGTCCATAAGTTTGTAGGTGAGATTCTGTGCTGCATATCTTGCAGAATTTACAGCTCACATGGAGATGGGGTTAAGGAAACTTTAAATCATCTTTGTGCCTGCCAAATCTGGGGGTACTTTAGGGGCTCAGAAGTCCCACAACATAACTTAGATAGCCCTGCTTTGTGGTAGGCATTACGCAGCTCCTTCACTTTGATCTTGCACTGCAGTGTGTCCCAGTCATGGCCTCTTTCCGTCATGTCCCTTGATATCTGCCCGAAGGCATCGTAATTCCTACGGCTGGAGCACAGTTGGGACTAGACAGCTTTTTCTCCTCAAACACTGAGGTCCAGCAACTCACCATTGCTCCATACTGAGGCTCAACTGGCGTGTGGAGGCATGGTCACTTGGAAAGATTCGCTGATAGCACTCCATGCCTGGCTGAGCAAACAGGAAGGGATTTTTCAAAATTCCCAGAGAATTTAAAGGACAGGTCTGACAGTTGGTCACTTGAGGGCAGGGCAGTAGAGTTCAAAGTGATGGCCAGAGTGGCTAGCACAGGCATCGTGTAACATTTCTGGAGGCTGATCAGAGCGTACTATAGGATCAGGGTGTCCACACTGATGCTGGGACATGTTACATGTCCACACTGACGCTGCGGCGCAGCAAATGTTATTCCATTTGCTGAGGTGGAGTATCAGCAGCACTGTAGTCACAGAGTCAGAGCACTCTCCGTGCCTTGCCAGTGTGGACAGGTAGTGAGCTAGTGCGCCTGGGGCTGCTTTATTGCGCTATAACTCGCAAGTGTAACCAAGGCCTAAGTTTCCAAGTTTGTAGGAGCCTTCCTGTTAATAGACATCACTAACAGAGGTTTAAAATGTATGTGCTGTCGTGCCATCTTTTCTGGAAAGCTAGAGAACATCAGAACAGAAATCAAAGCACTAACAACATTGTGTTTGATAATATGTGGCTCAGCACCTCTGTAGAAATTGAGATTAAACAGCCCCTGCCTGCTGAGTTACCTAATTTTGATCCAAATTATCTGTATTTGGTGAATATACAGTAAAACTGGGGTCTGAATTTAGTGGATATTTACTGTGATATTTTTGATACACTGAAATGCACATCTAACATTAAGATATTCCTTGCACAGCAGAATTAAATTAATTTAATGCAGCTTAATTTTCTGAGGAAGCATGAATGTAATAACAAGGAAAATTATGATCTGCTACTTTTTTTTTCTTGTTTTGTATCTAGGGGGCAGATCCTCAGCTGGTGTAACTCCTTACGCCTCATAGTCATAAGCATCTTCCCCTTAGCATTTGAAACATGGAACTGACCCCAGGCTGTAATTACTTAGCTTCCAGGGAAAGACTTTGGTTTGTAAATATAAATAATTGGGGTGAGGAAAAAAAAAAAGTGAGAGAGCCTGGAAAATAAAGGCAGAAAAAAATGGAATGAGAATAATAATCATACTAATTAAAGATTGCAATCAACTGTGATAGAAGAGCATAAAGAACACAGAGAAACCATACAACTCCCACACCCCCACACATGCAACCTCCACACAGAGTAGAGGTGCTCTGTCTGGACTGGTGGGAGAAAAAAGTAGTGGCTCCTTTAAGGGTCTCCCTTCCCTTTAGAGTTGGGAGGGAGTGGCTGAAGGGGGAGGAATCACCTGAGCTGGTGGGACTCAAGTAAACCACTGGCTCTGCACACTTGGAGGAAGGTATGTAAACCCTAACCCTGCAGTCTAGCCCCCATCACATCCATGCTAAAAGAGAATACACAAACTAAAGAGAAGAAAAGGGCAGCTGTCATAAACAGATGGTAAAGGGTTAACTAGCTCAGTAAACCTGGAACACCTGGCCAGAGGACCAATCAGGAGACAAGATACTTTCAAATCTCGGTGGAGGGAAGTCTTTGTTTTGGGATATTTGTTTGTTCATTGTTCTCTCTTGGATCTAAGATAGACCAGATGTATATACAGCCTCTTCTGTTCAATTTAGTAAGTACCAGTTAGAAAGGCGGTTTAGTCTTTTGATTGTTTTCTTTATTTGCAAATGTGTATTTTGCTGGAAGGATTGTATCTCTGTTTGCTGCAACTTGTATTTGTGCTGGGGGGAGGATTCTCTCTAGTGTCTATAAGCTGAAAGACCCTGTAACATTTTCCATCTTGATTTTACAGAGACAATTTTTACTTTTTTTCTTTCTTTTATTAAAAGCTTTTCTTTTTAAGAACCTGATTGATTTTTTTATTTCTTATGTAAGACCCAAGGGAAAGGGGTCTGCACTCACCAGGGAATTTGTGGGAGAAAGGAGAGAAGGGGGAAGGAAAAGCTTGATTTCTCTCTGTGTTAGGATCACTATCTCTCTCTCAGGGAGAGTCTGGGAGAGGGAGAGAAGAGGGGGGAAGGTGAATTTCCTCTCTGTTTTAAGATTCAAGGAGTTGAATCACAGGGGTTACCCAGGGAGGGGAGAATCTGGGAGGAAGAAAGGAGGGGAATGGTTTATTTCCCTTTGTTGTGAGATCCAAGGGGTTTTGGGTATTGGGGTCCTCAGGGAAGGTTTTGGGGGCCAGAAAGTGTCCCAAAACACTATATTTTTGGGTGGTGGCAGCTCTTTCATTTCTAAGCTAGTAATTAAGCTTAGAGGGGTTCATGCAGGTACTCCATCTTTTGGACGCTAAAGTTCAGAGTGGGGAATCATACCTTAACAGCAGTGGATTATAAAGTCAAGATGCAGATCTGTGTATGACTGAGAGCACCTGTAACCCCTGAGGCAGTGGGAGGTCAGGGTGCTCAGCATCTTGCAGCATGAGACTGTCACAGGGATGACATATTAAGCAGCTAGCATTAAGCAGATATCAAAATGGAAGGTTTTATTTATAAACACCTTTAACATTATATGTGAGCCCACTATTATGGGAAAATGGAATATGCAGAAGAAAGATAAGGCTAGTTTTGTTCTCTCCAGTACAACACAATGTTTTATACCATCATTTTTCTCCTTATTATTTTTTATTTGCCCTTTATTTTAATATAATGAACTAGATATAAAAATGAGAATTTGTAATAACCATTTCTCTCTCATTTGAAACCTAATACTGTATTTTTAGGTAAACTGAACAAAAGTAAAAGATGTTAACATTTGTTGTCTTAGCACATATAAGTGTACTTCCCACTCCTCCTTTGAGTTGAGCATAGTTTTAAATCTTGCATGCAAGAAGCAATCACGGTTAAGAAAAAAATGCAATTTTAGAATTCCAGCAGTAGTGCTGATACATAACTAGAGTTTCTTGTTTCTATTCTTTATCTGCTTGCTAATAGAAAATTGATGGTATCTCAGTTGGAACCTGATAATTAGAATCATGCGGGCCATGATGAATTTGATAGCTTTTCCTCATATCCTTCTGTAACAAACCTAGGTAATATTCCTTTTATTGCTGTAAATAGCTGAGATGAGAAATGCTGAAATTCTGAGTTCACAAGTGTTATAGAAGTGTCACATATAAAATACATGAATCTCAAATCACATTTTTCCTGCATTATTTTTTTCCCATCGTTCTCTCTCGTATGGGTCTTTGTTCCATGCTGAGTCCTGGGCCTTGAGAAGTTGAGGTGTGCAGTCAAGCAACATGTGCTAAAGTAGCTAGTTCTGTCAGTACACTCTCTTTATTTCTAAGGCACCCATCACCATGATATCTAGGGGCATTAGGACTTATATACATGCCTACTTGTAACAGTTTAACTTAAGCTGCACTTTAAAATCAATGCAGTTAAACCAGTGCAAAAGGGTTATGTTTACACTCTTATTTCATGTTATTATGGTTTAGTTAAAATTGAGTATGAACATATTTAAACTAACAGAAAATAAGCCACTTTTACACTAAGTAAGTGTGTCCTCACAGGCATTTGAAATAGTTTAATTTAAACTAGTTTCAATAAGCAGAAACAAATTTATATGTAGACAGGGCCTTAAATATACCATATCACATCAGATCTCTCAAATTGAGAAGTCTGGGCACGGTCAGTACTGGGATGAGAAGCCTCCAAGGAAAAACAGTGTGCTGCAGGAAGTGGGTTTAGGGATTACATACTAGCACTCTTACCTCTAACTGACCAAATTCCTTAGCACAGGGTATGCACACTTGTTAGCACATTAAGCCTGATTTTCATTTACGCTAGGTCACCATTACATCAGTTATCTTTTTGCTCACTTTAGGTCCATTACCATTAATAGAGCAGTGTTAATAGTCCTTAGGGGATGAATCACTTAATTATTGCCCTGTTCTGTTCATTTGAAGCATCTGGCATTGGCATCTGTCAGAAGATGTGATGCTGAGCTAGATGGACCACTGGTATGACCATTAGTATTATTTTCTTAGGGTAAATTAGAATTGGGCACTTGAAGTCTGATTCTTCATTGTCTTGGCCCTTATATAGCCAATGAAACCTGTCAATGTGGGTGTAAAATGCTGCCAGAGCAGAATTTCCTCATTCACTTGCACTGGTGATATTATTTTACAATCACTTTGCCCAGGCGTGAATATCTATACAAGCTGAAGGAGAATGAGGTTCATTATCTTTAGTCTGAGAGATGAATCTGAGTTCTTAACAGAATGTGGTGGTTTTATTTTTATTTATTAGTACTCAGAAGTGTTCTGGGTCCCTCACGAAATGTGTAAAGACATGAGATGTGATTTTTCAAAAGCTCCAAGGTGATTTAGGAGCACAAATCCTGCTGACTTTCAATGGGTCTTGTACTTCTACAAGAACTACACAAAAATGGGGAAATTAGTGAAATAAAAATTAAAAGGTACAGACCAAAAGTAAAATCCCTGCAAGCTGCGTGGAAACTTTTTAAAGACATTGTAATAGAGATTCAACTTAAATGTATACCCCAATTTAAAAAACATAGTAAGTGAACTAAAAAAGAGCCACCATGGTTGAACAACAAAGTAAAAGAAGCAGTGAGAAGCAAAAAGGCATCCTTTAAAAAGTGAAAGATAAATCCTAATGAGGAAAATAGAAAAGAACATAAACTCTGGCAAATGAAGTGTAAAAATATAATTAGAAAGACCAAAAAAGAATTTGAAGAACAGTTAGCCAAAGACTCCAAAAGTAATAGCAATGTTTTTAAAATACATCAGAAGCAGGGAGCCTGCTAAACGGCCAGTGGGGCCACTGGACGATCAAAATGCTAAAGGAGCACTCAAAGATGTTAAGGCCGTTGCGGAGAAACTAAATGAATTCTTTGCTTCTGCCTTCACAGTTGAGGATGTGAGGGAGATTCCCAAACCTGAGCCATTCTTTTTGGGTGACAGATCTGAGGAACTGTCCCAAACTGAGGTGTCATTGGAGGAACTTTTGGAACAAATTGATACACTAAACAGTAGTGTCTCCAGGACCTGATGGTATTCACCCAAGAGTTCTGAAGGAACTCAAATGTGAAATTGTACGACTACTAACCGTGATCTGTAACCTATAATTTAAATCAGCTTCTGTACCAAATGACTGGAGGATAGCTAAGATGATGCCAATTTTTAAAAAGGGCTCCAGAGGTGACCCTGGCAACTACAGGCCAGTAAGCTTCACTTCAGTACTGGGAAAATTGGTTGAAACTGTCATAAAAAAGAAAACTGTCAGACACATAGATGTACATAATTGGTTGGGAAAAAGTTAACATGGTTTTTGTAAAGGGAAATCATGCCTCACCAATCTACTAGAATTCTTTGAGGGAGTCAACAAGCATGTGGACAAAGGAGATCCAGTGGATATAATGTATTTATATTTTCAGAAAGCATTTGACAAGGTCCCTCACCAAAAGCTGTTAAGCAAAATAAGCAGTCATGGGATAATAAGGAAGTTTCTTTCATGGAATGGTAACTGATTAAAAGGTTTCAGAATAGCAGCCATGTTAGTCTATATCTGCAAAAAGAACATGAGTACTTGTGGCACCTTAGACACTAACAAATTTATTTGAGCATAAGATAGGAAACAAAGAGTAGGAATAAATGGTCAGTTTTCAGAATGGAGAGATATAAACAGTGGTGTCCTCCGAGGAACTGTACTGGGCCCAGTCCTATTTAACATATTCATAAACAATCTGGAAAAAGGGGTAAACAGTCAGGTGGGAAAATTTGCAGATGATACAAAACTACTAAAGATAGTTAAGTCTCAGGCAGACTGCAAAGAGCTACAAAAGGATCTCATAAAACTAGATGACTTGGCAACAAAATGGCAGACATGACATTTAATTTATAAAATCTGCCATAATCACACTGGAACATAATCCTAAACGTTAATCATTATATAGAAAGCCAAGGATCTTGAGAGTAATTGGAATTTCCTCTGAAATCACCTCAATGTGCAACGGGCAGTCAATAAAAACACACAGACATGTTGGGAATCATCATGAAAGGGATAGATCTGGGTAGGCGAACCTATGCATTGCGTGCCAAAGATGCTCTGCGCGATTTTCAGTGGCCACTCACACTGCCCGAGTCCTGGCACTGTCTGGGCGCTGCATTCACATTTAATTTATTTAAATTAAGCTTGCTTCATTTTGAAAAACTTCTATTTACTTTACATACAACAATAATATTAATATCTATTATAACTTATAGAGAGAGGCCTTCTAAAAAATCAGTAAAATATCTTACACGCCACAAGAACTTAAATTGTAGAGTTGAATAAATGCAAGACTCGCACACCAACTCTGAAAGTTTGCTGACTCCTAAGATAAGACTAATAAGCAGAAAAAATCCATATTGCCTGTCATATAAAACTTCCATGTATATACCCACATCTAAAAAGAAATATATTGGAATTGGAATAAAGGTCACAATAAGTGCAACCAAAATAATTTAGTTAAGGGGTATAGAACGGCTGTCCGTATGAAAGACCGATTAATAAGACTGGACTTTTCAAGCTTGGAACAAGTGACTCAAGGCGGATATGATAGAGTTCTATAAAATCAATGTATTGGTATCGAGAAATAAATTAAGGCAAGTGTTATTAACTTCTCATAATACAGATATAAGAGCACCAAATAAATAATAGTACAGCGTTTAAACAAACACAAGAAGTATATTTTCACACAACCACTGTCAACCTCTGGAACTTCTTGCCAGAGGGTGTTGTGAAGGCCAATACTATAATGGGGTTCAAAAGAGAGCTGGATAGATTCATGGAAGATAGGTCCATTAATGGCCATTAGCCATGATGAGCAGGAATGGTGTCCCTAGCCTCTGTTTGCCAGAAGCTGAGATTGGGTGACAAGGCATGGATCACTTGATGGTAACCTGCCTGTTCATTCCCTTTTGGGCATCTGCCATTGACCACTATCAGAGGACAGGATACTGGGCTTGATGGCCCTTTAGTATGGCCGTTCTTATGTTCCTAAATTACTTAGGTGCCTTTGAAATTCCTGCCTGTAGTCCCTGCACTGCAGATCAGGCTGTTCAAAATCAGCTGGATATGACATGTGAGAGTCACCAACAGATAGGGGTAGGAGGTTAAGATGTACACAATTGATTGCAATAAAATCACACATTTTCTTAGTTAGCCATATAGATCTCTTGAGAGTTCCGTCCTGGGCAGGATCCAGGTAGTCTGGGGCCATAGCCACCCAGGAAACGTAGGACCGCAAACTTGCAGCTCTGCAGAGCCCACTTCTAAGCTGCACCCAGAATCCCAATCTCTAGCCTAATGCTCAAGAAAGCCTCTCAAGCCCTGGGATCTTAATGGCCTTACCCTGCCATTAAGATCCCAGGTAAGTCCAGACAACTGCTTAGGGACATCCCATAGTCACTGACCCTACAGACCTCAACTCTTTGCTAAAAGACCCCATCCAGCCTAGTATTTGGTACAGGGATTTGCAGGGCACTGCCCTCATCTATCCATTCTCCCCCAGACAGTGGAACTGCACAGTCCAGCTGAGCCCCTCTCCTCCTAGTCCACTAAGATGCTGGAGTGGGTGCATGGTTCTCACTGCTCCTCAGCTTAAGAGCTAGAACAACAGGAGAGGACTGGAGTAGCAGTCTGAAGCCCCTGTCCTCTTAGCCAGGCCTGAAAATGTCCTATAATAGGATTTATTTTTTTTACTATTGTCAATAATTATGGTCAAGCTAATGGGCAAGTGGATTTTGTGCCTGGGCTGGTAAATTTTCATGGCATATTTTCAAGGCTGACTCCATATCGCTTTCTGATCTAAAAATACAACACTGGAGAAAAGCAATTAGCTCTAGGTGTTTTTATTTGTTTATTTATTTATTTTGTTGCTGTTCTCAGGATTCCCAAGAGTGAAACGTGCAAATGCCAAATTCTGTGAATTTATATCTTGAAAACATACAGTGCCATCTGTGGTTTGGTACAGCTCCCATCAGCAAACAAATGTTGGAGTAGTTAGTACAACAAATACTTCCTTTTACCTGGGTCCCATGTTTCTGATATCTTGCTGTGTTCACTAATATGTATTTATTTATTTAGGATGAAGAATGGCTGGGAATGATATCAAAAGACCGTGACTCTGTGGTGGGTAACAGCCTTGCCAGAATTCAACTTTCAATAGGAACTTTAAGAACCCAAATCCCTCCAGGTGTCAAGAAAAAATTCTCTTTGCATACAGAATCTAATTTTCAGGATCTCACAGACTGCGGCCAGGCCTTATGCCTTCTGTCCATTAGTGGTCTTGCCTGGGCTAATGAATCTGTTTTTCCTTCATCACATGAAGCCATGGTAGCTATCAAGTGCATTACTCTGGATCATATCTCAGCCATGCTGCCATTACAAACCATTTCTACTGGACCTTAGAGTATAGACTATCTGGCTTAAATATATTAATGAAGTTTGTTTAGTAAAACCAATGCCACTTGAAAGAGAAACTTTGGGCCAATATTTTAGGCCTGGCTTGACATGAGTAATTGGACATGGGTGAGGCTTTATTTTTTGGGAGACAGGTTTAGGGGGGTAAATAAATTAGCAGTCTTGAAACAGAATGTCCAAACTAGCTAAGATAAAGGGGAACACGCAGTGAAATATTTATAATGGACAATGGATAAGATAACTCAGAAATGTAAAGAGCAAGCTGTACATAGCCAGTGCGTGGACAGAGGATTGATTCCTACAAAGAAACTAAGCCAAGCCGAAAACATGTGATGTGATGTATAGTAAATGCAATGTCATGTGTAAACGTACACAGAGGAAGAGGTTTGCTGTGTAACTTTGGATGTGTGTATGCCTTATACCCACCTACTATGCTTGAATCTGATCAACTCAGTGTAGCTTTGTTGTATGCCAAATAAAGGGACCCTAGGGATAAAACTGGAGTTGAACTGAGTTCTTGAGGAACAGAGCGGAAGAGGTCTCAGAGGAACCCCAACAAATCCTGCACCTGAGCTGAGCTCAGAATAGGGACTGAGGGAGAGGTGTAAAGGTAGCTTAGGCCATCTTTCTGCCGACTCTATGCTGGGACTGCCAGTAGCTGGTTTGGCCTGGGACACAGAGTAGAGCAGCTGCCACGAACTTGTCCCCAGCTACCAACATCTCCTATGGCAATGCCCCAGCCATGCATCCCTCCCTCCCAGAAATGCCCCTTGCAAGTTTCTGGAATGCCAGCAGGGGATGGCATGCAGCCATTTACTCTGCCTCTGTGCCTGCTAGGGAGACCCCTACATTGGGGAATTCCTCCAAGAGGCCTCTATGGCAGCTTTATGGCCACTTTATATCAGCAGAGCTGATGGGCAAATGTGAATTGGTCTCCTTTAAGAGTAGTGATAGAACCCAGCATAGCAGTAGTGTGAGACAACTGTTATTGCATCACAACATCTGGGCTTGTGACTAGGGCAGCTGCTCAAGCCGACTGTTGGGAGTCATGGCAATACAGAACAACCAGGTGGCAGCTGGGGTAGCAACATGACACTTTGAGAGTTACTAAATCAAATATTAAACAATGGGTTTTATGTTGAAATGTTTCAGAATTCCAGGACAAAAACCAGAGCAGATGCGAAGAGAACAGTTTCCTATATCGTGGTGCTGGAAGAACTATTACAAGTTGACTTTCTCCTGGTGCTCATGTGCTATATTTGCTTTGCATAAGAGTAGGTATTTTCTTTCTTTCTTCCATTTATATCATGCTTATCACTATGGTAAGTTGAGGTCTGAGTTGTATAGGCACAGGCCAAAGTGTGAGTGGAGTGTGAGTGCATGGAAAAATAATGAAATCAAGACTCCAGAATTTCTAGGTTGTTGATGATTTTACTCAGGTGTCAGCCATGTCGAAACACAGTGGACTAATTAGTTTCCTTTATGTTTGTACTCATTTAGTTAATTTCACTGTCAGTTCCTTTTGTATTTAGCCATGTCTGCACTTAAAGCTTGCAGCAGCACAGCTGTAAGATCGCTCATGTAGCCCCATTATGCTGATGGGAGAAAGCTGCCCTGTTGACATAATAAAACCAACTCAATGAGCAGCAGTAGCTGTGTTGGTGGGAGAATGTCTCCCGCCGACATAGTGCCGTGAAACAAGCGCTTATGCTGGCAAAGCTTATGTCTCTCAGGAGCGTGTTCTTTCAGACCACCGAGTGAAAAAGTTTTGCCAACATGAATGCTAGTGTAGACATGTCCTTAGAGACCTTATTCTGCTCCAATCCTGGTCAGTGGGAGTTCTGCCATTAACTTAGATGGAACGAGATCAGGGCCTAGCACAGTGTTGCAGTGTTTGGGTTGCAAGAACTACAAGAGAATACTTATTTCTTAATAAAACAAAATAAAGCCTTAGAGATGGGGTCCCAACTAAAACCTGAAGCCACAAACTCCCTAACTTTGGGAATGTTCCAGTGTGGATCCAGATCTCCTATTTCCCTCGTGAAAGGAAAAATTGTCTTGCTGGAAATTAAAAATACTGTTCACAGAAATATTTTCATTGGTCTTAAGTTTCATAAAGGCTTTTATAAAGTTAAGGCCCTAAAATCAAATCCACATGTAGGGGCTGTCAGGGTCCAGATCAGCTAGGACCAGCGGCTTGCCTGCTCCCTGTGTAACTTCACTTCTTGGCAGCCTATGAGTGCAGCTGCACTGCCTTGGAACTAATGGAGTAGCCACAGCTCCTGACTTGCTGCTTGGCCTGGCTGCCACAGTAGATCAGTGGCTGTCCAACGTGTCCCATGCCTGTAGCTGCACTTGCCCTTGTTTCAGTCCCTGCTCCCATCCTGCTACTGGCTTTAGTTCCTGGCTCTGCCTCTGGCTCTGGCATTTGGCTTCTGTGCCCCAGTACTGACCCTTGGCTTGCTCCTGGACTCTTATTTCAACCACTAGGTCTGACTGTCCATGGCTAAAGACTCCTGTACCTACCTATGTAGATTCTATTAAGATTAATGGAGCTCCATGTGGGCATGTGAATCTGTCTGTGTGGATCCATGTGAAGGATCATGGATTAAATTTGGGCCGTTTGACCTGACAATGTCGTTCACGCTGTTCAGCTTCTTTGATGCTCTTTACTCTGACTGGAGTGTTATCAGCAACTTCAGTGAGCACACTCTGGCGGCTTTAGAGTTGCTAACGTATAAAACTAAAAGATCTCTAAACTTTCTATTAAAAGAAATGCTTTTGTGCTTAGCCTTTAATGTATCTAAAGAAAACTGATTTGTTTAGGTAAATTTGGGATCTTCTGTAAACTTTGAATATGCGCTAGCTGGTGCTGTGTGTGTTTTTCATCTTAAGGGACAGCAGGAGTTCATTTTCAAATTGGCTGCCTGCCTTCTGTTTCATTGACCTCTTTGCTTTCTTTTTAGAAAGTGTAAATAGCTCCAAAATGTTTATAATTTCTTAAGGAAAATGTGCTTTGGTGTTATATATTGTAAGAAGCGTTCACTAATTTAAGAAAGGAGACTTATACAGCTAAATTATCTCCTCACAATTACTTATAGTGCAACTTTTAATTTTTATTATCATTTTTGTAGCAACTTAAATGTATATGGAACTTTACAGGAATAAAAGAAGACCCGGCCCATATCCTCAGAAGCTTCCAATCTCAGGCCCTCATCATACGAACACTTAAGCATATGTTTTTGCTTAATTCCCAGTAGCATTAATGGATCTGCTCACATGAGAAAAGGTAAGCACATGTTTGCTTACATGTTTGCCCACACAGGTCTTAAGTTAGGTTATATACAGATGAAGGAAGGAATGCATCATAAAATAATTGTAAAATGTCACTTTAATATGGAATGCTCTTGTTTTTAAAATTGACAATATAATAGCTGGGGCAAGATGATGGTTGTTCACAATAGATTCTTGTGAACATTAAATACAACATTCTATCTTCTTCCCAGGGCAGAATTTGGTGGTAATTATATGAATTATTATTGAGGTTAATTGTATTATTATGGAAAATATGGGGTTACTAGTGTGCAAGTGGTTTCAGCAGGGATTCTGAATCTATAAGGAAAGCAGGATTGGCTCTCTTGATATTTCATTCCACCCCCCCCCCCTTTCCTTTTATTGTACTTTTAAGAGATTGTCTAACTGCTTGTACGTGTGTGTGTGTGTGTGTGTTTTGGATTTGGTTCATCTGCAGGGTTGCTGAAGGGAGCACGGAAACACAACAGATATACTGTAATGACACTCAGGACAGTTTTCACAATCATTATTTATTTATTCATTTCCAGTAGTGCCACAACATGTCAAGTGCTGTAAAATTTTCCCCAAAACAGAAAGGTGCCATCTCTTCCCCCAAAATGCATTGAAAAAGGGAATGAAACTAGTAGTGAAAGAAGGCAGCGAAACTGCAAGTGGTGATTCACTCTTTGATTACCGCTATAAGGCCTGATTCTGCACTCCTTACTCAGGAAAATGCACATTGACTTCAATGTCTATTTTTAGAATACTACTGCTTGCAGCTGTGTCCCTGAATTCAGTTCACTAAATTGCCATATAATATAGCAGGAGAAACCCTGCAGATAGGAACTGGAGGAGTAGGTAAGAATCCTGGGTTAGTACTGGAATCAGTGACACGGTTTGATTCGTTGCTTTAATTAGTGAGTATTGACATGGTCACCTGACTGCATTTTCAAACCTCTGAGGTTTCAGAACCATTTTATAATACACTGCAGTGCATGCCCTCTCATCTCTTATTGCTAAATTATTAAATACTGAATTAATTTTAGAGCAAAGCTACATGTAACTTGATGGTGCATGACTTATGCAACCTACTTAGATACTTCAGTTTTTTTGTAACAATGTTGCTTATCCATATTTTACATGTTATCACTGGAAACATCTCTTTGTTTTTCTCCTTATAGGTTTAACAAAGCCATCAGATAAATTATTTAACTGGAAAATCATATTCCAGTGTGGATTTCCACCTTCCATTCCAAGCCCTCTCCACAAGTAATATGATAATTATGTAGAAGTGAACAGGATTTCTTTGTAAAACTAAACTGCTCTAATGTGTTACAAGATGATGTTAGTTACACATACATAGCATTGATTAATGTACTTCTGTATTGACTGAAATTGTGCATATGTTTGAAATAAGTTAACTTTAGTAACAGAACACTTTGCACTCATTGTCTATAAATTAAGATTTCTAAAACTAGCTTAGGGATTTAGTCCCACAAATTCCACTGATTTTTATTTATCGGGAGCTATGTGGTTAAATCTCAGGTTGACTTTTAAAAGCTCAGTCTTTGTGCTTGTCCTCTGAATATCTCAAAGTACTTTGGACAGACAGGTGAGTATTTTTACTACTATTTTAAACTGGGGCACAGCAAACTGGTTTCTCCAAAAAGGGAGAGAAAAGCTTCTCAGAGCGGCTGCATTTGGCCCTGATTCTGGTGTCATTGAAACCAGTTACTGAGTCAGGAATAGAAGCCAGGTCATCTAACTCCCAGTCCTAGCCTACTAGAGACTCTACTCCTCTGAATCAGTTTCTCAAAAACTTCAGAGGAAGGTGAACTTTTAAAAATATTGGAATGGCTGACAGAGCCACAGTTAGTATTTTTGTGTGAAATGTTTAAAGCCAGACATAAATATGTGAGAGAGCTGAGCTGCTCAGTCACCTGGAGTTTATGACTTGACTCTGAACCATTCATCTAGTCAGAAGCCAGTCTTTGATTATAGTTTCATATTTCAGTTAGACAGTATTGTTGTTTGATGACAATACAAGTGGGTTTTAGTAGAGCAGGACAGAGTCTTTGACTCAGAATTAGTCAGAATCAAAACTGCTTCCGCAAACTGGGCTGGTTTTAGAAATGTGGGGTGTGCTTCCACACCGCTCCATGATACTTTCATTGAAGCAAGACCATGCGACAGATTCTGCCACTCCTACTCACATTGAGAAGACCCTTACACTGTGCATAGCCTCACTGAAATCAACATGAGAGAAGATGGCAGAAGATGGCCTAACATTTTCTGCACTACTTGGATGTCAGGGAAATTTTAAGACAGTTCTTGGTGATTAGTTTTAAGCTTTGTTGTCATTTCATGGTAGATGTATGGATTGTCTCACATGGTATTTCTTCTGGTTTCCTGAAGGACTGAGACAAGAGTTCTAAAGGTTAGAAGATCCATTTTCACCCAGTTTTTCAGTGGGTGAGTCTGCCTTGATTGAGTTCTCTTTGAGTCAAGTTCAGGAATCAAAGCAAACCTCAAACTCTCTATTTCACTAGACTCTGGCAATAAGGGGCCCTTCATTACAATTTCTCCACAGTTAACAGAACCTGTCTTGCCGTCATATTATAACCTATCCAGCAAATCAGAGCCCTGCAATACCATCTTTTGGAATTCCTAGTAGTTATTTCCAGCAAACTGCTTTGCTTTACAATACTTGAGATTCCAGGGACTCAATGCCTACTGTGTGGGATAGGCACGTTTATGTATATAAATCGAAAGAAATAAGAGCGTATACAGTCAATAAAACTGTAATGTTCTATTATCATTATTTTACACAAATCAGAAAGCTGTCTGCTCTAGTTTGTGAGTTCTCTGAAACCTTTCATAGCATGCACCACATATTGGTAGACATTGTTTTTAAGATTTCTCGGTTGCTTGCACAGACAATCCTCAGCTATTCCGGAATACTGTGGCCTTAGTTTTAAGGAAAGTTTCACCTTTAAAATTCCATTGTGATTTCCACAACTGCATCTGCATTTTGATAACTCATTCCTCTCTATCAACTTAAAAATATACTATGCATTTTAAGTAAGACATATTAGTTACCTTTTCCATTCAGTATTGCTTTGCTGACTCAACTGTAAACTTTAATATCGTTTTCATATTCTGGATATTTTCATTTAAAAGCCACTGCCCCCTAGTAAATACTCATGACCAGAAAGGACTTCACACAAGCCACACTAGTTTAATACTATTAACCATCAGCCTTCCCATTTTCATTTACCGTGCAAGCCACAGGGTAAAGTAATTACATTCGAGAGACACTTGTTTTTGATGCCACTCTTGATTTAAAGCCCCAAGTAATTACATTTAATAAAATTCACAACTCATAAACAAGCTATTTTGTTGTTCATTTTGCATAGTTCAGCAGTTATCTTCATACTCTGCTGTTCATGCTATGTTTTCCTGTACCAGCTACACATCTTAGAAGATCTTTACCCATCAAATTCTGTGTTCATTGCTTTGTTGACCTACATGTATATTCTTTTTGTAAGAGTTGAATATGTTGGTAGCTGATTTCTTGGATACACTCAGAACAGAACA
The DNA here is from genome assembly GCF_003597395.2 of Chelonoidis abingdonii. Classification (NCBI taxonomy): domain Eukaryota; kingdom Metazoa; phylum Chordata; order Testudines; family Testudinidae; genus Chelonoidis; species Chelonoidis abingdonii. The sequence goes on from NC_133776.1 coordinate 18,849,470, forward strand.
ACTTGTTCAATTAATTCTGATGCCTAATAGCACTCCTTACTAGAACTGATCTTGCAAGGTCAAAATGTGGGGAGGAAGTTTATAGGACTGGGCATGTACATATCAGTGTCTGGATGTGTGAAAGTTGAAGATGTGCCTTTGCAGCCTAAAGGGTGGTGTCCATACAACTTGACTGAATTCACAGTATGCCAGTTCTTGAAATCCTATGACACAACAAATATATGAAAAGTCAGTTCAGGGAAACAATAAGCAAGGATTTGACAAGAATGTATCTGCCTTTATAGAAAGCAGCAAAGAATAAGCTTTGTGTAAGACTTGCAAAAGGAGCTTAGCTGAACTCCAGTCCAATAATATCCTGCAGAGCAATACACAGAACCTTATGCTAGATGTACCCCAGTTTGTTGCTAGAGCCCCACCCCAGGAGTATTTAAGTACTAACCCCAGTCTTGTCATGCTGAGCTGGGAACTCACTAGTAGTGTGTGCTAGTAAGGATGTAGTTAACCTTTCTATTGCACAAAAGGAAATAGTTGAACATGTAACGCAAAATGCTATTTGGGCACTGCAATATTATAGCCAGGGTTCTACAAAGTCATCATGAAAATATGCCCAAACCTAGTAAATTATATATCTCAATTATGAGACTCCACAATTCAATTTTCAAAGCAAACAACCATTTTATCTGAAAATTTGGCTGGATCAACAAACCAGACAGTTCAGTCAACAAATTATGAAACTCAATCCCCAAAGTATATGGGGAAAGTAACTACTGCCATAATGTATGCAGTCTGATCATTAAAGTTTGGACACATTTATTGAACTAGTAGAATATGTGCTCGGAATGGAATGACATGGCTTCTCATAACACAAGGATCAATAGAACACTTATGCCATATGAATCTTTAAGATGATAGTTTATCTTTGAGCTGTTTTCTAGCTGGTATATTATCTCAAACCAACTCAGACAAGTATCCTGAAAAAAATAAAGGACTCTGAAGATTATGATCCAAGAAAGTTTGGTTTCATCTCTGAATAATAAATAAAATCCTTTTGAAGATATTAAGTGGTTGAATGCATTTGAACAGGCATAAAAATTTTATCTGCTATTTTAGAAGAATGTGAAAATAAGAGTTTGATTTCCTTTCACTTATGTTTAAGCGAACACTATTAACTGTGCAGTTAACATTGTCCAGGAAGGGAGAAAAGAACCTTGAATACCATTTGAGTCTCAGATGTAGCTTTTGTTGTCTCATGAGGCTAACCAGGTAGGCAGAGCAAAGGAACTATGTAACCACAAAAATATGAAAGAGAAACTTTTGGACTGTACATATATGAATTTCCATTGCATATGTTGTACATCTTACTGATCTCTTAACTGATCATTAATAATTAGGATCGCTTGTAGATGACTTTATTTATTTCCAATTCCAAAAGATAAACCGGAATATTAAAAGAAAAGCTTAAATATTCTTAACCATCTACTTGCTGACCAATATGCTAAACAGTTCGATTCAGCTCAGTTGCACGTCTCTGCTATACTCTTTCCAGAAACCTACTGGACTTTGAAAACCTGGATATAAATGAATTCTCATAGTTATCTAGTATTAGGCTTCTTAAAATCAACATAATGTTTTTTCTAAGATGCATATTATTTCTCAATCATTGTGCAATGACTTTGCTGGCACTCAGTTTTGGGACCAAACTTAGCAAGTAAGTGGACTCTTATTTAAACTCTCATTTAAACAAGTGAGTTGTTGTTGTGCCTAATTATACCAGGGTACATTTAGCCTCTGCTCCATAAGGATGACCTGCAAGAAGATCAGTTCCTTTACCACTAGAAATTATTTGTTAGGATTAAGGAAGGGGAACCACGCTGAGTGAGTTTTTAGTATCTTAAATAATAGGAAACATATCCATGCTACTGTTAATTCCCAAAAATGGGCACTAGCAATATACATTTTATTTAACCAAATTATATTTTAAAAATTCTCTATAGAAGACTTACCTCAATGTACTAATGTGTTGATATCAGTATACATACATATTAGAACTATCTATATATTCCATCACTGTATTCCCTCTGATATATTACTTCCCTTCCCTTAACATCACTTTGTCTGTTGCCAAACTCTTCTGTCTTCTTCAGATTTTTCACTCTTCTCTAAAGGTTTCCATTTCTCTTGGTCCTTTTGCATTTCTAAATCCTAGTACTCTTTTGACATCCAGTCTGATGACCATCTCTTGAACATTTTTTTTTCTATGGGTTTGTATCCTTACAAACCTGTTTGCTACAGTATGATAAAGAGTTTTTCCATCTTCCATTCTCATTCTCATCAGTCCTCTCAGCTTTCCATTTTTTCCCCCTACTTTGCTCTTAGAAGTAAATATCCTTATAATATTTACAAGACAAATAATATTTGAATATTTCTTTTGGTTGATATTTCCATTGGAAATATCACAAGCAGTCATGTTTCCATGATATTTCCATTGACATTAACATCAGCAGAACTACATCCAACAGGGTTTGGAGGGCAAAAATGAGAGTTCACTGAAAATGTAGTGTGTTCACCTTGACTCTTTTTATGTTAGAGCTTGACAAATGAAAGCAGTAAAACAAACTCAATTAATTTATTTGTTTTTATTCTGATGGAGAACTAAAGCAAGTTTACCTCTTGCAGACCAAAATTTATATGTGTCTATAGCAAGACAACAGTCTAGATAATTGAGATTTGGATTTTATTTTGAATTAAGGCAGGGGTTCTCAAACTGGGGGTTGGAACCCTTCAGGGGGTCATGATATTATTATGTGGGGGGTCACGAGCTGTCAACTTCCACCCTAAACATCACTTTGCCTCCAGCATTTATAATGGTGTTAAATATATAAAAAAAGTTTTTTTAATTCGTAAAGGGGGGTTGCACTCAAAGGCTTGCTATGTGAAAGGGGTCACCAGTACAAAAGTTTGAGAATCACTGAATTAAGGTAACAGGTGACCTTTTTTAAAGGGTGGCTTTTATTACAGGATTTATCAAAATGTGAGGAAGATTTGAAAGTTTGATCTAGTTGGCTCTCAAGCTTCTTACTGATATTGTCAGAGATGATCTGTACCTGCTGATAGTGGGCAGGGGTACAGAGTGAGGGTAGTGGCTTCAGCAGATGTTACTGAACGTGCTCAGTCCATGTGAGAGTGCTCAGTAAAAGCAAAAGCAGCAAATCAGGGTGGAGGGCAGGGAGGGCACATGACCCCACATGCTTCCTCCCCATATGCTGTCTGGTGGTGGTGATTTGTTTTAGTTTGAGGGTCAAGATTTTCAAAAGGTAGCTATTGATTTTGGGTGCCTCAACTTTTGGGTTCTTAACTTGAAACACCTTAAAGGGGCCTGATTTTAGAAGGTGCTGAGTACTGTGATGGGGCAAGGCCAGATGGCTACAGTAAAGTAGTAAGCAACAGGTATGAAAGCCCCAGGCTAATCAAATCCCTAGTACCATGGTAACCAAATGGCAGTTGCTCCAGGTTAATCAAGACACCTGGGGCCAATTAAGATCTTTCTAGAAGACAGTGGAGATAGCTACATTGATTGGGCCACCTGAAGCCAATCAAGGGTGGGCTGGAACTAGTTAAAAGCCTCCCAGTTAGTCAGTGAAATTCACATGTGAGGAGCTGGGAGCAAGAGGTGCAAGAAGCTGAAAGTGAGAAAGTGTACTGTTGGAGGACTAAGGAGTACAAGCATTATCAGACACCAGGAGGAAGGTCCTGTGGTGAGGATAAAGATGTTTGGAGGCGGCCATGGGGAAGTATCCCAGGGAGTTGTAGCTGTCATGCAGCTGTTACAGGAGGCACTACAGACAGCTGCAATCCACAGGGCCCTGGGCTGGAACCCAGAGTAGAGGGCGGGCCCGGGTTTTCCCCAAACCTCCCAACTTCTGATCAGACACAGGAGGAGTTGACCCAGACTGTGGGTTCCACCAGAGGGGAAGATCACTGAGATGAGCAAATCCGCCAATAAGCGCAGGATCCACCAAGGTAGAGGAGGAACTTTGTCACAACACCTCCCCTTTGAACATGTTTTTATGATTGCTGTTGCTATGGAGATGACATCCTTTGTGTGTCAATCTACAATGAATGTGCCATTTGGAATCTCATGAGGCTGACCAGGTAGGTAGAGAAACTGTGTAACCAAAAATATATGCGAGAGAAATCTTCGACTCTATGTCTGTGACTTTCCAGTGCATATTTTGACACACATCTTACTGTGAGGTTCTGTGGTCTGTGATGTGCAGGCAGTCAGATTAGATGATCAGGATGGGCTCTTCCGGCCTTAAAGTCTGAGTCTACGATCTTAACTATTAGAACCACTATATGCTGATTCTACGATCATTAATTATCAGAATCACTCTCAGATTGTTCAATATAAATGTAATATTGCTAAAGAGAACATAGAACATTAAATGAAAAGCTAAATGTTCTTAACCAGCTACTTGATCATTAAACTGAAAAGGTTTTCAGATGCAGCTCTATTGCACACCGCTTCTATCCTCCTTCCAGAAGAGAAGGCTACTGGGTTTTGAAGGCCTGGATATGAAAGAAGTCTTGATAATTATCTAGTACATCAGGTCCTTTAAAGTGCCTCAGGATGGACACCTACAACTACTAGTCACTTTTCAAAATCTTGGCCTGGATTGTCTACAGTTTAAATCCTGTTCTGTATTTTTTCAACATTTGGGCACCATCTCCTGTGAAGGGAGAATGTCATGAGTATTAGCTAGAATAGCGAGTACCCAGATTGGCAGTTGCTATTAAAAACAGTTACTACACCTTGGTGTCTGAGAAAATCAGAGTTATTTGTACAGCTCCCTCAAAAAAAGTTGTTTCCATTTTGTAGGGGTTGAAATGGAACAATTAAAAATTAAATAAATCATAATCTTTTATTCTCCCTTCTGTTGATTTTTCTGTTTTCCTCCTCCCCCTGTCTTGCCACTTAATAGTGTCCAGACATGGATTTCCCCACCCCCACACATTTCCCCACCCCCTTTTTTCCCCCTTCTTTGACTCTGTACCTTTTCAAAATGTCTCCAACTTTAGAAAAGGCACAGAGTGGTAGAGTTACCAGCCTGTAAGAAGACTTTAAAATGTTTTGAGAAATAAAACAAAAAACATTTGAAATGAAATGAAACATTTTTTATTTCATTTCAAAATTTCCCATCAAGAAGAATTTTTCAGCCAAAGTCATTTTCAATTACATCCTTTGATTTTAACAGGAAAAATTGTTGGCTGAAAATTTTCAAAAGCTTTTGTAGTTTGGGTGTTTTTTTTCAAACTTAGATATGGTAACCACAGAAAAATCTCAACTTTGGTTTTTTATTAATTTTCATAAAGAAACAATTAAAAAGGATAAATGACTTATAAGTTGTCTGTTACAAAATGCTGCACATTTCACAAGATATCCAATAAAATTATGCAATTACACAATTTTAAATCTTATCAGTGTTGCAAAAGAAGATAATACAATATCAAATAATATTACACAGACATAACATGGTAGGATGGGGGTGACAATAATGATTAAAAAACATACACGAATAGGGAAGGAGGGAATGGAGGGCAGAAACAGATAGGGGAGAGTTCAGGTGGAACTGAAATCTGGCATTATTTAAGCTATCTCAGCATTCTTTATCCAACTATATTGAAATATAGGATCCAAATTTCTTCAGATTCATATAATTGCTGTCTATGTCAATAAGCTATTCTTTGTTTCACTGCTCCCTCAGACACGTCTGAATCAGCTTACTCCTCCATTTGTGTAAAATCATCCACTTGGTAATCCTTGCAGCCACCAAAACACAAAATCTTTGTGGTGGAATTAAACCACATCAAGGTTTCTTTGCTGGATGGCAGTAATTTGTGGCAATGTATTACTTTTGAAAAATAGATTCAAAGCATCTATGGAGGAGGTGTCCAATTTGTGCAGCTCTTCATACACATTAAATAACTCCTCTTCAATATCTTTAGTGATGTACATAATTTACCATGTTTATCATGGATGACCGTGATTTTGCATGTGGAGGTCCCTTATCTTAGGCGGTTTTCCAGCTTTTTCACATAATTCCCAGAAGTCCTACCTGAGTTGAAATAGGGCAAATTCAGCCTGCACTTGAGTGCAGCTTATTGAGTTCATATCTACAGTTAATCAGAGGTTGCAGCAAATCTGCAGATGGATCTGTGGCATAAGACAAATCGAGCTCTTTTACTTTTATCTGTAGGACTATCTTTTTTCCATGTTCCCTCTTCTTGACAGATCAAAATTTATAATTCTATCCCTCAAATAGGTTTTGAGTGGCTCCCACAGTAACCTGTTAGAAGATGTTGAGGGTTCATTTGTCTCCAGGCACAGGCTAATTTCTTGTTCAAGAAAAGTTTTGAAATGGGGATCTAATAAGTGAAGAATTAAATCTCCATCTACATGGCTGTTCCTGACCCAGTCTGTTGCTATTTGAAGTGTTATAGGCACATGATCAGAGATGGCAGTTAGTTAATTCTGTAATTGACTCCTCCATTAATACAAGTCCCTGGGAATCAAAAAGAATTCTCTAGAGGAACAGGAGCTACCCTAGAGAATAGTTCTTACCCATTGGATGTATAAAATGACAGTTATCGCATAGTCCCTGATCTTCAATGTGCAGCTCCAGAGCCATTCTAGTTTGGTTGGCTTATGAGCCTGAGGCCAAGATTTGTCCACAGAAGGATCAAGCACCTCATTTAAAACCACAGTAGGGATATGGGGTTCTCTATATAATTTAGTAAAAACCTATGAAAGGTTTCAGGATCATCAAGGTCAGGCTCATACATATTAGCAATGATTCGTTCAGATCAATATATGGTGACTTTAAGGATTAAAAATCTGCCCTGATTATCTGAAAGTGACTCAGACTGTTACTTGCAGTGCTTTATGGAAGAGGATGGCTATGCCTCTGGATTTGGATCAGAAACAGCAAGACTGCTTCTTCTATTGAGTCAGGTTCTAATTTAGCAGCTTCATTTGCAGTCAAGTGTGTCTCCTGCAAAAGCACTACATATACCTTTGCTTTCATTAATAATGAGTATACTTTTTTCTTTTAATTGCAGCGTTGAGACCCTTTACATTCCAGGGAATAAAATTAAGATTCAGGACCCCTTTGGCTACGTTAAGGATTATTTTTGTAGGTGTAGTCTTACAAATGAAGGTGTTTGTACAATTTGTTCTATTACATATTGTCCCGCTTCCCACATAGAAACCAATGTGGGGAGGGGGGAGTCTATAGACGAAGTGTCTTAGACATTTATTCCACAGATTTTGGATTACACTGCAAGATGCTTTCCACTTGTCAGACTTCCAGGGAATAGGGAGGAGAGGGCTCTGGAGAGGAGGAAGGGAAGAACACAAAAAGCCAAGTTACAGCAAAAATATAAAAACATACAACTTATTTTACCAATCATAGTAGATCACAAAGAAAAGGAAACAATTATCAAACACTTCACGCTTTAAACAAAACTAAACCAAATCCCAAGGGTTGGGCTAAGGAGACGTACTATTCAGGTCAGGAGCTCCACCATGATCCATGATTGAAATGATTATTTAACCTTTTTTTTGCCATACTGCAAGGGAATAACTACATTGCAGGAGACAGAAAGGATGCATACACTCCACACCAATATTTCTTAACTTGGGATGTCAAAGATATGCCTGTATACTATCCTGTAATAGGTAATCTTTTTCAGTGTGCCAAAGCAAACCCTAGAGAGTTGGTAATACAGCTCAGTGCACTGAGTGAAACGTGTGTTTATGGGAACTATTCTCCCAGGGCCACAAGTTCCCCCCTATTTTTAGTTTGCAACCAAACATTCAGTTTCCCCTTCCCCATATTAAATAAAAATAAAGCTTTTACAGGATCAATCTAACAGTTTCCACAAATAGTAAATTATGGCACCAAAGAACATAACAAATAATTCAACTGAACAAGTGATGCTTCTATATTAACTTAATGTTCATGTACTCGGGGTTTGAGCTTTTACAAGGTGTTAGGATGGGGGAAAGGACTGCAGAAATTGAGGCGGGGATTCAGAGTGAGAGGGGTTGGGGAAACAAGGGGAAAGAGATTAGGGAAGTAGCAGGTGGAGGGGGAAGGCATTAGGGGGAGAGGTGGAGGGAAATGGACAAGCAGGGACAGGGTGAGAAGGAGGAAGCAGGAGGTGATAGGGAGAGCAGAAATCACTGTCTTTGTAGCTCAGCAACTCACACCGGTTTTCTTTTCTGCTCCATTGGTCATAGGGGGTACAGCTACATTGCTCAGCTCCTGTGAAGCTTTCTGTGATGTCTTGCGGGGAGGAGAGCTGTCTCACACTTCCAGCACGTGAGATGTCAAGCTGCTGGGCACTGAGAACCCCCAGCAATAAGGCATTTCCTATTGGCACCAAAAAGTGGAGCCCTCACATTTCTACAGAGCAACAGGGAGGTATGCTGCCCCCTACTGTTCTCTTTGGTGTACATAAGTGCTGAGCTCACAGTATTTGAATAATCACAAAGAAATGATTCTTGCTGATCTGTTCCTTTAGGGATGCTGTCAAATGTTTCATTAATTCTCAAGCAAAAACACAGGAGCAGGGATACTTAGTATTGCTAATACACAATTTAAATAAATCCTGTCCAGAGTCACATGAGATCAGCTTGGAGTGAGGTCCTCTGCTGGGATGTTTCCCATTCAGCCATTTGATATACATGCCCCAAAAGTTAAATAATAATAATAATTAATAAAGGGATAAGCCTGGAGCAGAAGAAGTAACCCAAATAAGTATGTTAGTTAATCACAGTAACTTGGTAAGTTCATAAATGCAGGTAGGGCAGACATGAGAAATGGAAAGTAAGCTTGTCATAAAATAGAACAGGTACTCAACCAATGTAGGCTATTTAAAAATGTTCTGCTTTTTGTGGCTTTAGGACAGATGCACGTCCTCACTAACCTTGACATGGAACTTAGCTGGGAGTTTTATAAAATATCTGAGCCCTTGCTCCTTGGCAAATTCCCTTGCTCTGCTAAAGCCTGATCTCTGTTCAACCACATCTTTTGCAAAATCTTGAAAAATTGTTATCTTATTTTGTGGCATCTCTCGAAACATTTTTCCCATGAGCTAGCTTCATTATTTATTCTTCTACAGTAAATCTGAGAAATTTGACAATCGGTGCATGAAGTTTGACATTTGAGACTGGCTTAGGCACCGGGGACTTAATTGCTCTCTCTAAATCAAATTTAGAATCATCCAGCAGGCTGAGCAGTTCTGAAAGGAGTTAGGGAACAAATTCTAGTGGGCTGCCTTTCTTTGCTCCTTCAGGAACTCTCTAATTCTCAGATTATTGTGCAGAGACCATCCCTCAGAAGAGGTCTGCCAATTTAGATTTAAGAGAAGCAGGCCAGTGAGGCTTCTCTGCACCTGGGCAGAGAGCCCTTGTATCTGACATTTCACCAATTATATTCTCCCTTTGGCTTCATTTACCCACCCTGTGCTTGCAGAGAAGAGTTAATTGAGGAAGCAGCTGTCAGTTGCATTGTGGCCTTGATAGTGACTGTGCAGCAACTTTCTCCAGCGAGTCCGTCATAGACACAGTGCGCTCAGCTGCAGCTACCTTTTTCAGAAGGTAGAGGACCTCCTTTCTCTTTGGTTTTTCAGCTAGTTGTAGAGCTTCCAGTAGACAAATCTTTGTCTGAAGACTCTCCAGAGATTTGGAGGTATCTGTTCCTTGATTGGGAAGCGTCAATCAGGGGTCCTGGACTTGGAATGGAAGGGTCAATCAGGGGTCCTGGACTTGGAATGGAAGTGGATATTAGCTGATGGCTTTGGAGCTCAATGGATCTGCCCCTCCATGCCACACAACACCCCCTGGCATTTGATAACCCAAAAGCTTGACTTTTTAATTGCAAATACTGTAATTTTAAGAAAAGTTTTTTTGTCAGATGAACCCCTTTGAATTACAAGATACAAGTAAGAGAAATAAAACCAAATAGGTTTATGTCTCTGATTGAAACAGCAGAAGTATAAGTGAATGCAAATAATTAATTTTATTCTTTAAAAGTTACTAAAGTTAAATCAGCAAAAAAGTCAAAACCACAGGTGCTCTAAATGACAAGCAAGTAATTAGGGACGTGGGTTAGAACATGGGCCTTGTCAAGTATAGTTAAGAATGTAGGATATGCAGTGCCAGATATGATCTGTATCTTGCCTCTACCAATGGTCAAAATCTTCTTTCAAAGAAAGGCAAATCCCTTTCCCTACACTGAAATAATACATATAGGGTGAAATGCTTCCCCACTGGAGGCAATGGGAGTTTTGCCACTGACTTCTATGGGTTCAAGGTGTCGTCCATAGCCAATTGTACACAGCATGCTTTGGGTGTGGGATGGACACTTCCTTTCTGATACAAACAACATCAAGTCTAATCAGCTTAAACCCTGAAGCATGAGACTTGATTTCCTTATGTTAACATGCATAGCTATAGCCATTCTGGGAGAGGGAGAAGGAGATAACTCATTCCCTCCCAGAGGAAAAATCTGCAGGAGAAAGCCATGGAGGGTGAACATGTTCCTATTGCACAGATTCTTCTGAATTCTTCTGTTGTGTGGATGGGTTTATACCATGTGGCAGAATCAGAGAATCCAGCACCCAAATCCCATGATTGCATAGGATGTCCCTGTTCCTCTGCACTAGCTTCAAGACCCTGGCCTGCCTTCTCTTCAAGGATCTCAAGCCCAATAGAAAGCCCTTTTCAGAGTTTCAAGAAGGAGTAGAGGGGACCCTGTAGAATACACACTATCCTTGGGAAAGTTCGGCATCAGAATCTGAATTTTGAGGTTCAGTTCAATGAATCTTTATTAGTACAAAAATAAAGCAGGAGTGGGTTTGCTAAATATGATTCTAATTGCTAATTGATTCTAATTGATTCATTTTTTCTCGGATTATATCTAATTTACCTTACATTAACAGAGACTAAACACAATTCTGTTTTAATATGTCATGTATTTTGTGCTCTAGACATCTATAAAACCTTGTGCGATTAAGCCCTTGACAATGTTGTTCATTATCTAACATATTATGCTCATTTTCTATCTACTTTTTATTGTTCAAATTACAAAACTTTAAACAAGAGAATTAGAACAGCAGAAAACAATCCTGAGGAAAAAGTAAGCTTTCTGTCTTGCTTTTGGGAAAGAAGAATGTCAGCTGCATGACCCTTGAAGATGATAAGGGGGATGGTGAACCTCAAAGTTCAAGAGGTTCATTTTGGAAGAGAACTGAAATAACATTGTCTGGGGCTTAATTGCACAAGGTTGAGAGACGGATCAGATCAGATCTTTTCCTGGGATGAAGAATGCCAGTAGAATATTGAAGCTAGGTCTGAGACGCATATCATGTGATATGATCTTGGGGAAGCACCATGGGAAAGCAGGGGAGAAGAAATGGATGGGTCTTTTCTGGGAAAGAGTATCCAGGAGAGGGTCCAGGGAATGTTGAGCTAAGCTGTAACTTGATTAATGCTGCTTTTGATTAATGTAGTATTTTTTTTAAAGTAGTCATTGTAACATGGAAATGCCTGGGGAAAAGATACAGGCCAAGGTTTTCCAAAGTGACAGGCGGTTTTGGAAGCCTCCATTCTTGGTTGTCAAACTTAAGATGCCTTTTAAAGGGCCTAATCTGCACAGGGTGGTGCTCAGCTCTTTCTGAAAATCAGATCCCTTTGAGATGTTTTAAGTTGGAGATGCAAAATGTAAGGCACTCATAATCACTAGTACTACTTGAACACCCGGGCCATAGGTCTGAATGCAGCAGGAGAACTATTCTTCAGTATGGAGGGAGTGTAGCCTTTGAGGTTTCAAGAGAACTAAGCGCAGATGGAAGGGATGCAGTTTAGGATTTTGTAATGTAACCGCCAATTTAATAGCATATCATTTGTTGTTCAGATGCAGGAAAATTGCTGGTTATATAGTGCTGTAAACTATAGAACATGGCTCTCTGAAAAGCACTTACTACAGGTCTCCTTGAACATGTAGCTCCTAATTCCTGCAGTTCCCCTTCCCTTGCTCCTTTCCTTCGGGGTCCTAACTCCCAATCATTTGAATCTTGAAGCACAATAATAATGACTTTCATATTACTGAGCCCTCCAGACTAGAGGAATGCTGGGACATTCAGTGAAAGGAAACCTCAGCCCCCAGGTCCTTTTGTTAATTAATGTTTGTGTGGTGCTTTGAAAAAGAATGCTAAGCACCAATGAGAAGGAGGATAGCTCTACTGGGTTGCTTGTTGATTTGGCTGGTTTGTGTCAGCACAGACATTGTGTAATAAAATCACTGAACTCAAAAAAGTTTCTGCCTGAAATGCCATCTCCTGGAGGACTCAAAAAGACTAGGTTGGAATATTAGGATGTTTCCTGGCAATATGTAATGGTAAGTGCAGGGATGAGAAATGTCCAGAAAGAAAAACGGTTGGTGGCAATTTTGTTCACATGCGTAGAAGAAATTCCACCAGTAACCATATCATGGTGGGATGAATCATGTTAATGTTGCTTTTATAATTATATAACACTATTAACCTACTTTATCCAGGCTGCTAGCTACTATTTGTAGTGTCAACAATGATTCATGGCATTTCAGTTCATCACATGATCTCATGGGAAATGGCACAAGATCTTGCAGTGGGAATGGAAATCGTGTTTGTGCTATATATATGCAAATATTTTGAATGACTGTCCCATGAAAATTCAAAGAAGGATGTTACGGTTAAGGAATTATGATGTGGTGTTAAATTACACTCCAGGAAAGTGGAAATACTATTCCCAGCCAATTTGTTTTCACAGGCTGACATAGAGAAAAAGACCAACAGTTACCCTCGGAGAAGAGACCTGTAGATGAAATTACAACTGTTGCTGTGCTCCCAATATTTCAACAAAGACAGCATAAAATCTAGAGGGGCAAAGATGTGCCTGAGGTAATGCATAAAACTCTTAGGGAGATTATTTGGCCATTCTTTAAAGTGAGTGCTTGAAATATGATTGTAATTTCAATTTTATAGAGTCATATCATTCCCATTACAAGCTGCTAAACATCAATAAGTACAGTCTTAATAGTCAACTAGCACATAAATATAACTCTTCTGCTTTCGTTTAGGTATTACAAGTTTCTGTGACGTGAATTAACTTGTGACATAATAACTTCTTTAAAAAAGAACTTTAATTGGAGTTCACTTGACAAAATGTATTTACAGATTTAAACATGTGAAAGTATGGCATACTACAAGCACAGTTATTACTGGAGAACTCATATAATTATGTAGTTAAAACTGTACCATCCCCAGTATTATTCCTGTTTGTGCTTCTGGCTTAGATGGCATCCAGCAAAATTCAGTCTTGATAATTATGGAATCCATTCTCCCTTAGTACTCAGAACAATAAAGGAGATAAAATCTGACCTGGGGTATGATGATTTAGTATTCTTGTTTAACAAAAACAGTTAAGTTATATTTGATTATCTACATTAAAGAGATTAAATTATTTTGGGCAGGAATTAGGAAAACGTAGTTCTTATGGAGAAAAAATAAATACATTTTAAAGACCACAACATTTTTATATCTGAAACAAACCCTGCACTGAGGAAGAGTCTTGTGGTGAAGTACCTGGGCTATGAGTCAGGAGAAACTGGATTTAGTTCTTGGTACTGCCACAGAGTTCCTGAGTTTTCTATGGCAAAGTCACTTAATCGTTATGTGCTTCTGTAAAATGGGGTAATATTTCACTACTTTACAGGGCTGTGTGAGGATAAATTCATGAATGATTATGTGCTGCTTACATACCACTTAATTTTGGCTATAGAAGTATTTGAATAGGTCAACATCTCAGGCCATATATTTTTGTGTGTGTGTGCATATATCTGTACAAAAGTAACTCATCTAGCTTGCAAGTCTTTTATTGCACCATTAAGGCAAATTAAAAACCAGAGAGTTGCTCCTGGAGATATATTATGAGGTATTTGACGTGGTTTACCAGTTCAATTTCTGTTTGTTCTTTTTCTGGTTCTTTCACGCTGCCACTAGCTAACATATTGACTGGTGAGACGGGACAAATGCTGTGGATTCATTTCAGGTAATCTCTTCTTTAGCATTTTATTGACAGCATAATAAGATGATTTTACAGCAGAAAAAGCCTGTGGAAATCTTAGATGTCAGAGACTGAATTTATTCAGCATGAATATAAATGCCAGCAACAGGATGGATATTATGACCCTCTTGTGACAGAGTTGTGACAGCCATGCCAAGCTCATGAATGTCTGAACTACAGGACAGCTTAATTAAAGTCAGAGGAAAATTTTGTAGTTGAGAAAAAAAATTAAGGTGACAGTCTTGCATTTGAAAACACAGAAAAGGGAATTAACTAAAAGTGTAAAGAATCTCCACTTCTGCTTGGGCTGTGGACTTAGTCCATGATCTAAGCACTTGCGTAGTCCTATTGATGGGATTTGCTGGATTGGGGCTTTATTCCCCACTATGCTCCTGCATAGCGTTTCTCTTACCAGGAGCCCAATGTGCTTTATATAGAAAGTTTATTTTCTCAAGCTGGGCACTAGAGACTCAAAACTAATGGGTACTCATGAAAATGTTGGTCTAAAGTAGAAACTAGGGGGGGTCTAATCATCTTCAGTTTTACAATCAATAAGACTACTCATGGAAGTAAAATTAAGCTCAGTCCACAGGTGCTGACTTTTGCTTTTGCCGGTGTGTGCTCCTCTCCACTTCCTCCCCCGGGCACTGGGAGGGGCATCAAAGAGAAGAGACTGAGCGGGGGCAGTGCCTCAGGGCAGAGCCCAGGTGGCGCCTTGGGGGAAAGAAGCCAAGTGGGAGCAGGGCTGAGCGGAGGGAAAGGCTGTGCAGGGGCGGAGCCTCAGGGGGGAGCATGAGTGGAGCAGGGGGCAGGGCCATGGTCCAGGTACTGGGGTCCACAAAAAATTAATCTGGTCCTGCACATGTTGAGCACACTCTATTTTTTTTGGTGAGTGCTTGAGCCCCAAAGCACCCACAGCGTCGGCGCCTATGGCGCAGTCTATATTTTTAATAATCTTTTTTTCCATTTCTCAGTCATGCTGATCTTTAGCTTATCATGTGCAGGCAAGAGTAGGATTGCAATGCCGTAATTCTGCACTGAACATCTCCTTTTGCTGCAACTCTTCCCTTTCCATTATTTTATGAAGTCTTATGAAGACTGAATCCTTCTTCTGGGATTGCTTTGTTTACACTTAAGGGTGGAATTTTCAAAGACATCTAAGAGATTTAGGTTCAGATCCAATGCAGAGCTAGGTGTCTAAATATATTTTAGGACCTTTGTCTTAGGCTCTTAATTCCTTTAACACCTTTGAAAATTCCACTGTAAATTGTTATCATGAATTTTAGTCTTCTGAACTGAATGGGTCCCTTGAAAGAGCTCTCCAGAGTGATCAAATTAATTCAATATACATTAGATTTTCCTTTTGCCAAAGAACTGCTGAAAGCCACCTCTCATGCATTTGTTTAAGCACAAGAACATTTCAGTAAAAAGATCAGTTTGTCAGAAAATCAAGAAACAGCACAAATAAAATCATATACGATGTAATTTAAGAAAGAAACTAGCACAGCATTATAACAAGATTTCCTTATCAACCACTTTCCAGATACCGTTACTGTCATTTAGGCTATGCCAATGACTGGTATCATGCCAGCCTATAACAAGCTGGTTCCACTTGTCACCCTTTCAATTTTCCAGCTGGCCTCAATTTTAAAGGGCATATTAGCATTATCAAAGTAATTTTTGAGACGTGTCTTAGTTTGCTTTTAAGCCAGTTTTGTTTCTAAGTCACATTAGTGGGGAAAAAATAAAGAAATGCCACTGAGATTAAAAGGATATTATTATCTTCATATGACATCAGATGTTATGCTCTCAGACTAAACAAATTCTATATTTTCTTCAAAGGGAATGTGAAATGTCTTATCATTCAATCCAAGATTTTAGAGAGTATTAGCTTAAGAGTGCTAAAGATTTTCTCTTCTATAGTCACAAATAACTGGGGATATATATTTGTAAAATTTACTTAATATTCATTCAAATAACTGAAAAAAGGTATTGATTCTTACCTTCTTTTGCAAAGTTCTTTGAGTTCCTTGAATGAAAAGTGCTATATGAAAGCTAATTACTATTATTCATTCATATAATCATGTATATTCTTTAATTCAATGAAAGGATATGAAATACTGCAATTCATTGTCAGTTAAATTAACATGCAAATATAGGTTGCATCTTGCGCCCTTTAAATCAATGGCAAATCTCCATTGCCATTAGAACTGGGGGAAATTTTTTAGACAAATAGTTTATTTTCCCAAAAAATGCAATTTTAGGTTGACTGAAACTATTTATGAATTTGAGTTGAATTTGGCAAATTTTGGCCAAAAAAATGGGGGAAAAGAAAGTGAAATCCGTTTGTTTTGATATTCTCAAAACAGCATTTCAATTTTTCATTTTGAAGCAGAGTTTTTGTTAAGAAATTTAGGTAGTTTTATTTAAAAGAAAACCAAAACCAAACAAAACTCAGTCCCCCAAAATATTCTTTCTGGGTTGAGCAAAATGTTTTGTTTCAGACCACAACATTTTCAGTTGATGCAGAACAAAACATTTTTACTTTTTCATTTTGGTGAGAGAAAACTGAAAAATTTCCATTTTGGAGCCAACCCAAATTTTTATTTTTATTTTTTAATTTTTCAGGACAGTCACCAATCCAAAAAGTCAATTATTTCCTCTTCTCTAAATACCATTGACTGCAATAGGAGCAGGATCCAGCCTCTTGTTATTACTTTATTTTCTCTGTCAACTGTATCTGCCATATAGTTTATAGTTAATAGACCCTGATCCAAGGAAACATTTCCACATATGTTTAAATGATTTCTTGAACACAGATCAACTTAAATACATGCTTACGTGTTTTCCTGAATCAGGGCCATAATTATGTGTGTAGGACCAAAGCCTCCCCTGATGTAAATCAGCATAGCACCAGAGGTGTCAGTGGAGCAATGCCAATTACACATACAGAGGATCTTCACATAGTTTTTATTTTTTTAAATTGTGCCTTTCTATACTAAGTAAAATTATAGCTATTGAATTGATTCAAAACATTTGTGACTCTTCACTGAGTTATATACAAAAGCTTAATAAAACAAGGCTACTGAAGAATAATTTCATAGCAGTAAATAATAAAAGCTTAGCAGAAGAGCAGAGAGAATCATTGATCTCTTCACACACTGTCATATTAAAACAAACTATTTTTAAATTGGAAAAATATCTACATAGTGAAAGGTATTATCCATCCATCCTGCCTAATTCGCTCTCTGTAATCTATGTAATTTATTTCCCTAAATACTTTTAAGGCCATTGTAACCATAGTACACGTAGTCCTTTCTATGATACGTGGATGTTTTCAGAAAGAACACATCCTCCAGATTAATAAAAGGGAGAAGGAAACAGCAAGCAATACTGGGATATAATTTGAGCAAACCTCCACTTCTTACGCAGAAATTATAGGCATCATTAATAAAAATCAAGGATCAGGGACTAAAATCAGGAACTGAAAATAGATGCTAAAGGCAGGAAGCAGCATTTGAAGAGGAAAGAAGTGATGAACAAATTAGACTCCATACAGTTACCACCGAGCAAGACTCTGTGGGCAGCCAAAACCAAAACATTTCAGTGAAATTAATGGTAGGCAACAAGAAAGGAGAAAATCCTGCAATTGTTCTTTTGGGTGGGGTGAATTAATGGCTGCTCAAGCTATAGAGGAGAAGTGTAGTTTCAGTGAAATGGAAGTAATAGTGGCATGAGAAATGTACCATTTAATTCCAGTAAAGTAGCCACATAAAATTAATTATCTAATAAAAGGCAGAAGATAAGGAAGCACTAATCTCCACTAAAATAAACACTTACCAATAAAGATAAAAATAAATTTCCTTTTCACTTGAATCAATGTTCTGTGCATTATTGCAAAGCACTGGCATGCAATAGAAGAGACATTACTCTATTGCATAGCAACTTTTTCTTCCAGGCCCAAATGTCAGATAAGCTCCACTGCCATTCAGCCAGGTGATCTGAGGATGAGGGACTTTAAAAAGTTTCTCTCCCAAGTCTTTCCCAACTTTAAGGAAACACCATCTCAGATTTAATGGGGAGGAAGTCACCAGGGTTCTACACAAGTTACTTTGAAGACCTATATTCTATGTTTTTTGAGAATCAGTTTATAGGATTTTATAACTGGGATATAACTCATTTTTAATATTATAAGGTTATAAAATTAATAGAAAGATTATCATTTTCTATTAATTAATTTCTCTAGGTCTTTTCCATAAAGGATTTTTGGAGACCATTTTCTTCCTTTGTGAGCTTCCTGCTCAAGGCTAGGAAAATCAAGAGAGCTTTAACAGTGAAGCTCTTTCATTTTCCAGAGAAGTATCTTGTTAATATTTCTCATGATGTATTTATTGCCATACAGTTTATTTGTGATCACTGTATACTCTTTGATTGTAGTTTGTCCTCCCTCCCTCCCTCCAGGCAGTCTTTAATGTTATAAGAAGAGAGTGGGTGGATAAATTGACAATTTTTGGCTGAAAAGTCACTTTTCCTCCTACCAGCAAGAGGAGAGAGTTGAATCAGAGCTGGCAGTCATTTTTCAAAGACTTGGATTTTTTTTCAAAACCAGCTCCATAACAATCTGAAAATGGGGCAAGTAATAAGGAAATTTGATTTCAAAGTTTACATCAGCTGAGAATCTGATCTATGCTATTTAAATTATGTATGCTTTTTATTTATGCATTTATACTGAGTTAAGATATTAGTATTTATAATTTATTATTCAGTATTCAAGGCTTTTCATTGTGGAGAAGTTCAGAAGTCACAGGGATAATATTTTGGTTATTTTTTGCAACAATTTATTCTTGTTTTGTACAATCAAACAATTCAAGAATATGTTTAGACTGTAAAACCTCTGGGACAAGAAACATGTCTGACCTATGCAGAGCCAAATTAACTCTCCTGTGGGCCTGGGGCTATTAGATTTTGTGGGGTCCTTGTATACAAGTCTTTTTCCTAATGTAAGACAAAATGATCACAATTATGGCATCGAGGCTATTAATGGTGTACTAAACTTGCCTTTTAATTAACATAAAGCCCTTCTGTGGTTACGTGGCAGTCTTAAAATGTGTAGAATATAGTTAAGTTAATTCAAAATAGCCTATTTCTTACCTTAGAACAGCTGTTATATTAGTTTCTTTCTGGGAGGGAGTTTGGCAGCAGGGGGGCTCCAGGCTGGAGCAGAGTTTTAAGGTGCAGGAGAGGTTGAGGGGTGTGGGCTTTGGGAGAGAATTTGGTACAGGAGGGGATCCTGGCCTGTGGCAGGGGTTTGGGGTGCAGAAGCGGGTGTGGGGTGCAGGCTCTGGCTGGGAAGTGCTGACCACAGGCGGCTCCTGGCCGGTGGCATAGCAGGGCTCAGTCAGGCTGCCTGGAGATCGCGATCAACTGACAGAGGCTCCAGGATTGACCAGTCAATAACGATCAATGAGTTGGTGACCACTGAATTGTATATAAGTATGGATTTATTTTTGCGTGGTCTCCCTTAGTCCGAGGTCCTGGGCTGGAGCCCGTAAAGCCCTAGCGTTAATCCAGACCTGGACCTATGTTCTGTAAAGTACTGTGTAAATTTATGGTCTTACATACATATTTTATAATAATAAAGTCAGATAATCAGTAGTCTATGGAGTTACAGTAGCAGAAGATCTAGTCTAGAATGTTGCATTTTGTGCTGAGTCATAACCTCCATTTTGTTTTTCGAGTTTATTTATGTTTGTTTATTTCAAATTTGACTCAGCAGGCTAAGCTAACGAAACCGATATCTTACTTTCATGAGGATCTTTGTGGAAAGCAATAAACAAGTATTACAACCTGTTATCTGTGTAGTGGTACAGTTTTTGATACTGTGTCTGAAAGCTTTTGAACTTGACAAATGTCTCTGATATACCAGTAATATGCAAATCTATTTGCATGTACCATCCTTCTGTGAGCTATTACATTTTTCAAAAATGAGTTGTCTAAAGAATGAGGCTGGAATTTTATTTCAATTGGAGTTGGGTGCCTAACTTTCTTAGTCTTCTTTGAAAATCTCAGTTTGAAATATTATTGTTGGTCCTACTTATTTTGTAAGGAGGTGATCATCTTCATTTTGTTTGTATAGTGCTTAGCACAGTGGGCCTTGATTCCCAAAAGGGGCCTCTAGGCACTACCAAAATATAAATATTAATAAGATAAAGTTTGATTTTTAATACATGGAAAAAGCAGTGGTCTGTAAATATTGGTAATTCTTCATATTCCACAACATACAGTTCAAATATTTTGGGGCAGGCTCTTAATGGTGGAGCTTCCCCTCAGAGTAGTAAAATTTATGGATATCTTTGTCCCTTTTAAAATTAAATTGAAGCTCATCTATTTAGAATTGTCCCATCTGGGCTCTAGAACATACATTTGTCATTGGCAATACTTTATGGCTTGTACATACAAGTCTATTAGAATTCTCTCCCTTCCCATTTTATAGCTTTAAGTTTCACTTGAGCATGCATTAGCTGTCTGCAAGGTTCAAACCAGACTAGCAGAAAGAAGGAAGAATCAAACAGGTTGTGGACCATATGGTACTCTTGCCTGTGTATGTAAGTAAAATGTCCCCAAGGGTTCAGGTGAATAGACATGAACGCTTGGATCTTTCTGTGGCCTAGGAATGGTCAATTTATTTTTGAGAAACCAAGGTTAGACAGAATCAACTCTTCCAATTTGAAGTGGGTGAAGACCTACCATACTGCAGCATAAGAACACACATTATATTGTATAGATCAAACTATCCAAAGCTGCCTGAAGAAGAGGCCTGATCCAAAGCTCATTTTAATCCATGGGAGTCTGGAATACATCCATGATGATCTAAGGAGTTTCAGCCAGATCTTTGTTTGTATCCCTGCTGCAGTCACCAATTTCCCAAGATCAGGCTAGAGCAGTGGTTCCCAGACTTGTTCTGGCACTTGTGCAGGGAAAGCCCCTGGTGGGCTGGGCCAGTTTGTTTACCTTCCGTGTCCGCAGGTTCGGCCAATCGCGGCTCCCACTGGTCGCGGTTCGCTGCTCCAGGCCAATGGGAGCTGCTGGAAGTGGCAGCCAGCATATCCCTCAGCCTGCGCTGCTTCCACCAGCTCCCATTGGCCTGGAGCGGTGAACTGTGGCCACTGGGAGCCGTGATTGGCTGAACCTGCGGACACAGCAAGTACACAAACCAGCCCAGCCCGCTAGGGGCTTTCCCTGTACAAGCGGTGAAACAAGTTTAGGAACCACTGGGCTAGAGAATGAAATAAGAGGCAAAAGTAGCCTGAGGCAAAGTATTCCAAGCCCAAGAAGAACCATTTTCTATCTCACAACCCTCTAAAGCCCGGGCGTGAGCAAGGAAGGGTATTGTTCGTAGATTCAATATTTCATACCCACCAACTGATTATTTTTCTTTTAAAATTCAGTCTGCCCTCTTTCCCCTCGCTCTTTATATAGAAAGTCTCCTCATGAAAGAAATCTTACAGGTGGTCTGAATGCTTTATTAAAGTGTAAATAATTAAACAACATTAAATTATGATATTCTACCTAGAATGCTGCTAATTAAGGGCACAGTTCTCTATATACATTCATCATGTGAATAAAGCTAAGTGTGCGATTGCAGGAATTGGCCCTAATTCACTAGCAAATCAAGGACGACATCATTAGAAGTGCTGAGCAGTTGCAATTCCTACTGGAAGTCAATGGCACTTGTAAATGCTGTAGACTGCTCAGGATATGACCTAAGACTTATGCACATACCAACCTGTGTTGGGGGCTCCTTCTCTAAACAGAATGACTTGAAATTACTTTTTCCTCATATTCTCTGGGGACAGAAGGAATGTGCTGCTAAAAATGGAACAGTCTCATGACAGATGGAGACATAATTTGGTTCTAAGCATGATTAGAGAGTATGCTTTGAGATATTATCTTACCCTGTGTGCTCCATCTGACAGGTACTTACAATAAGGATGGGAAGCTTCAGAAGATCTGGAGGTTCAGTTTGGTTTGGATTCTTACCCATTATCTTGCTTCTCCTTCCTCTCTTCCCCACTTCCCAGTGTAAATCTTCCTTCTCTTAACCAGCAAGATCCCTTCCATTCCCTTGCCCCCAAATCCATTTCTTCAACTCATTTATCATGTAACTTGCAGATGCCCTCTGATTTTTTAACTCCATTGTCCTTTCCAGCTTTTGATAGACTCCTGGACTCCCCAACAGGAGAGCTCAGATATCACATGGAGGGGAGTCAACCACTCTATTTGCTGTCTTTAAGACAGCCGATATCAGATGCTCCAGGGTTTCCATGGGTCAAAGATGCGAGTTGGCTGACAAACTCTTACAAGAATATATTTAACTTTGACTGCAGTGTGTGTCTGTATTTATCTCAGAGGATTTCTTTCCTCTTTCATTTAAACTCTACTTAGATACTTGTGGAATAAGCAGGTTTTATAGCAGGCTTTCAAAACAGTTAAGGCACATAGCTACATTCCCTCAGCTGAGATTTTCCTTAATATAAAGATATTGAGGTAGTTTTGAAACTGGGAATCCTCTATAGTGTAGCTAAGCACGTTGCCAGATGCACATCATACGAACCTACCCATAAAGAGTGTAGTAAAAGCTTCCTTCATAACCACACTGCATTGCATTCATTTTAAGGTGTGTTTGGGCAATTTTCATACTACTTGTAGTTTTTTTTTACTATTGCTTTAAAAGATACCATGTCAAATTTATCCCTAGTGTATATCCACTGAAATAAATGGAATTACTCCAGGACTGAGCTTAGACTATTAAGAAAATTATCTATTTATGTGTGTACATAGTGTAACATTTATTATTGTTATTGTTTATTTTATTTATTGAAAATATGTCTAAGAGGGAGAGCAGCAACCTTTAAAAAGATTCTGGTTATACCTTCCTATCCTTTTTGTACCATCCCTGTCCACTTCATATGAACATAAAATTCTGTTTCTTCTTCCCGCAGCCCCCATTGGCCTGGAACGGCGAACCACGGCCAGTGGAAGCTGTGATCAGCCAAACCTGCAGCTGCTGCAGGTAAACAAACCGTCTCAGCCCACCAGCGGATTTCACTGACAGGCTGCGTGTCAAAGGTTGCCGATCCCTGGGCTAGCATTTTTCTCCTCCTCTGCTATTGCCTCTTCCTCCTTGGCCTGCCGAGGGGGCACCAACCACCTAGCGCAGCAGCCTCAAACCTAGTACTGCAATCCCAATCCTGGCCTAGTGCAGAGGGGAGGTCCCACGGTATGTGCGTACATGGGCAGCTGCTGTCCTGCAGTGCTAGGCCTGGATTCCTGCACTGGGCTTTGTGACCCGATAGGGGGTGGCTGGGACAAACTTTGTGCACCAGTTGCAATGCCTGGAGCAGGAATCCAGGCCTACCATTGTGGGACAGGAGCTGCCACTATGGGGTGAGTGCTGGGCTGGCTCTCCAGCCACCACCCTCTACCCCAGGTCCTACCCTCTGCACTGGCTCTATGACCCATCTAGACCCTTCCCATGATCCACCTTTAGGGAAACACTGCATTAAATCATGTAAAAATCAATATGACTTAAGCATAAGTGTTTTTTTTTTAAGTCAAGTCTATCTCAGAGAACAGAAATGGATGAAATTCAGTATGTTATTAACATTGGTGACTGCAAGAAAGAGTAAGCTTCCATGTTCTACAAACAGCATTTTATCCAAGACAGAACACAACACCTTGCAGTGTGCATTTGATCAAAAACATAAAAGCTTTGATTACTGTTACCTTTTAAAAGGATACAATTATTGCAGTTTAAAATCCTCCATACAAAATTAATTTTAATTGGCATGTATAACCTTAGTTTAGTATTTTCCAGAAAGATTAATAGAATTAATTAAAAGAATGGTACATGTCTTTTCTGATAAAGCAACGACCTACAATTATTCATTATTAAATATATATGTGCAAATTTCAGTCCCATCAAAAATGATGCTTCAACTTAATTAACTTTGATTTATGAACTTGCTGGGGCAATGATTGCTTGAGTGAGCAGATCTGTAGTTAGCTATGCTTTGCCACATTGCCCTGGAATGGAAATAAGTGAACATTTTATATCTCATTCATGTACCTTTTTTTCCAATTGAGGGAAAAGTACAATGATTAACTGAAAGTTCTAGTCATATCAATATGGTAAAATACTGTACAGTATCTTTACAGCAACTATAATATCATGTGTCTCAACCCCAATAAAGGGATCATAATCAATGAATTTGCTAGCATGAGGGAGTGCATTATGAATAATTGCTGATAATTATCACAAAGACAATTTTATATGGGCCTCCTTGATTTTAAATAATTAAGGTTCTCCAAGAAACTATTTTGTAATCTACTAGGAACATTATTATGATATTGTTTATATTCAATATACATAAAGGGTGATATTCACCCTGTGAAAATGAGTGCAAAGCCTTACACACTCCAAATCAGCCATTAGTGAGTACCATTAATCAGTCACACATGAGTTCTTGTGAATACCCTAAAGTCTTGATCCAGACCTTCAGCCCATGGTCACAAATCTCACTGTGCATGTGTCTTTCTACATCATCCCCTACACCTGGGTATCAGAGGAGGGCTTTTATTGGCTGCTGCTTTAACATTGCAGATATCACTCCCATAAGTCCACAGCTGTTTTGCTCTTGATATCTACTTATGGCTGAGAAGAAGCTTTGTTCTAAAGACTACGGTAGCAGGCTGAGGAGATGAGACTGAATTTGATACATACTGTAGCAAAGAAAAGGAAAATGTGTGGTGAGTATGTGTATAGATACATACATTTCCCTAAGGCAGTCCGAGAATGGAGAGATATATGTTGACTGATTGGAGCAAAGAATTAATTAATTCTACTTTGCTTCAATCACTCATTCTGAGGCCTGGTCTACACTACGTGTTTAGATCGATTTAAAGAGTGTTAAATCGATTTAACGCTGTACCCATCCACACTACAACGCCCTTTATATCGATATAAAGGGCTCTTTAAATCGATTTCTGTACTCCACCCCGACGAGAGGAGTAGCGCTAAATTCGATATTAACAATTCAGAGTACGGTTAGTGTGGACGGAAATCGATGTTATTGGCCTCGGGAGTAAGCCCACATTGCACACGAAACCGCTTCTGGTCCAATCGAACTGATGCAGCTGGCAGGTAACGGAAAGAGCCCGCGAACTTTTGAATACATTTCCTGCTTGCCCAGCGTGGAGCTCTGATCAGCACGGGGGCATGGAGTCTCAAATCCAAAAAAGCTCCAGCATGCATGACCATATGGGAGATACTAGACCTGATCGCTGATGGAGACAAATCTGTGTATCAAAGCCCGTTACAGAAACGAAATGCCAAAGCGTTTGAAAAAAAAACTCCAGGAAACACAGCGCGCGTACAAGCGTAACGGGAAGCCAGAGACTCAAATGGACGCATGCGGAGGGAGGGTACTGAGGACCAGCTATCCCACATCCATATCTCTGAAAGTATTTGCATTTTTGGCTGAGCCCCAATTCTGTAGGTCAAACACAGTGTCTGGGTGGTCAGGAGAAGCTTCATTTCTTCCCCCCCCCCCACACATGAAAGAAAAGGGAAAGAAATCATCTTGACTACTTAATGTCGCTATTGTTCTGAATGCTGCTGAGAACGCGATGCTACAGCTGAAGAGCATCTGCTCCCTCCCTCTCCCCTCCCCGGTAGATGGGCTGTAGGACTGCCCACCATCCTCGAGAACCCATGCTGATAATGCTCATATCATGAGGGAAGATCCGTTACTCCCAGTAGATAGGACAGAACGGCTAATAAGCATCTCATCATAGCAAGTGGGGCTTCAGCCCCCACAACCCTTTCCAGTGTAAAGAAAAGATTCGTACGCTCTGACTGTCATAGCCCAGGAGCGCCTCCAATGTCTCTGTCTTTTCCCTGCATTCTTTATAACTTCATACACACATGTGGGGGAGACACTCCACGGTAGCCCAGGAGGTTGGGGAGGAGGGAAGCAACGGGTGCGTTGTTGCAGGGCACCCCCGTGAATACTGACACGGAGCAGCTGTTGCTCTCTGATACACTGTTCTCTAATACATACTCTCTTATCTAGCAGAGCGGACTCTATTTTAGAAAACATAAGGGAGGGATTGACTCAGCCCAAGTGAGTCAATCCAATTTTGCTTCAAAATTTGAGCCACGGGCACTCATGATAGCAGCGGACCAGTACAGAGAGGGAGAGATAACCGTGCATCTCATTGCCAGTTACTCCGGCAGTAGACGGTACAGAACGACCGGTAACCGTCTCTGCTATCTTGCAAAAAGCAAGTGAATGCTGCTTGTAGCCGGAGTATCGCCCTCTCTCCACGGCATCTCGTAACATTACGGGTGCGGAAAAAAAAAAAAGCTGAACGGCTCATGTTGCCGTCGCTATGGCGTCTGCCAGGGCAATCCAGGGGAAAGACACGAAAGTGTCAGTGATGTTTCCGGAGGAAGAATGAACTGAAACAATTACCCAGAACCCCCGCGACAAGTAAGAATCAACCCTGAATCCAAGGGCGGGGAGAACGCGAACCTGGGATAGCTACGGAAGTGCTACCTCACAAATGCAACGCTTAGAAATCGAACGTTAGCTCGCGGAGCCATGGACGCACAACGCCGAATTACTGTGCCTAGTGTGGCCGCATGAAATGGAATTTATAATATCAGTTTTATAAAACCGAATTTAGCTAATTCGATATTATCCCGTAGTGTAGACGTGGCCTGAGTGTAATCTTAACACGTCACTTTATCCACTTATAAAACGCTTGCCTCTCTCACAGAAGGTGTTGTGAGACTTAATGATTATATGTCAAGCTCTTTGAGATTCTCAGATTAATACACTATATAAGTACAAAACGTTAATATTAGTACATTTTTGTGTATGGAGCCAGCACTTTTACTGAGACCAAAGGGAGTGTGATGTGTCTGAAAAGCTCCACTATCTCTTACTTACCTTAAATGCATCTAATTTCTTAGCTAAACAAAGACAAACTATCATTTCATGCATGGACCAGCCAGGTACAAATAATGCTCTCTGATGTCACAAAAGTGACAGTGACATTATCCTGTGATGGCATGTTCTTTATAAACCCTATAAATTTGCAAGTTGGATCCTCAAACACTATTTACTGCTCCCTTGGAGGATGGCTGGAAAAGCAGTTTATTCAGGCCTGAGAGCAGGAAATGCCTCACACCACTGAACATTTGACCAATGGTTGGAGCAACTTGAATACATACTGAAGAAATTCCTCTCCATATGTTTCCTCACTCAAAAAGATGGTGACTGTGGGTGCAATGGACAATAGCAGTTGGTCCTAGAAAGGACTTTTGAAAGTATCCAAAGGATTTTTGTCAAGTTATAAAGGACTTCCCTGTTGGGGAAATGTGGCAAGATCATTTTCCTTTTGAAAATTAATATTTAGATAAGTGTCTTGTAGTTCCTTATTTGGTTTAACACTCTCTCTCTCTCTCTCTCTCCCCCGATCCATCTACCAGGAGGAAAAAAGGATTTAAAAGTGCAGCACTTGTATTTTGTCCAGAATTCCACTCTGCTTTCCATGATCTCATCAAATAAAAACCCTGTGGACTGGATTTCAGTCCAAATTCCCCTTATTGACTTGCCAGATCTTCAACTAACTTGCTACCAAAGGAATTCCTGCTCCGAATGACATCTTAACCATGCTAATTTCACCCTGAACATAGTCTCAGAGCTCCACTGGGCTCTCACACTGCCAATAGTTTAAATGATGACATCTGGGTGGCTTAGTCAGTGGTCCAATTTCTGCCTCTCTCTTCATTTTTAGTCCACTAAAGAATAGTAAGTTCACAAGGCAGTGCAAAACTAAGGACCAAACAGCAATGAGCTCCTATCTTGGAGGGCCATCATTTCCACTGTTCAAAACTCTGTCCTACAGCTCATTGCTCCAGATTTGGTTAGGTGGTGGATTAAATTACTGGCAAGCGGCAAACTGCTGTGGGTCCTGAATAACAGTATCTTCTTATCTTCAGACTCACAGAGGACATTGTGAATGTGACATTTCCGATATGCTGAACATTAGTGTTGAGTGGGAAATTTTACAAAGGATTTTTGTGTGACAGTACTCTTTACATTTGCTATATCTGTACATTTCCACTGAGATTTAGTCCAAAGGCTGAACTTTCCTTTACTAGTAACCTTTGCTGCTATGATGCAGTTAAAGGGTGACTATGACAAGTAGGGGGTGCTGAAATGTTTCCATCAGCAAAGAAAAGAACTGACAGGGAATTACATCCATGGGGTTTATGCCAACATTGCTCCAGTTTTCAACGGAAATGAACACTTCAACAGCAATCACAAAGCAATACTTGACACATCGCTCATCTCTCAGCTATTGACCAGAAAACCTTCAAAAAAGATACACTTATGAGTACATCACATCGGTGTACTAAAGACTGGGAATTACAAGATCTCCCTGTTGTCTCAGTGGTCAGATTTTGTAATGAAAATTAGAAGATGTTCTGCTATCTACAACAAACAACTCCTATAGCTTTGTTTATGGTCATTTTAATGGAAACACTCCCTAATGTGACTTTACAATACAGATTGTTCTATGGGGAACTATGGTAAGAATCCAAAGAACCTTACTGAATCCAGAGAACAAAACTTGTTTAGTCTGAAAAACTTATCACAATAATCTTAAGCAACCAGATTCCATGATAACTTTCTGAAATAATTTAAGTATTTTGGGCCAGATTCTCAGCAGATGTAAGCCCTGCATATCTCTACTGACCTACACCAGCTGGGGCTCTGACCCTTTGACATGTGAGGAAGTAAAGAGACTAGCATTTGAATGAGAAGGACTGTGGTGCATTAGTAACACTGGGCTATACTGTGGCATATTTGTCTTCTCAGTGGCTTCTGCTAATTTCTGGAACAGATATTTTGCAATCCATCCAGTTACAGGCAAGTGGCGGAGTCTGGACTCCCATTTCAATTAGCATTGACCACCTGCTGTGCTGCTTTTTTTTTTTTTTCATCTTGAAGATACAGCTGTGAAAGGAATTGGAATTTATTAGTTAGAGCGCAGGGATGAATATCAAGGAGTATTCCTGTGATAAACCATTACATTGCTCACAACAAAGAGAGCCAGATCCTGGAACACTAAACTGCCCCTTTGAGGAACCTACCCTCTGGAATACAGCAACAATGGCTCCAGAACCTCCAGACACCATTTCCCAGACTGCTTAGGGTCTGGAGTGGATACAGACTAGACTAGAAACGCCTAGCAAAGCCACAAGGAGCTTTGGCTGGAATGATTTATATAGATAATTTGCTGGGCCAATGAGGAGACAGGATTCTCAGTCCCTCAGTGGGAGATGACAGGCTGACTCAGTGACAAGGGAAAAAACAAAACCTGCTCATTGACTTGCTTTCCCCATAAGTAAAATCAGAATACTAATATCTGCCTCATAGGGTAACAAATAACTATTGTAAAACACTTTGTTCTCTTCAGATGAAAGGCACTGTGTATATGCCAAGTGTTATTTATTAGCACAACACCACAGGAAACCAACAATAAAAATGCAAGTTTCATTGGCAGTAGCTCAAATTCTCTCACCTGTCTTATGGTTTCTGGGTGACTGAGGAAGAATGGACTCCAAGTATGAGTAGACATTTATCTGGGGAAAAATGAGTAAAGCAGGTACTAATTTATTTTACTTACAAGTATTTATACTTTTGAATAGCAATTTAAATGGAAGCAATAGCATAAAATATACTGTCAAGAGCAAATCTTAAAACTCATAGGAGTACAGAAAGCATCTGTGTTCAAAACCGAACTGGTTGAAAAACAGCAAAATGTTTCTTTATATTTTTAAAAATTTCAGTGAACAGTTTCAAAAACTGAAAACTTTGACCACCTCAAAGCCAGTCAATAAGCCAAAAGTATGTCAAAATTAAAATTTTCCACAATGATTTTTTTAATTTTGATTTTTCAAGGACAGCCAGCTCTAGTTCAAACCTTTAGCTAGTATTTACCCTCTGCTCGCCTCAAAATCACAAGCTAAGATTCTGCTCTCAATTGAATCTGGCATATTTTAATGGCGAACCCCTTCAGATCTTATGCTCATGTAATATAATTGAGATAAGAGTTTGACCCACTGTTTCCCAAAGTGCTGTGTCTGAGTATTTTACTCCCCAACCATGCTAAGAATTCCTTGTGTTAAGGGTGTCACTCCAAGTGATCTCATTTAGCTGGCAAAATCTTGCAAGCGCTGCTCATGTTTCTTCATTTGGCCAGAAAGAGTACCATTACCTACATGAATACCTGCCCACCATATATAAAAGTAGGTTTGACAATATAGCAATGATTGTAAAAGTAACTCTGCCCAAGTACTTGTTAACAATACTGGATTGGGTGTAGCAGAAGTAGCTGTTACTGCATCTAGTTGTCATATCAGATATTCCAAACAAGTTATTCGCTTTATTTATTTACTCTTTTGACCACAGTAGAAGGGTAAAATTCCCTAAGTTGCAATAGAAATTAACCTCATGCAAATGGAAGTTTATTACCTCCCTCCCCCAATTATTCTCCATTTTGAACACAGACCATACAATTCTTCATACCTAAAACATTTTGCTCGGCTCAACAGGAATGCTCCTGGCTCATAAACAATTTGCCAATAGGTGGCATGAGTGCACTGCTAAGTACTGCAGGTGTAGGCTGAAAATAATAATAGTTTTTATCCAACTTTCTGAATACACTTCAAAAGCCATTATGGCTAACGTTAGCAATCAGCAATTGCCATATAGGAACAAGGGTCCAAAATTCACTGTATGAGCAGTGTGTGCTGCAGCTACTAACAATGTTAATAAATCAGGTGTTTTTATGAGGCAGTTGTAAATTCAGAAACTAAAGCTGAATACACATAACGTTGCTTATGATAAAACAATATGCAAAAAAATCACAGGAAGCTGAGAGTTTGCCACACTTTAATAGCTTGATTATTACAAGATAATGCAGTGATGTTTTACCCTGAAATAATAAACCAGAAAACCTTTAGTCTATTAAACAGAGTGTCTAGATCCAAAGCCCACTGAAGTCAATAGAAAGACTGCATTTGACTTTGATGAGATTGCAGTAAGGCCCAGAATAAATGTTTCATGGCTGTAGCAGGAGGAGTTTAGTGACATGAAGAGCTGTGATGGGAGAGCATGTATCTTTCTTTAGGGGGCAAGATGGGCAGCCCATTTTATGGAATCAGAATGGTATTGTATCTTATATCAGCACCTAAACTTCTGGGTTTCTGGGTTTTATAAGTTGAAATATGAATGTGTTCACAACTGCCATGGATAGAGTGAAGTAGTTGCTCCATTCTCAACCTTCCTTATGACTGTCTCAGAATTTTCTCTTTTTTATAGGCTGCGATTTCTCAAAGGTACATGTCTGTCTATATCAAATGGAAGTTATGGACCTGATGCAGAAATCTTTGGCTTGAATTATATAAGCCGTCAGACTAAGATGATCATAGCAGTCCATTCTGGCTTCAGCATCTATGATTCTACACTGGGTCTCAGACCACCAATGACATGTTTGGGGAAGCACTCAGGTATATTTTCTTTATATTCTGTGAGCATGATAAAAACCAAAACCCTTGTATCACTCTGTTTATTTATTTATTTTTATGTGGTCTGCATGAATATATATGAAATTATGGCCCACTCTGTGGAAGAGTTTGAGAACTGTGATACAGCATGGCCAGAGGGCAGCATAAGAGTGTTAGCAGGGGGCCTTATTCCCTGCCAAGGGAGGAAGGTTTGCTTTAGATTAACTAGAACAGCTGTG